>NC_050446.1:83779877-84139564 GCF_903995425.1 Onychomys torridus
TGAAGCAGACAGGCTAGCAGACCCAAAGGAAAGAGAATGAGTCCTTAATAAATATTTAATAATAAGTGAATAAAATTCTGCTCAAGGTCACACAGGTAGTAGCATTAAGACTAAAAGTTCCAGTCAGGTAACATTAACTGAGTAAGACATGTTAACTGCATACACTCTTTTTCAACAGGAAGAAGATGGTGGGGCCAATCTACCCAGGGCTCTACTTCTAGCATCTACTCAGGGAACAGAGAGCAGCAAAGACAATGAATTACAGAGACCTGTGCACTGGGAGGGTTAGAGAAACCACTTGCCTGGCCATAAGCCTATTGTATGCTTAAGAAGAGAAACAGTCAAAGCTGGAAGATGGCTCAGTGAGCAGTTTGCCACCAAGCTGGAAACCTGAGCTTGATCCTGGGAGTCACATGGAAGATGAAGAGAAATGGTTCCACAGAAAACATGGTACCCACTATCACACACAAATAAATAAATAAACATAGTAAAAATAGAAATAATCCAAATATTAGTCTTTAATTAAATTTACTAGATTAGTGCAATACTGGTTTAATAATCTCTATAAAGAGATCATGTATCTGAACTTCAAAGAAGCTATAATACAATCTGAGACTTGAATTATAAAATTATTAAACTGAATCATTCAAATTTTTCTATCATTTAGTTCAATAACTTTGGTGATTTCATTCATACTCAAATGAGATTCCCAAAAAATACTAATTGAAGGATCTGGGATCTCTAAGGTAGGTATCACAGCATCCAGAAATTCTATGGACTTGGGCAAATAATTTCTGTATGTGAGATAATAATTTCTCTGTATGTGAAACTATAAAATGTCAGGAACAGAGCTGAAGAATATCTAAAATACTAAGGCCCACTCAAAAGGAGGTAAATCATGGCAGTAGAAGCCTAGCCAACTACCCAGGGCTAGATAGGTTATGGATCTCAGAAGAGAACCTACTACAGCCACTCTACTAGGCCAACATAAATTCTTCCTACATGCCAAAGCCTATCTTCACATCCACAGTTAAAGGTAGCTCTCACCCCTCATCAAAGGAGCTTCTCTTTCCAGCAAATTTCAGATTACAGAAAACCACAACTGTTTATAAAGATCAATGGATCATGGAGACCTTAGCCCCAATGGAGACTAAAACAAGAAGATCACAAACTGCAGGCCAACCTTGGCTTCCTAGTAAAGTCCAGATTAGCCTGCACTACTGAGAGCTTGATCTCACAAATAGGAAGAAAATGTAATGTTTGTAAATTCCTAGTGTCACACTGGAAATTTAGAGATTTGATTTTATCTCCTTAAACACAGCATTTATTCAGGTGATGCCATGACGTTATTTTACAATTAAGGTCTGACAAAGCTATGACATAAGGCTTTAAGAGCAAGTATCCTATTTACTTGATAAAAAAAAAAAAAATGTTTTCTTCTACTTAATTCCAAATGGTGGTCCCATCAGATCTAATTTAAAATGCTCTGACAGATATCAAGGTAAGTTTGCATCTGGAAAGCTAGGAAGTCAAGGGACTTCAACCCCATGCATGGCTACCTTATGCACATCTCTGTACTTAAGCAGAGTCAAAGACATACAGATGGAGCTACAACAAAGGTAAACCTGTCTGTACTTGGTCTTATTATATCTGTAGTAACATCACCACACCCACAAACTTCCAAATAATTTATTGCTAATGGTAAACTAACAAAATTAAAGGAGTACTTTAAAATTAATACTAACAGCAATAACACTAGCAAAAATTGCAGGACTATTCAGCAAATCATATCCAATAATATTATCACCTAACTCTTTTATAAAGTACTAATTAGGCTTGAAATAAAAAATAAAATTATAATACACAGCTATTTAGAAAGAATTTTTCAATATGTATAATTTCCATATATGTACATATATATTTAAGAATGTATGTTATACATATGCAAAATATAATTGTGTGTTATACATAATCTTCTTAGTTCTAAGAAGGAAAAAAATGTAATTGGTCAAAATCAGTCATAAAATTTTAACCATGCTTCCGCAAAAAACAGCAGTGCCAAAGAGTAATGCATTGCTAATGGCTTCCAGTAGAATAAATAGCTCCTCTGACGTCAAAACTTTGTTACACTCCAATAACTGGCTCGCTTGAAGTTTCAGTACAGCAAGCTACATGTCAGTTTTAAATAAAGTTATAAAAATAGAAAGGCTGGTGAACCATAGTGTCGCTATGCAACCTGATACAATAAGATTTATGTCCAATAAAACATTAACAAAGGTGATAGATTATACCAAAATAGTATCTGGTGGTTTAAGAGTCCCAGATTCTCACATTTCAAATAATAAAATACTGTATTTTACTCCTTTTCTGAAGAGATATTTAACTGAGTTATCCAATGCTGGTATTGTATTGATAGAAATACTCACACACCTCAAAGATGAAACAATTTTTATCCTGCTAAATACACCTAGATAGGTATGATAATAGTCTAATTTGGTACATGAAGTAGTAAGGTATGAAATGTGCAGAGAATTCAAAAGATAGGTTGCTATATCTGTAAGGATATCAGTTGTTTTTCAAAAAGGTTGTTGCTTAAATATACATAGTAATTTGTTATTTAAATAACAATTGTGCTTAGAACTAGACTTGAAACTATTAGTTGAAAAACCTTGAAAGATCTGTTTCAATCACAAATGATAATTTGTACTGAAAAAAAAAAAACCAGGATATATAATCTGTATCATGATAAAGGGGATGCAATTAAATCTTTTGAGGATTCAGCCACCTACTAACTAAACAGTGCACTCTCAGGACAGTAATCTCTCCATGACAGTTCATGATGTGAACTGGATAGAATATGTGTTCATACAGGACAGAGAAAAATCATTTTCTTGGCAATAATACTTATTTAACTAATGCCAAAAGTGATGGAAGTCATTGATAAAACAATTTCTATGAGAAAATAAGTCACAGTATTATTTAGTTAACATTTCTACATAAATGTTTCTACACAAGTATTTTATTCGTGTGTGTGTGTGTGTGTGTGTGTGTGTGTGTGTGTGTGTTAACCATAAAACATAAATCCAAGCATACATAGGCACTACTCTGTTCCTTGACTTCACACTCTTGTTTCAAGGAGAGTAAGGGCAGGAATTGAGTTTCACCATACAGATCCCATTTTCTCATCTCTCTAGACAGTGACTTTAGCCTACTTAGATCTCCTGAATGACTCCTAGCTCTTCAATGAACATTCAGAGACTTAAGTGAAATGAAATATCTGTGTAACGTCTCCAGGACAGTGCTTACTGAATGCAGCCCTCCATGTACTATGCAAGGCTACTGAGAGTTATTAGGAAATAAAGATGATTGCCATTGTGGAGTTGGAATGCTAATAGGGTTGGGGCTAGGTATGCGTTAAAAATTATTTAAATTATGTACTTCAATGGATGGCATATAAAATCCGAAATGCAGAGTAATATAAGGTGGATAGACCAAAATCTCAACTGTCATTTTAACAGGGTGGATGGTAGGATAAATTGAGTGTGTGATGGTCAAACAGATTTTTGAGAAGGTGCTGGATATGATGGCTCTTGCCCATATATAGTACTGGCTACTCAGAGAAAGCTCTTAGCAACCCAGCAGTTTTAGCAACATAGCAAGACTCCATAAACAGGTGAGAAAAGAACATTCCAGACAGAAAAGGCATGTAATGCACAGACTTAATTGAGAGGTATGCCCAACAGTATATACACCTTGTTCTACATACCTGAGTTTTGTTACCTTTTAAAATAAGCATGCATACTAATAGGTTTCATCATGGCACATGCACCCACATGTGCCACTGTGCTTTACTCTCATTCTTTCCTGTTCACCTCCACTGTCCTCCATCTTCCTCGCCATCCTTGGTGGGCTCTTTTCTTTCCCTTATTTATCCTTCTCTTAGCTTTACTGTCACATGTATTTAATTACCCCATCCCCATTTTGTGTGCCTTTAGGTCTGTTCTCTCATCTCATAGTCCCCTTTGTACTTTCATGCCAGGAATAACAAAGAAGCCAATAATCACAGTGATCAAGGGGCAAAGAAAAAAAAATGAAGCTGTACATGGTAGGGAATTGAGAGTCACAGGAAACAATTCATTTTCTGTAAGACCGTAACCATTACAGAGTTTAGAGCAAGCAAGTGGGGTCATCAAACACAGCCTAGAAAGATCACTTCATGGATGTCATTTTCAGCATTAATAGGAGACAGGACGACTAGGTAGAGAATACTGTAGAAGAACAAAGGTGGCTACTCAAGGAAAATGGGTTAGAAGCTGCTACTCTCTGACATAGTGAATGAAAAGACTCAGAATAACAAGGTATAGACTATGACAGATACAGAAAGACGGGAAGAGTTCCAACTGTAATAAGGAAGGTGGCAGGACAGCTGGGAAATGGCCCGAAGCTGACACACTGAGTTCAGGCAGCAGGAGAATCAGAAGGAGCATAGTACTTAGTCACCTTGCCCTGAGTAGCATGGGACAGACCTCACCACTAAAGCATAACTGCTGGTAATCATAGCCCCAAGCCTGAGGTCAGAGGGTGGCTGGACCTGCAGAGTGACATATCTGTCATGTAGTTCATTGCCTAAGGAATTAACTCTGAAGCAAGGTTCCTGCCAGCTCCTGTCTCTCACAGTGCTTGCTGCTGAGTGAGACACAAAAGCACAGAGTGGAACTCCACCACAGGCCTCAGTGCTCTGACTGCTGCCAAACTTTGTCTTGGACATCAGCCTTTCCAGAGAACAAAACCTAGGGGATCACTGAAGCATAAGAGAATCAGTATGGCCATTAGGCTGTAAAAACAGGCACAGCCAGCAAAGGTTCACAGCAGGCTAAGAAAGTAGCATCGTAGCAACAGCGTTCAACCTTCTGCTCTTGTGACACTATGTTGTCATCTATGAAGTTCACACTGCCACACAGTACAATCCAATGACAAAATCAACAAACAAAAAAGACAACAAAAAACAAAACCCCAAGTCACACTGTTTTAAGTTTAAAATTTTGGTTTGAACAGAATTCATAGACACCAGGGCCATATACAACTCACGTGCTTCAGGCTGTACATGCCTACAGGATCTGGAGAAAGGGCAGCCCTGTCTGATCTTTGACCCTTGACAAGTTTGGAAACACTACCAGTTCAAACAGAAGGAAATGCAAACTAGTACAACTTCAACTGAATAACCCGCATACTCTGCAGATGCTCATATTGCATGACCAAGAAGAAGTAAATGGAATACTGTTTCAGGTCCTTTTCTTTCATTTTTGGCAACTTTTTGACTTTTTGTTTTTACTATAGGCACTGGTTGGTTTTCTGAGACAACTTGACACAAGGCAAAGTCATCAAAGAGGAAGGAGACTCAGTTGAGGAAATGCCTCCATGAGATCCCATTGTAAGGAAATTTCTAAATTAGTCATCAATGGCAGCAGGGCAGCAGGGTGGGGAGAGTAGTGTCCTAGCTAAGACACTATATGTTAAGTATTACTGTCTTGATGTATTTTTATTTTAAAATGTTTTTATGATTTTTCACAGCCTCTTTATACACTAATAACAAACATGATGAAAAAGATCATGGACACGCTCCAATTTAATTTAAATAAGTAAGACTCATAATGAAGCAAATAAATACATATCCAGGAATAAGTCTAACTAAAGAGGTTAAAGAGCCCTACAATGAAAATTTTAAGTCTCTGAAGAAATTGAGGAAGATGGAAGATTTCCCACGATTATGGTTGAGTAACCTGGTATTTTGAAAATGACTCTCTTACTAAAAGCAATCTATAGATTCAATGCAATTCCATGACATTCTTCACAGAAATAGCAAAAACACAGACATCCTAAATTTCATATGAAAAGATACCATGTAGTTACAGCAATTGTGAACAAAACAAATATTACTAGATAGATTTTTCAATGGTATTTAAAATTATATTATAGATTCCTAGTAATAAACTAACATGATACTGGTGCAAAAACTGCCATGTAGATCAATGGAACAGAACAGAAGACCCAAACTTGAGTACTTATAAATATAACCATCTGATATTTGACAAAGATGCCAAAAACACGCACTGTAGCTTAATGTCTGGTGTCTGGGACTCATTTTTTCATTCATTCTTCTGATTCCAAAAGGTTTAGGATATCCCACTTCTCCAACTATGCATTCCATAGAACCTACAGCTTTAGTCTTAGACGTAGACCAGCTCCACCGGATTCCTCTACTGTACAACCTCCAGGAATATTATACATTTTTAATATGTTCAGTGTGTTTTGGCTTTTCATTTCTTTAACCAAGGAAAAGAAAGGAAGGAATTAGTAGTATTTTAGAGTTGACTGTTTTCAGCTGCAAATTTATATTCCTGCAGCATATATGTTTCAGGTCTGCTTTCAGGTATGGTTCTACGTTCATTTTTATTCTCATCAAGCTAATCAAATGTTGTTTTCTTAAGATCTAATATCCATCCACAGGATCTGGAATTATATTGAGAATGAATGACAGATGATATTACACAAACCCTCTAAGCATTCATTGATTGCTTTGTGCATCATTATTTATTGGTAGCACAAATACAAGTACTCTACAGTGTTCACACGATGGGGAAAGAATGTCCCGCTGTTACTGAAGAGACATTGGCCTGATTACACCATCAATAGCAAATTGTTTGAACATGTGACTTATTGTTTTGCCAAAAAAAGAAAAATAAAGGTATTTTTTCTTTTCATTTAATTTGCCTTATCATTTATCCATCCATATAGATGCAATATGTGTTTAACTTTCTGTTCTTAATATCACACTTAACAAGCATTATTTTATATAATAAAATGTATTTTTCTTAGTTTCTTTATATTTTTGCATTACTAAATTATTATTGGTTTTTTACCATAAAAATGACACCTTTCATAAATATGGTTAAGAAGTATCTAAAAAAATGTTCAAAATCCTTAGCAATTAATGAGATGAAAATTAAAACCACTTTGAGATTTCATCTTAGACCAATAAGCATCATTAAGATTAACTGGCAATAAATGATGGTGAGGATGTGGGTAAATGGAACATTCATTTACTCTTGGCGGGACTGCAAACTGGTGCAGCTACTATGGACATCGGTGTGGAGCATCCTCAAAGTGCTGAAAATAGATCCACCACCACCAATTATACCACTCCTTGGTATACACCCCATGAACTCAACATTGTACTCCAGAGATACTTGCTTGCCCATGTTCTTTGCCACTCTATTCACAATAGAAAGAAGATGGATAGCCTAGATGTCCATCAATGATGAATGGGATAATGAAAATGAGTTATAAACACACAATGGAATTCTATTCAGTTTTAAAGAAAAACAAAACAATGAAATCTGGATGTAAATGGGTGCAACTGGAAAATATATGAATGAATCAATCACAGATACAGAAAGCCAATGCAGAATGTTTGTTCTTATATGTGAATCCCATATCCGAATCTTTAGATTTGTGTGCATAATCTAGAGCAATCCTAAGAGTCAAGAAGGAAGACAGGAACCATTGGGATGGTGGTGAGAAAGCGCACCAGAAAGAGGAATAACAGACAAAGTTGCTATGATTGGGAAAGAGGGGGACTTGGGGGGGACTTAACTAGGAAGTATAAGGTTAATATACAGGAAAGGAAAGTAAGTGGAATAAATAATACAAAGGATGTTTGGAAAAGCCAAGGAGACCTATTGCTTATAAGCTTACTTAAAAATATACAGGTTGCATACACATACACACACAGGGAAAGAGGGAGAGAAAGAGCGAGGGAGAGAGAGGGGGAAGGGAGAGAGAAAGTAAGAGTGAGAGAGAATTTTAATGCCATTACTGCACACTAGGGAGAAAAATATACTCAGGAGACGTAGATTTAAAAAAAAATCAGAGTTGGGCAAAGGGATTCCTCCCTTTGAGTTGTTAGTTGAGTGGGAGAGGTTTCCAAGACACTCCCCCACAATACAGATTATAGATATTATACTTGGTTGCCTGTCAGAACATCTAGATAAGACCCTACTGCTAAACATAACACACACTTCAGACACAAGTCTTAAACAAGTCTTGAACCTGGTAGCATCCTTCCTAAAGACTAGCTCTTGTGTGTCAGAAGATGTTACACAAGCTGCCAAGGGAGCAGAGTTGTCAATAGCCCTACCCAGAAAGAAAACCCGGGAGCTAGAACAATGGCAGGTGCGACGGTGGCACTTATATCTTGGGAGGAACACCAAGAGTTAGGTGTAATTGGACCTAATGGCTGCTCAATGAGTGGGTATGCATGGCTGCTACTGAAAACCTAGCCAAGAATGCAATTCCTATAGAAGAACCCACTGATGCCACATTACTATGTAATATAGTTTCCTGCTGTCTTCTAAATTCTCAACCTGCAGGCTGCACGTCTCAAAGAAGCTTCTGGTTGCAGCAAATGGAGAAAAGCAGAGAGAATCAAAAATCTGTTAAAATGCAGAGAATAAGTGACTGTGGGGAATGTAACCCCAAAAAGAACATTTATTATACAACCCCTACATAAGACTTGGGGAAAAACATGGAAGAGGGGGTAGAAATATTTTAAGAGCCAGAGAAGTGGGATGACAGTTACATGAAATTTCTTGTGAACATGAAAGGGATGTGGTTTCCATGAACAATATGACTATCTTATAAGACCTGGAAAGACCACACCAAGCAACATGCCAATATAGATGGGAGAAAAATTTCATAAGGTACCACCACTAGATGAAGAACTACAGCCAGTTGGTCAATGGTGATTGAAGGAAAAAGAACTAGGTTTTTTATCTTCTTTGTTTTGATTTTCAGAAATGAGAATTCAATTCTAAGTGGCCATCCCTAAACACATTCAAGTAAGAGGAAACACTGATTAATATAAAATATGTATGTGTGTATGTGTATGTATACATATATATGTATAGATATGCACACACACACACACACACACACATATATATATATATATATATATATATATATATACATATATACATACACACTCAAACAACAAAATAAATCTACAAGTCATGAACTAAAGAGAGGGATAGTTAGGGAGATACAGGAGTCAGAAGAATAGGGTAGGATAAAAGTTATGTAAATTTAATGTACTCATATATGAAATACTCAAGTAAAATATTTTATGATTTTATATTTTAATTTTATTGGTACAAATTTTGTTTATATATCTTTTCTTCATTGAATGTATTATGTCTTAACTGTTTCTCTTTTTTCTACTGTTCTTTCATTTCCCTTACTCAACCATCTGTCCTTGTCTTTATTCCTACCCTCTTCCTTAATTCCATCCATTACTTTTACTTTGACTCTAAATAAATTTTAGCTTCACAAAATACTAGACTTTGTAAAAAGATTTATAATTTTTATTTTATGTGTAGGTTGCTTTGCCTGTATGCCATGTGTGTGCTCTGACTCCAGAGGAAGGAACTGGATTCCCAAGAACTAAACTTATTGGCTGTTCTGAACTGCCATGTGGATGTTGGAAATTGGTCCTCTAGAAGGCAGTGTTCTTAACTACCACTTCTCTAGCCCTTTTACACTGTTTTTTACATTTTCTGTACTATGCTCATTGGAAATAGATTAATAGTTTTTAATCAATTTTAAGTATACATTTGCATTTTGTTTGATTTTTATACCTGTTACTCTATCCTATTTTCTATTCTTGGAGAAGACTGATGGTTGGGACTTTCACAGAAGGCGTCTTACTAACAGTATCAAATAAACTCAGAGAAGATATACAGTTCAATAGATGTATAAATCACAGTCCAGAAACATAAATCCCCAGTATCCCCCCACCCCAAGAAAAAGGAAACAAACACAAGAAATATGTAAGGCAACACAGCTCCTTTCCAGTATCATAACTCTCTATTTACTGAATCCAAAGACACTAAAAGGAGTAAGTGCAAGGCAATACGTTCAAAAGGATTGTTATAAAAATGTTAATGTCTTCAAATTGGATATAAACAAGCATCTGAATGAAAGAAGGAAATTAATGCTGGATTTGATAAGAAATTCAGCAGTCTAAATGACAAAAATCAGAAACATGGATGAGAAAAGCAGAAGGAAATTAAGATTTCTGAATTTTTTTTAAAAAGCATATATTGAAGGGTAAAATTCAATAAATCAAATAAAAACAAAGTAGAAAATACCACTAAGAGAAGAAAATATCTGAGCCAGAAGACAAGGTCAAGGAAATATAACATTAAGATATCAGTAAAGAAAATTGTTTGGATGGGAGCTCCACCTCAACCTCTGGCACCCTGGCATCCATATACCCAGAGTCTGGAATGTTTGGGTAGGAGCTCCACCTCACACAGCTCCTCCCCAAACTCACCCCTTCAGAGCCCACCAAACACAGTTCTTCCCCCAGAGAGGCTCAGGATGACTCCCACAGGGGATATATAAGCAGCATCCCGGGAAAACAGACTGGTGGATCTTCTGGTCTCGCATTCCTGTCTCCTCTCTGTGAGGCCAGGGAACTGTCCGGGAACACTTTACTCATCAAATCTGAGCTTTCCAACTGTGTCTGTTTTGGTTCGTTGTGACAGCAGAGAGGCCTTCAGGAGGCCTAAAACGTATCAAAAATAAATTACACACGCACAACCACTACCAAAACTTTTATGTTCTGGGACATGATCAAGAAAACAGATTTAAGATGTCACACTAGAGAAAAATGAACTGAAATAGGAACTAAAGGTAAAGAAAAATTTGCCAATGAAATTATATCAGAAAATTTCCAAAATCTAGGGAGACATGTAGAACACCAAATAGACATGACCAGCATACAGCCCTTCAACTCCAATATTATCTTCAGGGCACTAAAACAACAAAGAAACAACATGAAATGCTGCAAGGGAAAAATGCCAACTCACTCATAAAAGGAAAACCATTAGACACCTTGAAACAAACATTAAAATCCAAGAAAGCATTAATGATATATTTCAAGCTCTGAAAGTAAATAACTGTTGCCAATACCATACCCACAAAGCTATCCTTTAAAAATACCTTTAAAAACTGTCTTTTGAGAAGCTACATAAAGACATTTCAAGAAATATACAAACTAAGGAATCCATGACCACCAAAAGGCTACTGCAGAAGCTACCCAAAGTAATCATACATATAGAAGTGGAGTAAGAACAGATTCAAGTATGACTGTAGAAAAATTGAATTAATTTTATGAAAGGAAAATATGAACAAAAGAGAACTATGGGAAAAGTCAGTAACATCTAATTCAGTAAATCAACAAACCACTAAGAAAGAAAAGGCCAAACAATAGCTGAACCAAACATGAAAATAACAAAATTACAGGAATCTGCAAACACTTCTGAGTAATTACACTAATTGCAAATGGTCTTAATTCTTCAATTAAAAGACACAGACTAGTTTGATTTATTTTAAAAAAAAAAGATCCAACTATTTTTTTGCAAGAAAGGCGCCTCAGTGGAAGAGATGTGCAGGGCCTAAGAATGAAAGGACAGATGAAACAAAGTAGTAGTTACTACTATGTCTGATAAAGTCAAAATTGGAAAAGATTACAAATTCAAAACATATTAACAAAAGAAATAACAGAGCTAGAAAGACCCTAGTGTGTGATCCCAAACTCTGAAGCCTTTGGAGGAAAAATACTTCTAAGATACTAGTAAAGTTAAAGACCTTCTGAATAGAGTTATAGTCTCAGGAAATGATGTCAATAACTGGTGAGACCTTGATGGTTTCCAGCAAAGGAAACCGTCAAGTGAAGGTACAATCTGCATAATAGGAAAAGTTTTGCTAACTGTATTTTACAGAGGATTATTATGTATGATAATTAAAGAACAAAAAATGAAACAAATAAAACAAAACCTAAACAAGAAATCAGACAAATCGATCAGCAGCTGAAAAGAACAGTGTCCTCAAATGATCAAACATAATCACCAATAAACAAGAAAAAAAAAGTTCAACCTCACTAGCCACCAGAGAATTGTAAGTTAAAACTTCACTGAGATTACATCTCACCCCAATTTGACATTAAGAAAACAAGTACCAAGGACAGTCAGGATGTAGGCAATAAGGAACTCTATACATACTGTTGATAGGAATGTAAAATACTTCAGCCAGTATGGATATTGGTATGGAGTCAATGTCAAATAAACAAAAGCAACAAAACCTAAACAAATAAACAAAAGAAGCAACTGATAATAACATCCTATATGACTCAACTACAACACTCCTGGGATTTACCCAAAAGACTTTATATCAAAAAGTCACAGAGAAACTTTAATACTCTTGTATAACACTATTCTTGTGGAGACTGGAAGTAACCTCTACTCTCCCCAGACAGGGAACTGATGACAGACCAAAGTATCAATACAACCAAAGTCCAACTTGGTGAACCAATTAGTTTTATTAGGGTTACTTATAGGAATGTAGGTGAGGGGCTACTTACAGTTGCAGACACTCACAGCTGCATCATCAAAGCCCAACCCAGCATGCATGACAGCTCATCATAGCTGGAAACCTGGAGCACACTGCACAACCTGCAGGCAGCTCAGTGGCTTGGATGTTATCCTGGTGGCCCAGTTGGTCAGAACCCCTTCCATGCATCTTATTGTCAGTCTTCTTGCTTTAGGAAGTTCAGATGGCCTCTGTTCTTTCAAGCTTCTTAATTTGCCACTTCTTGGTGGCTCTCTGTTTCTTCCAGGCTGCTTGGTCTGAAAGTGACTCTTAGGAGTCTTTATTGCTCATATACTCTTGAGAAGGAAAGGGTCTAGTAAATCTGATCAGTTTCAGGGCCTACATGAAGCTATTCTGAGTTGTTTACTTCCTGATGTAATGAGCTTCCCTGAAGAATGGAAAGTTTTCATCCCAGAGGAAGTTGTTAAACAACATAATATGCACAAAAACAGAGCTAAGAAACAAATTTAGGTGTCCAAACGGAGGTGAATAAAGAAAATGTGGTGGATAAAAAGCTCCAGGCAGTCAATGGCTTCAGAGGGAAGAACAACCAGTTTTCTCTGAGCCCCCACAGGTTATCTGATTCCAAGGGATCATTTCTAAACATTTGAACAAATGAGATTTACTAAATGGACTCACTCCTCCCTCTCCCTCTCTCCTCTCTCTCTCTCTCTCTCTCTCTCTCTCTCTCTCTCTCTCTCTCTGTCTGTGTGTGTGTGTGTGTGTGTGTGTCTTTAAAACAATAACTAAAGAAGAAACCAAGTATTTGGGAGTACAGGAGGAGTTGAAGGGGGAGAAGAAGCAGTGGAAATTATGTAAATACATTACTCATGTAAAAATTCTCAAACATTTAAAATTTAAAAACCATAAAGAAGATGAGCATGGTGGCACAAGACTTTAATCCCAGCACATGGGAGGCAGAGACAGGTGGATGGGTTTGAGGCCAGCCTGGTCTACAGAGAGAGTTCCATGCTGGCCAAGGCTATATAGAGAAACTCTGTCTGAAAGAAAAAAAAAAAAAAAAGGATAAATGGATTACAATGAGAGGGGGGAAATCAGGAAAGTGGCTATTTCAGCCATAATATGCAGAAATAGCTTTTAACTAAAACAGTAAATATTTGATTCCAAATGAAAATGCAGGAGTCATGCAGGGAAGAATTTTTTAAGAAGTAGTAGCAAGCGGGGCAGTGGTGGTGCATGCCTTTAATCCCAGCACTAGGGAGGCAGAACCAGGTGGATCTCTGTGAGTTTGAGACCAACCTGGGCTACAGAGTGAGTTCCAGGAAAGGCACAAAGCTACACAGAGAAACTCTGTCTTGAAAAACCAAAAAAACCAAAAAAAAAAAAAAAAATAGCAAAACACAAACAAGTACTTGATATGGACTAGAAACCCGATAAATCCGCAATACAGAATAGACACTATACCTAAGACACTGGAAGAAACTTCAAGGAAGATGAAGTTGAATAGAAAAACAAGCTCAAAAAAGCAAACCAAAATCAGATTTCTGGAATAAAACAAAGCTGGCAACATCTTGAGCCTCTCCCTAAGCTTACAGAATGCATACTGAGAAGCTGGGGTTTGGAGTGAGCAGAGGACAGGATGCCAGAAGCAACAAGGTATCTATTAGTGAGGTAGGAAAGAAGGGATGCTTTGCTGAGGAACAAAACATCTTTTCATTTGGAACATGTTAAATAGCAATTTTTAAGCAGCTAATTAAACTAAATCTGATCTGAGCTTAGAGAAAAGGTTAGGGCTGAGTATATAAATTCTAGAGTGACCAATAAAGCAATAGCCTCAACTACCAATGTATCAAATTTGGAAAAGGATATCTAGACAAAAAAGGCCAAGGGCAAAGGCTTGAAACACATCACAACCAGGAGTACATTAGTGGAAACTGGGAAGTATCACTAATGAGAAGGTGAAGACTCTGAGGCCAGAGCCTAGAGAACAATGCACAGGCGGGGTTTGGGGGGAGATGAGTGAGGGACGAGTGGGGGGAAGAGGAAGAATATCATATGAATGAATATATAGGACCATTCATATCTTGTTGGATCTCAACTCTCTGTGAAGTAAGTAGGTGGTAAAGTCATTTTTTTTTTTTTTTTGAGGAGGAGGAAAGGAAAGGGAAAGGGAATTAGCAATTTGATGAAAATGTAGAATGAAATACCTGCATAGGTGAATGGAAGTAGAAATAATATTGGTAATAATAAAAATCTCTTTCAAACTAGAGATGCTTTCCTTGTAGGTTACAATGCTAGCCCCCACCCTCCCAAGGTAGTATGGCCCATTCCCTTTCCTTACTCTATAATCTCCTTAGCACTTCCTAATAATATATAGTTTATACTTACTCAATTTGGATGTTTTTCTTCATTAATACACTCACGTTGGCATACAAAATACAGTAGGGTTAAAAGGTAAGCAACAGCAGAAACGGGGAAGTGATGGAGAGGAAAAAAATACTATAGTAACTGAAGACTGAACAGATGTTGGATGTCCTCAAGGACCTTGACTATAGAGGATGAGTATTTTGGTAAATCTAAAAGAACAGGAAGAAGAAATGCGAAAGAAATATTTTAGACTGGAATTTTAGAGCCTGGGTATTTCTATATAAGTGAATGGCCGAGGTAGAACAGTAAGAAAACCAGGCACCAAGAGAGCAGCTTGTCATAGAAATAAAGTATGAGGACTGGTTAGTGATATAATACCAATATTGCTTTGTGGAGAACCTGGAACTCAGTGTATTCCAAACATTTAGGGTTGTGAGAGTTGTTAGGAGGAAAACCTGACATGAATGAATGTACACATGTGCATGCACACACACAACGTAGATGGCACAGAATTGTTAGGAAAGCCTGACATGAATGTACACACACACACTTACACACACACATACACACAGAGAACGTGGACTGCTCAGAGTTTTCTTTTCTTTTCAGACAATTTACCCCCATTTAAGGAAGTAAAGGTTTATTTTGCCTTTGAATTCAAGATACAGTCTATCGTGGAGGAGAAAGTAAGAAAGAAACAATTGGTCACATCATATCTACAATAAAAAAAACCAAAAAAATAAATAAAACAAACAAGCAAACAACAACAACAAACCAAGAGTAGTGAATGCATGCTACTGCTCAACTCCCTTTCTCCACTTCCATAGTCCAGGACCCAGAAATGAACGGTGCACTCACAGTGAGCAGGCTGTCCCACCTCAATTAATACAAGCCATTGCATAGTCCAGGACCCCAGACATGAATGGTGCACTCATAGTGAGCAGGCTGTCCCACCTCAATTAATACAAGCCATTGCATAGTCCAGGACCCCAGACATGAATGGTGCACTCACAGTGAGCAGGCTGTCCCACCTCAATTAATACAAGCCATTGCATAGTCCAGGACCCCAGACATGAATGGTGCACTCACAGTGAGCAGGCTGTCCCACCTCAATTAATACAAGCCATTGCATAGTCCAGGACCCCAGACATGAATGGTGCACTCACAGTGAGCAGGCTGTCCCACCTCGATTAATACAAGCCATTGCATAGTCCAGGACCCCAGACATGAATGGTGCACTCACAGTGAGCAGGTTGTCCCACCTCAATTAATACAAGCCATTGCATAGTCCAGGACCCCAGACATGAATGGTGCACTCACAGTGAGCAGGCTGTCCCACCTCGATTAATACAAGCCATTGGTAATCTTAAACACCTATAGTAAAGACTGGTTTATAGAAAACTGATGGCTTTGCCAAAAGTAAATTTGATGTGTAGCTATTTTTGTATTTACACTTCTTAGTTACTTTAGTCTTTTGGGAGGAGTTGAAAACATGCAATGACTAACATGTGAAATCAGAGGACGACTTACTGGTGGTGGTGATCTCCTAGCATCATGTGGGTCTGGGTGACTGAGGCATGATCCTAATTAGTTATATCAATAAAAACCAGGTGTCAGACAATGGGGTAAAAACTGAAAGATCAGAGAAGCAGGGCCACAGTCACCAGAGACTTCTTACCTCTCTTAATCCTTGGACCAAAAGGGACCAAGATCCTGCCTCCACCTCCCGATTGTGCTGGGATTAAAAGCTGAGCCTCCCAAGTGCTGGGATTAAAGGCATGAACCACCAATGCCTGCCATCTATGGTTAACTAGGGGTAGCTCCCACTCTGATCTCCAGGCAATCTTTATTTGTCAGAACACAAACAAAATACCACAGAACAGGTGACAGAACTAGTCATCAGGCTTGGTGGCAAAAGCCTTTATGTGCTGAGTCATCTCACTGTCCCAGACATTTGTTTAATAGAGAAGTCTGTAAATTTGAAGTTAGTTAAAATCCTTGGTTAACCCAAAGCCAGAAACTTTACTAATTATAACATTTACTGCTAAGAGGGTTATTTGTGAAGAATGAAAAAAAATTCTATCAAAAACAGGGAGTTTCTCCTTCAGCAGTAGGTTGGTCCTCACAGGGATAATTCTTGTCCGTTGTGGCAAGTGTGTGATGCAAAGGAGAAAAGCAATAATTATCTCCAAGACTAAAATATATATGCAGTACCAACAAGGAAATGGGAGGCTGGACAGTCACAGACCCTCACAGAATAAGGTATACATTGTGAGGTGACTAAGGAAATGAATGCTCTGTTAAAAGAGGAAAGACAAACACAAATCTGATGGAATTGATTCAAGAATCATTCTTTTCCAAAAATATCAGCAGGTATCCCTGAAATTCTTCCCTTAAACCTCCAACTACAAAAAATGCCAGTGGGCTAGGAAAGTGAAAGCTGAAATTGACAAGGTGGCTGACCTGATGTATTTTATTAGTAATGCAGAGATAATAATGTTTAGAGTGCTCCTGACAAGTCAAAGGTCACTGGCAACAAGGGAGAAGATGCTTCTCTGACAGCTGAAAAACAACTGAAGATGACTTTTGAACAAGTAAAATTAAGTAACAGAAGGTTGCTTTGGTCTTTCAATCAATAATTTTGCTAACTCTTATGAATACAGTCAAGAAAGTTATTAAATTAGGCTATTCTGCCTCTATTTTTTTCAGGAAAAATATCAGTTCTTAAAACATATCACTCCTAAAATGCCTTATTCGAGTAGTGCTAAATTAGTAAACATCAAAAGCAACATTATCTGTGCACTTGTGCTAGAAAGCAAAATTATTAACCATAATGTACATAACTATGAGTATCACTGACTTAATGACTTAAATCACTTCACCATTAGTAAACACAATTAAGTCACCTACAGAATACAAGCGATGACAAGGAAATGGTTGGATTTAAGAAGCTTAAACTTTCCAATAACAGGGTAGAAAATCTAAGAAGTGGTATATTTACATATAATACTGGGTACTGTAAGCACCTAAGTACCTAAAGGTATGAGGATGAACAAGAAATAATCATCATCATCATTATTTAAAGTATAGTTCATTGACTGAGCAACATGTATAAAGCTTTGGCTCAACATTTTAGATATTAAATTTCAGAAAATGCTTATAAAGGTAGTTTAGCTTTATTTTCAAATGCAAAAAAGTTGATGAAGACTAATTTACCTAAGGTTCTGCACATTACTCTGCAGGGTGGTCAGTCTAATTCTTTAGTTTATGGTTGGTTAAAGGCTATTTATTACCTTACACTTTCTCATTAATCCAGTCAAATGGTAGGCAGGTAAGAGTGCCATTAAAAAGGGTCTTTCTACTGCTCATAGCTGACCTCCAAGAGTGGTGTGTTTCTTAGAACTCAACTGCAGAAATAATGGGATGAAAGCAGAGAAGAGCAGATGGGAAGGCCTGTGTGAAAGGCATTATCGATCACTATCTGTGTTGAAGACTGCTTTAAAGGTACTAACAGGCTTTTATTTTATATGAAAAAAAAAAGAGACACATTATATGAACTTGGTACTAACCACCGCAGTAGTAAAATGAGAAAAAATAAAAATACCAAATATATATTTGTACTGTGAAGTTTACTAAAATAAATTATAAATTACATTAAAAAGTAATTTCCATTACATGGAGCCCAAAAACAATACATATTTTTTTTCTTTCTGAGTGTTGCTTTACATTCTCAAGAAACAAAAATAAAAGTAAACTGCACCAAAAAAGAGAGGCAAGTGAAGACCCAATACAGTTTAAAACAAGTGGTTTAAACTGTTAATAAATATTAAAATTCTACTCACAAGACTATTAAAATTGGCAAAATAAAAGGAAGAATTTTGCACTTCATACAAAATGTAGAAACAGAAGTCAGAGTTATTGTTACCTGTACCCTAAATGTTTGTCCTTACACCCATAGGTAAGTGTTGTCCTCACCCTTCATCAAGGAAACTTCTCTTTGCAACAGATGGAGACCATTACAGAAAACCACAACCAATCACAATGCAGAATTGTGGAGCCCAGTCTAAAAGGTCACATCAACAAAATAACTCCCTCACCTAAGGTTCAGGGAACATTGTAGAAATGGGGCTGGGAAAATTTTAAGAGCCAGGGGGTCATGGAGTTTTCTGTGAGACTGTGTCTCCTAGGAATGTCAAAGTTACACCCACAAAATATCACCAAAAATGTCTGCCCAAACAGGAGCTGAACAAGGACAGTAATAGTGGACATGCTGCCAAGGAAGAGGGAAGGCTAGGAGACCTCAATCCTACACAAAGAACTATAGGCAACTAAGGGATGATGAGAGTGGAAAAAAGTCTTTCCCAGGGAGGGGCTCACCAATTAGTTATCCAATACCAAGTTGTCAACCCTGAAAACAAGCACATTATATAGATTTAGCAGGTTGTATTTGTGTATTTAGAAAAATATATATTTCTAAATGTATGTATATGTGTGATATATACAAACATATCTATTTATGTATATATCACACATATACATATATTCATGTGACAACAGTTAATGAATTTGAAAGAGAGCAATGAGAAGGTATATGGGAAAATTTGAAGATAGGAATGAAAAGAGAGAAGTGATGTAATTATATTGTAATCTCAAAAATAAAAAAAGGAAAATAGAATGCATAAGATAAAGGATTTTACACTGAAAGATTACCATAACAGAATGGGCATCTCTAGTAAAGGGGAATTCCATGAGGTCAGACATAAAATTTTTTTTCGACAATTTCTGTTATTGTAGAGACTGGGCAGGTATACAAGTAAGGGAAATTGCACAACTGGGACTCTGAAGTCTGAGGTCAGCATAGACTGTAAGGTAAAACCCTGACTGAAAAAAATAAGAGTGAAAGAAGCTTTTCTGTCCATGAGGAAAAAAGGATATTCAACAAGAAACAAACAAGAACGTTCTAGAGACTCACTTACGGGCTGCTTAGGGTTGGTTGATAATGTGAATTAAGCCCAGATACACATATAGTTGTGTGTATTCATTTCCTCAAGAATTATGGTAGGAAAACTTGAATTTTATCAAGTCTTAAGGCAAATATTGAGCAAAACTAGTTCTAGATTAAAGGGTGCTCTTTTACCCTAAGAAGCCTAAATCAAGACTCAAAAGTACCAAACTTTTTCAAAGTACCTTACATACTTACCAGAACAACATGCAAGAGACACATAACACCAGAAAAATGTAAACAACACAACAAAGTTCATGATAGACATCTAACAAAGAAACTCTAGGGACAGAAAGAAGTTGTCAGTGACAGCTTAGAATGAAGAAAAAACTTAAAACCAATAGCCAGGGACCCACAGAATCCAAAGACGACTAAAGTTACTGCTATAGTCACACGAGAACAACATTTATACCAGAAACCAGAAGAAATACTGCTTTAATTAAAGTGATGGAGATTATTTAAAAAGTCATGATACTAAGGTTGATAATCATAATTTTGAGATGAATATTATATGATAAAATACGCTAGAGATTACACAATATAAAAGAAAAAATTATTGAACAAGACACAGGAAAAGAAAACATCCCAACATACTGCACATCCAGGAGAGATGTGAAAAGGAAGACACTGATGAATGAAAAGACAATGTGAAGCTACCAAACATATACAGTAAACACCTAAAGGAAATGGGTGACACTTCTGGATGACAGCCAAAGGTGCTCAACTTACAGATGTTGGCACAGGAGACAGAAAGAAAACTCTACCAGGGCTTATCATAATGACATTAAATAAATAGTCATAAACAAAAATCTTAAAGTGCATTATGTATAGTATAACAAATATAAAAATAATGAAATGTTTCTTGTCAGATATAATGTAATCTACAAGACAGTTGGAAAAACATGTTGGAAGGATGGAAGAAAAAAACCTGTCAACCCAGAATCTTATACTTGGTGAGAGGATCTTTCAAAACACATCACAGATAAACTCACTGCAGAATACGCAACGATTGAGAGATCTTTTTTACCAAATGAACTGAGAAGGAGAGAAGATGAAAGGAGGTGTGTCAGGGAGAAGAAAGCCAGCAGCAGATGGAAATCATCATGCGCACAAGGAATCCATACAGTGTATATTATACAGTAAATACAGCCTATACTACGTGTGGAGGTAAACATGAAAGCACTTACCTTATTGAACAAATCCAACTGCTGCTGGGCATGGCTGTGTATACCCTAATCCCAACATTGAGGGAACTGTGACCAGATTCACAAAATAGAACATAAAAAACAACTTAAAAATTAGTGGAACAAAGCAAATTTCTTGACAGAACAATAACAAAAATAAGAAAGCTCTATCTAGACTAATCAAATAAAGAGAAAAAATATAAATCAGTAGTATCTAAATGAGAGGTGGCCTCACTGCAGTTTACAGACATAGAAAGAGATTCAGCAGGTAAAGTGCTTGCCATAGGGGTATGAGGACTGAGTTTAGACCCAAAGCACCCTTGTAAGTATTGTACAAGACAGTATGTCTAAGGTCCTACACCAGGGAAGCAGAGACAGGGTGATTTCTGGAACTCACTGGTCAATAAGTTTAGCCAAATTAATGAGCTTCAGGTTGAATGAGAAACTCTGTCTCAAAATATAAGGGAGAGAGCTGGTGGTGGTGGCACATGCCTTTAATCGCAGCACTCAGGAAGCAGAGCTAGGCGGATCTCTGTTGAGTTCTAGGCCAGCCTGTTTTACAGAGCAAGGTCCAGGAAAGGCTCCAAAACGACTCAGAGAAACCCTATCTCGAAAAACCAAAATAAAAAAAAAGAGAAACTCTGTCTTGAAAATATATAGAGGAAGACAACAGCCAGTGTCAAACTCCAGCTTCTAGTCTATATTAACATGCACACACACAGGGGTATACTGAATAGTCAGGAAGGGCTTTCAAAGGTCAGCAGAGATTCTAAAATGTAATGCTTAATTTGAACTAAGCTTTTATACTAACATTTTAGCTTAGGGAGTAGAATACTGTTAACACTAGCAAAAGGGGGGGAAAAAGAAAAACAGAATAAAATGGTTTTCTCGCAAATAATATAGTTAAAAAATTTTAGATTACATCCATGATTGTTTTGTCTATACACATGTATGCATGCCATATGCATGCCTGATACCCTCAGAGATCAGAAGAGAAAATTGAATGCCAAGTAACTGGAGTTAGGGATGGTTGTGAACCAGGATGTATGTGTGCTGGGAACCAAATCTAGGTCTTTTGCAAGATCACCAAGTGCTCTTAACTGCTGGACCACCTCTCAACTCCCCCAACTAATACAATTTTATTAAATAATATCACGTAGTCAAATCAGGTATAAACACAAAAAGAGCTTAAATGAAAGAAATACAGGCAAATAACATATCTGATTTTCAGGTATTTTTCAACTTTGATAATTTTAACAAAAACAAATGTCTTTTTGTTGCTAAGAGAAAATGTTCCAGCAAGAGAAAACATGGAGCTGACTCTAATCATCTGAAACTGGTGTTGACATCCAGGTATTTTGTCTGCAAATTTATTAAGGTGATGATAGTGCCAACTGGGTCATAAATTTTAACTTACACAATTATCTTTCAAAACATAAAGTATTCATTTAATAACAAAAACTTATACTACAGAAATTACAAAAGTGAAAAGATGCCTGGAAAAGAATGGGAAAAACTGAGGAAGTGCAGCCAGCCATGTCTTGCAGAGGTTAGGCTGCTCTATAGGATTATTGAACCACAGTAGCATAGGATGGCCTCCCTGAGAGCAACAATACAAACCCTCTAAGACTCCTGGCTGAACCCTTGACAAAAGCACAGAGTGCTGTGGAATGTTGTTTTGTATGCTGTGGATGTGTGTTGCTTTGGTTGGTCCACAAATAAAATGTTGATAGGCAGGCAGGAAGTATAGGTGGGACAAGCAAATGAGGAGAATTCTGGGAAGAGGAAGGGCTGAGTGAGGAGTCACCAGCCAGACACAGAGGAAGCAAGATAACAAGGCAGAACTGAGAACAGGTACCAAGCCACGAGGCTAAACATAAATAAGAATTATGATGGGTTAATTTAAGTGTAAGAGCTAGTCAGTAATAAGCCTGAGCTAATGGCCAAGCAGTTATAATTAATATAAGCTTCTGAGTGATTATTTTACAAGTGGGCCTTGGGACTGCAGGGACTTGGCAGGACCGTAGAAATTTTCCAGCTACAACAGAGCAGATGAATTCTAAGGTCCTTCTTTCCAATTCTTCAACATGCTAATATTTGTGCTACCATTTAAACAAAATCAACCAAATGTTAATATTTGTAATTATTTAAAATCAAAGAAAATGCAGAAATCTATATAAAGGAAAACTGGAGTTTTATAGTTTAAGCAAAGGGAAGTCATTGGTAAATGTTAGAGTCAATTGTAGATAAGATAACACAGAATAAAGGAAACTACCTCAAGGCAAAGTAATCTGCTTTTAAAGCAAGGGTTTACTTCATTCTAGGAATTATTCCCTCTGAATTAGAATTAAAGTTTGCTATTTGAAGCCCATTCTTTGACTTACTGTTTCTATGATCTTTGTTCATGCAGAGTATTAAGGCTATTCTAATTTAATTCAAGAAATAGAATTTGAACACAGACGAAAGATATCAATGCCAGTCTTGTGTTTAAGGAGCTCATACTCCACAATAGAAATGGCACCAAGCACGAGAGGAAATCAACCTAAAAATAGTAATTGAAAAGAAAACCTGAATACTTACAAACAACTGACAAATGAGGGTGTGCTAAAAACATGCAAACATATGCACAGCTCTTTTATCAAATGCATAGTTTTGACAGTCTTAAATTTCCAGTCAAGATTATGTCTCCCTGTTCTGCCTTTGGCCCCATGAGACTTCTTTACATAGAAGCCAGAGTAATATTTTAAAAGAAGTCAGATAACGTCATAGATTCCTAAGATCTGCAATAATTTCCCATTTCAATTAGAATGCAAGCTAAAAATTTGGTTACGTGTCATGTCTTTACCCTGCCTCCAGTGCCATAATTTTAAAATTAATACTAGGTAATCCCTTACATTTCCTAAGTCTATGCTAAAATGCCTTGTATTTGCTGACATATTTTTCTTTCTTTTTGAGATTATAATTTACACCATTTCTCTATTCCCATTCTTCCCTGAAAATATAATATTTCCTTGTTCTCTTCCAATTCCATGACTCTTTTTCATTAATTGCTGTTTTATATATATATATATATATATACACACACACACACACACACACACACACACACACATACACAGATATGGTGTGCATATATGTGTGAGTATACACATATACATTCTAAATCTAACTAATTCAGTCTATATATTGTTACTAGTATATATGTTTTCAAGGGTGAACATTTTCTGAGACTATTTAACCTATTGTAAACACTGGCTAGCTTGTCTCTACATCCCTCAGACATATTATCAGCCTCTCTTGGCTTTGTTTCCTACAGCAGGTAACACTTTCTCAAGTGCTTTGGGTTCAAATACCTAGGAATCACTTTCATTGGGTAGAAACAGGGCTTTTTTTGATTTTTTTCACTGACTATTCAAAGATGATGAACAGTGCCTAACAAAAGACATGTTGATCAGTGAAAATAATCATGTTCCCAAGAATAAAATAGTATTTAATAAATTTTCCCTAGTGTATGATTTATTTTTGTTAATATAAGCACCTTAAAAGTAAATATTTTGCTGGGCGGTGGTGGCATACGCCTTTAATCCCAGCACTAGGGAGGCAGAGCCAGGAGGATCTCTGTGAGTTCCAGGCCAGCCTGGGCTACGAAGTGAGTTCCAGGAAAAGGCACAAAGCTACACAGAGAAATCCTGTCTCGAAAAACAAAACAAAACAAAAAGTAAATGTTCCATTTCCAATGTGCAAAGTTTTTGCTTCCTTCCTTCTTTTGAGTTAGAACACTGGCTACTTTGAAGAGTTCTCCTTTATCTAATATTTCACATAGGTTTCATTATATCTATGTGTCTCTAACTTTTAGCTATCTTCTTTTTCCTTTCCTCTATCCCTTCAATTTCTGATTGTTATTAGTTAAGTACAATTTTGAAAAACTAAGACATGATAGAACATAGCTTTTGTTTTAGAAGAGAAGAGGGAGTAAGAGGAACACAGGACAAGAACAAAGATAAAGTACTGGCTGCAGCATGAGCTACTGAACTCTTAAGCATAAATTTAAGATTTTAGTTCGGTTCTGTCCACAGTGCTGAGATCAAACCCTAGGTCTCGGGCTTGCTAGGCATGAATGCTAGCAAATAGCTACATTCTCTAGGCCACAATTCAAGTTTTAAGTTCCATCATAGAAAAAAATTTGATGTATGAATATGGATCTTTATACTCTTACTTTAAACCCAAAAAAGAATATTAATTCTATGTCTCACACAGTCAACATGATGATCTAATGAAGTTTTGATAATTATTTGATATATTATTATTTTAGCTATTGCTTGGTAGTACAATTCATACCAAAGACATCTATCCTAGGATTTGTTATTATTCATATGGGTACATAGAACAAAGTTAACAGTGAGTCTGCATTTTATTGAGAACATAGCAACTGAACATAAGAAGGAGATAAAAGAATGCAGGGCATTTATTATGGGCAGTGTTGGGGAAGGGGATGATAATCATCAATGTTTAGATACATTATAATGCTGAGGATTGGAAAGATTACTGAGGGAAATAGTCCTGTAAAATGAGCCCCAAAGAAAAAAATAGAAGGAGAAGAGAAAAAAAAAAGTGGCCAGTAAGGAGTATAGAAATGTGGTTCAGGAAGAAAGACAGATAATAGAGATATGAAAGAAGGAGGGTATGATCCACTGTGTCACAAGGCACTGGGGCTTTATGTAAGATGAAGTAAGGGAAAAGACCACTAAGTCTGGCATCACACAGTGATTAAGCCAGACGTGAGTTCTTGGTGTGTTATATTTAGATGGTTCACTTAGAAGTAAAGATTGACTGTGGTTTACACTCCAATTCCTTGGATACATTAAATAAACGTAAGATTTCAAGCTCAGGATAGCTCTTATTCTATTTTTCCCCAATGATGTGGCTCGGCTACATTAATAAGGGAAAAAAATAGGTCAAGCCTTGTTAGGTATTCACAGTGTGGGTGGAAATCCTTTGACAAACTTTCTGGGGATGCCTCTAACATGGGAATTGGTGTTGAGATATCAGGAGAAAAAGATAAAATTTTCTCAGTAGCTCTACCTCTTACAAATAAACCCTTTCATTCCCATTAAAAGTAAGGTTAGAAAACTTCCTAAAGTATAGTAATTAACCAATATCATTACAACGTTTTAATGCAGAAAACCCAATGCTGAGCCTACACATTGAGCATAATATAATCATGTAAATATACTTGCTGAAATTATGTTAGAATGTTAATATGAAATGTGCTTTATAAATAACTTTATTAATTCTGTCATATTTAAATTACTAAGTGATAATAAAGTACCATATAATATTGACTTTCTTTTTATTTCAAATAACTTATTAATTTTATCTATAGGAATTTGATATGTTAAATTTTAATGTTTTTCAATTATGTAAAAATATAAAAGATTAGCAGTACTGGGGATTAAAATAAAATTTCTTTATAATATGTTCTAAAACATTTTCTAATGAATATACACACATACATACATACATACATACAAAAAGATACGCATAGACAAGAGTCTCCATTTAAAAAAAGCATAAGGCAAAAGAGCAGTGATAACTAGTTTCTCCAAAATATTAATTTGTAGTATTGACCATCAAAATACTAGTTTGTAGTATTGACCACAGTTTGGGACCTTTGGAATGCAGGCAATACTAACAAGTGTGTCATATAATACTTCTAAATGAATATTTAATGAAAAATTGTATCTGATGTTAGCCCCTTTTTCTTTCTAGAGAAACCTACACTTTGAAGATTTAGGAGAGTTCTATTACATCGTGAAATGGAAGACAAGGTAAACTTAGTGCACGTTAGTCTACTTGTACAAGTTAGATATCAAAAATAGAAATCATCATTCATTGTCTCATCCAGATAGACACACATTTGATAATGAGCAAGTACTATATGCCATAGATTATACAAAGTTTTGAAGTTAGAAGTCATTTAAGACACAGCCATACTTTAAAGATCATATAACATATGAAATTAAAAAGAGTACTGTAAGATCTTGAATAAATGTTGCATAATTTATGAAACAGAATAGTGGAGGGACATTTAAATTAAACTGGAATTTTCTGGATAATCTCACAGAAGGCATGACAACTGTTTTTGAAAGATAGATGGAGTAAATGGACAGAATGTAGACAGTGAGAGTTAGGATGCAATGTTATCAAAAAATGTGAACGTAGTTTATTGTATTATAAGGATGATGAAGGGACTGCAATGAATTCAGAGGACTTTCTTGAAAAAACATAGGCCAGATTCAGTGGACTCCTCTGGTCAGTGGAAATATTTCATCTCACTCTGAAAACATCACTGCACCATGGAAAAATCTCTGTAGATTTTATAATACATAAAGTATGTTGTACAGAATATTATTTCAACATTAATTTAAAGAAATCAGTGACATATTTAATGGACAAATGGTATCTAGTTATTGAATATTTTACTTACACAATGAAATGTTCACAATACGACATCTAAAAAAAGGACTTATTTCATGAACATTTGTTGCAATGATACGGGTGCTCCATTATCAACCAACTCTATACTATTCCCTTAACACATAAGATTTCTGGGCCCTAAAGCCTGTTACTCTCTTGTAAAAACTTATTTAATATTTGTATTTCCTGATGCAGTAAGAAGGGATTATGTTGCTCTTTTTCTCTAGGTGAAAGCCCAAAAGATGCTTTAATATGTGCCCCAAAACACAGTTGCTTGAAATGAACTAAATAAGTACTGGAGAAAATGAGAGTATACATTATATTTAGCTTTAGAATATTCTTGGGACTTCTCCCCACATAGATTGACACTATGAGCCTTATAAAAGTTTACTCATCTATTAGATAATGAGCTCTCCCTGTCCTATGATCATCTGATCTTGGGCTTGTGAACATTCCCTAGGCCAATGCGATGAGCAAATAGTGAGCAGGCAATAAAATGGACACTGAACAGTGCATTAAACATACATTCTGGTTTCCCAGAGAGAAGAAAAAAAAAACCCAGCCACAATACTAAACTAGATAATCCAATCTAGCAGCTGTTGGTTCCAGTTTTACTTTAAATATCAGGCAAAAACTGGGAGTAGAAAGAACAAGAGGATTGCACATACAATTAGAGTACACTCATTTTAATTTAATTAGCCTATGATGTTTGAGAAAATATAACTATTGTTTTCATTCTTTTAATAGCTTAGAAGTGAAAACATAAAGAGTTCTACTAAAATCTTCTCATGTAATAAAATATGCCTCTAAATATATACTGTTTACCCAAGATAAAATGAAGTCTTTCTAGGTATAGCAAGTGTTATAACGAGCAAGCTGCTGCTATTCTAATCTTCTACCATATGGGTATGTTAAAATGACGTAGGCAATGAAAATGGATTATCTCAATTTGGTGAGGAGGTAATTCATTTTCTCATAGTTATAATATAAATATAATTTGCATTTTAAATATGCATGTTAAATTCCATGAATCAGTTTCTAAACTTTTAAGGCACTATTCAATGAATAAATCTATAACACTAATTGGGAACCAGTGTAGATGTATTAAAATGTAAGTCTACAATGAAATTTGCATTTGTTAGAAAATAAAACCCATAATTTATCTGCAATAAGCAAAGCATGCTCTCTTGTATTTAATAATGAGCAAAATATTCATCATTGTAATATGTACAATAAATGTGAGTCAAGAATTAGACTAATGGGGTGGAGAGATGGCTCAGAGGTTAAGAGCACTGGATGCTCTGCCAGAGGTCCTGAGTTCAAGTCCCAGCATGCACATGGTGGCTCACAACCATCTACAATGATATCCGGTGCCCTCTTCTAGACTGCAGGCAAACATGAAGGCAGAACACTGTATACATAATAAATTAAAAATTAAAAAAACAAAGAATTAGCCAAACATTCTGTCTGCTCTCCCCATAGTTATTCAATAGTACTTGAAGTTCTAGCCAGAGCAATAAGACAACATAAGGAGATTAAGGGGATACAAATTGGAAAGGAAGAAGTCAAGCTCTCCCTATTTGCAGATGACATGATAGTATACATGAGTGACCCCAAAATTCGACCTAGGAATTCATACAGCTTATAAAAACCTTCAGCAACATAGCAGGATACAAGATTAACTCAAAAAAATCAGTAGCCCTCCTATATACAATTGACAAACAGGCTGAGAAGGAAATCAGAGATACATCACCCTTTATAATACCTTGGAGTAACTCTAACTAAGCAAGTGAAGGACCTATATGACAAGAACTTTAGCCGGACAGTGGTGGCACACGCCTTTAATCCCAGCACTCAGAAGGCAGAGCCAGGAGGATCTCTGTGAGTTCCAGGCCAGCCTGGGCTACCAAGTGAGTACCAGGAAAGGCACAAAGCTACACAGAGAAAACCTGTCTCAAAAAACAAAAAACAAACAAACAAGCAAACAAAACAACAACAACAACAAAAAAGAACTTTAAGTCCCTGAAAAAAGACATTGAAGAAGTCAAAAAATGGAAATAACTCCCATGCTCATGGATAGGCAGGATTAACACAGTAAAAATGGCAATCTTGCCAAAAGCTATCTACAGATTCAAAGCAATCCCCATCAAAATACCAACACAATTCTTCAGAGACATGAAAAGAACAACACTCAATTTCATACTGAAAAACAAAAAAAAAAAAAAACAGGATAGCCAAATGAGTCCTGTGCAATAAAACAACCTCTGGAGGCATCACAATCCCCAACCTCAAGCTCTACTATAGAGCTACTCTAGTAAAAACAGCTTGGTACTGGCATAAAAACCAACACGTGGACCAATGGAATGGAATTGAAGACCCTGACATTAATCCGCACACCTATGAACATATAATTTTTGACAAAGAAGCCAAAAATGTACAATGAAAAAAGAAAGCATCATCAACAAATGGTGCTGGCATAACTGGATGTCAATGTGTAGAAGGCTGCAATTAGATCACTATGCACAAAACTTAAGTCCAAGTAGATCAAAGATCTCAACATAAATCCAGTTACTCTGACCCTGATAGAAGAGCAAGTAGGAAGTACTCTTGAATGCATTGACACCGGAGATCACTTTCCAAATATAACACCAGTAGCACAGACAGTGAGAGAAACAATCAATCAATGGGACCTGTTGAAATTGAGAAGCTTTTGTAGAGCAAAGGACATGGTCAACAAGACAAAGTGACAGTCTACAGAATGGGAAAAGATCTTCACCAACCCCACATCTGACAGAGGGCTGATTTCCAGAATATATAAAGAACTCAAGAAATTAGACATCAAAATTCCCAACAGTCCAATTAAGAAATGGGCTATAGAGCTAAACAGAGAATTCTCAACAGAGGAAGCACAAATGGCTGAAAGACATTGCTCAGCATCCCTAATCATCAGGGAAATGAAAATCAAAATGACTCTGAGACACCACCTTTCACCTGTCTGAATGGCTAAGATCAAAACCACTGAAGACAGCTTATGCTGGAGAGGATGTGAAGCAAGGGGGAACTCTCCTCCACTGTTGGCAAGCTAGTACAGCCACTTTGGAAAACAATATGGCGCTTCCTTAGAAAACTGGGAACCAATTTTCCCCAAGACCCAGCTGTACCACTCTTGGGCATATACCCAAGGAATGCTCAATCATACCACAAGGGCACATGCTCAGCTATGTTCATAGCAGCATAGTTTGTAATAGCTAGAACCTGGAAACAACCTAGATGCCCTTCAAATGAAGAATGGATAAATAACTGTGGTACTTATATACAATGGAGTACTACTCAGCAGAGAAAAACGATGACACCATGACTTTTGAAGGCAAATGGATGGATCTAGAAAAAAAATCATCCTGAGTGAGGTAACCCAGACTCAGAAAGACAAACATGGTATGTACTCACTCATAGGAGGATACTAGATGTAAAACAGAGGATGACTAGACTGCTAGTCACAACTCGAGGGAGGCTACCGAGAAAATAGGACCCTAAGAAAGACACATGGATCCCCCAACAACAGAGTAATGGATGAGATCTACATCAGCAAACTGGACATGGGGGTGGGGAATAATGAAGGGCAAGGATTGAGGGAAAGAGAGCTTAGGGGAGTGGAAGATCCCAGCTGGATCAAGAACAGAGAGAGAGAACAAGGAAAATGGGACCAGCATAAATGAAGACCCCCATGGGAATAGGAAGAAGCAAAGTGCTATGCAGGGGCACTTTGCTCAGCATGGGAGGAGGAGACTGGACCTGCCTCCACCAAATCTACCAGGTTGAGCTGAATCCCCAGGGGAGTCCTTGCCCTGGAGAAGATGGAAATGGGGAGTGAGTTGGGGGGGGGGGGGGGAGGAGGGAGGACAGGGGAATCCATGGCTGATATATAAAATTAAATTAAATTATAAAATTAAAAAAACAAAAGCTGTGGAGCCCCCAACTGGATCAGGCCCTCTGGATAAATGAGACAATTGAATAGCTTGACCTGTTTGGGAGGCACCCAGGCAGTGGGACCTGGACTGGTCCTTAGTGCATGAGCTGGCTGTTTGGAACCTGGGGCTTATGTGGGGACACTTTGCTTAGCCTGGAAAGAGGGGACTGGACCTGCCTGGACTGAATCTACCAGGTTGAGCTGAATCCCCAGGGGAGTCTTTGCCCTGGAGGAGATGGGAATGGAGGGGAGGGGCTGGGGGACAGGGGAACCCATGGCTAATATGTAAAATTAAAACACAATATCCATATGAAAAAAATAAAATAAATGCATTTAAAAAAACAAAACAAAACAAAACAACAACAACAACAACAAAAAAAACACTTAAAAGTATGTCATCACTGACCTTAAGAAATTCAAACCCTTTACTAAGAATGAAAAGCCAATGTTATGCCCAGTGCTACCAAAGACAGGGTGATATATCTCTGATTTCCTTCTCAGCCTGTTTGTCTACTGTATATAGGAGGGCTACTGATTTTTTTGAGTTGATCTTGTACCCTGCCATGTTGCTAAAGGGTTCTATTAGCTGTATCAGTTCCTTGGTTGAATTTTTGGAGTCACTAATGTATACTATCATGTCATCTGCAAATCTGACTTCTTCCTTTCCAGTTTGTATCCCCTTAATCGCCTTATGTTGTCTTATAGCTGTGGCTAGAATTTCAAGTACTATATTGAATAAGTATGGGGAGAGGGGACAGCCTTGCCTTGTTCCTGATTTTAGTGGTATTGCTTTGAGTTTCTCAAAAATTATTTTGATGTTGGCTGTTGGCTTGCTGTAAATTGCCTTTACTGTGTTTAGGTATATTCCCTGTATTCCTGATCGCTCCAAGACCTTTATCATGAAGGGGTGTTGGATTTTGTCAAATGCCTTTTCTGCGTCTAGTGAGATGATCATGTGGTTTTTTTCTTTAAGTTTGTTTATATGGTGTATTACATTGATGGACTTTCGTATGTTGAACCACCCTTGCATCCCTGGGATGAAGCCTACTTGATCATGGTAGATAATTGTTTTGATGTGTTCTTGGAGTCTATTTGCCAGTATTTTATTGAGTATTTTTGCATCAATGTTCATGAGGGAGATTGGTCTGTAGTTCTCTTTCTTTGTTGCATCTTTGTTTGGTTTAGGGATCAGGGTAATTGTAGACTCATAGAAAGAGGAATCAAATCATCCCTTCCACGGCTCAGAGAACATCCAGGAAGAATGGACAGCAATTATTTAAGAGCCAGAGAAAGGGAAGGAATATTGTGTAGCAACTTTTTTCTGAACTGAGATATTACTTCCTAGGAGGAGGGAAAGGAAGGACCATGAGATTCAGGAAGTAAATAAACCTCTCAGTCCAGGACATACTGAGTCTCAGGTTCTTGGCCACTTAAACAGTGTCAGGCATGGGTTCTACCTCACAGAGTGGGCCTTAAATACAATAAAAAAGTAACTGACTACTCCCATAACATTTGTGCCACCACTACACCAGTATACCTTGCGGGCAGGTCGCTGCTTTAGGTTGCAGAACTTGTAGCTGAGTGATATTGATGACTACTTTTCTCCTCTGGTAGCATGAAATGTTCCTTCTAGTACCATGAAAGCTAGTCATTGGGCTCAAGCTTCTAGTTAGGCATCAGCTTAACATCACTCTGTTGGATAACATAGTAAGTATTGTCTTCAGCAACAGGGCTTTATCATCATGTTGTAGAAAGCAACCAATAGCCTTGGCAATAGCCTGTGGTATTTGGGGGGCTCCATGGGACATCTTTGGCCAATGACTCAACAAGATGTAACCTATTCCTGGCACTAGAGGTGCATTCCTTGGTGGTGTATTATATACCCTACTATATGGAGGCTTAATTTAGATTCTTTTCTTATATGCATGTATTTTAGGAAGCTTCTACAGTAGTAGGTTTTGACATAGTTTTTCAAATGGTCTTTAGTGTTTGTTAATTGTCTCTCCCTACAGTCCATCCCTTACCCCTCTCTTCCATCACTCTTCCTATTTAATCCTCCTATTCTGGTTTCACCCTTATCTGTCCATAACACTATCATCTATTTTCTCTTCCTTTGGGAATCCTCTCCACTCTGCCCCTACCCCACTCCCTTACTAGGTAGATACTCTCTGTGCTTATTTGGATTGTAGAACACATAACTGAAAGCTTAAAAATTAATATCCAGGGGCTGGAGTGATGGCTCAGTAGTTAAGAGCATGCTGATCTTCCAGAAAACATGGGTTCAGTTCCCAGCACCCACATGGCAGCTTACTACTGTACACCTTCACACAGATATACATAAAGACAAAATACCTATGAATGTAAATAACATTCACAATAGAGGAGAAAACATGTATTTGTCTTTTTAGGTTTGGGCTATCTCTTCTAACCCCAACCAAAAAGCTATTTGCAATTCTTACCTCCTGGCAAAGGGAACATGCGTTTTTTTTCCAGTGGGTATATCAACACACTCCAGGGTAGGCTGAATGTTAGAAGTTGGCCAACACAAAATGAATGCCATGGTTTAGTTTCTGTTTTTTGTTTGTTTGTTTGTTTGTTTTTTGTGGGCTTTTTATTATTCTTCTCCTTCTAAATTATTCTGTTTGGATACATTGGTCATAGAGACAGAAAGGTAACTAACAACCATACAACAGACTGAAAAGATTTTCATTTTTTAATCACCCATTAGAACTTCTACTTTTGCTGGGCCGTAGTGGCGCATGGCTTTAGTGTCAGTACTCTGAAGGCAGAGGCAGGTGGATCTTTGTGGGTTTGAGGCCACCCTCGGCTACAGAGCTAGTTCTAGGACAGCCAAGCATACACAAAGAAATCCTACCTCAAAAAACAAAGGACAACAACAAAAAAAAAAACAATAAAAAAGTCTACTTTCAGTTAATGGTCTCTATCTTCCCATTTTTAATGGAACTCTAAAAGTTCTAACAAATTTATACCAAAGTAGCTATCAATGCATCCCTATTCAAAATCATAAAATTAATTTAAAAATGATGAGATGTAATTTTTTTTCTTTTTGGTAACTTGAATGAATTCTTAGTCATATGACTTAGCAAGTATAAAAAAAGTAGTCCAACCCTATTATATCACCAAGTCATGTGGAATAGTTTGCTAGCTTCTAATTGAAAGGCAAACACAAGCCTTTCAGAAATTTTACCCAGAATCTTCCACTTCATGTTCTTCCTCTTGGGAAAAGGACTTGATCTTGGAAACATACATTTGTTCACCGGTTTATGAGCTCAAGCAGTCCATATCATTTATCTACTCCCTGTTCATCCTTCTGTGTATAGCAGTAAAATTTTGTCACACAAACCTCAAATCTTTCCAAATTTAACATATATCTCTTTTCCTTCGTCATGTATAACTCCAGGGCAAGACTGCACCTTCTTTATAGTCCTAGCTCTATCATCTACTAAAGAGAAAAAGTGAGTCAGGAACTTAACCTTTTGTTTCAAAGTTTCTCATCTTTAAATAGAGGTAACAATGGTACCTGATACAGTCTGAACTATCCCTTCCAGGCTCAGGGGTTGAAGACTTAGGCTTCATCTGGTAGTACTGTATTGGGAAGCTTATTTCCTTCAGAAGGTAGGGCCAAAGTGACAGAAGTGGATCACCATGAGCAAGCATTTGAAGGAGTTAGCCAAACTGTAGTTCTGGCCTCTCTCTCTGCTTCTTGGAATGTTGCTGAGCCTAAATTCTGATGCCAAGAACTTAGCCACTACACCGTGGACTAAATGTGCCAGAATCATGAGTCAAAACAAATCTAGCCTCTTGTTTCTGTCATGCATTTCATGACAGTGACACAAAAGAAATGAATACAATATCTGCCGTTATAAATCCTGAGACAATCAGGCCCAGAAAGCTACTCAGTATGTCTTTTTAATAAGCCATTATTTTCCCATGATTAAGACCCATTCTTAATCAGCATTTTCTGAAATGGAATGGAAGAGAATAGGAATATTAATTATTACATAAAGTTAAATTAAGATTACCTCTAATGAAACAATTTTCTTAAATTCATTCACATATTTGGCTACATTCTATGAATTTGTTCAAAATGTACATTTTTTGTTTTATAAATATTTTTAACCTAAAATTTTTTCACATAATGTATTTTGATCATGTTTCTCCTTCCCCAACTCCTTCCAGAACCTCCCCACAATCCTGCACAGCCAACTATATGACAAATCTTTGAACTACAGATGGTGGTCTATTATCTTTTCACATATTTTTGATAACACAGAGTTGGCTAAAAAAAAAAGAATGTTGTAAATATAACCTTTGCCCATGGTAATCAACATTACAGGATGGTGTTATTTTTTGGGAAAGTAAAACCACTGAACTCTGGTTTAAATTTCCCAAGGCTTAATGAATATGTTTATTTCATAAGCATGTATCATACTAACTAGTTTTCATGAAATTTCTAAGTCCTGAGAGCTATAAAGAAATTAAGACATGTATCTTATATCATTACTAAGCTTACAGTATTACAAAACAGATAGGAATCAGATAATTTCACAAATATTTAATTTTGGTTGTGATCATGACAGTTAATAAGACAGTATGTTCTAAGGTAACATGGTTTCAGTATTATTCTAGTCTAGAACATCTGTGATGATTTCCGGAGGAAATGAATTCCAGCCATGACCAGATGAATGTTATCTTGGTGAAGGAAGTAGGAAATTTACAACAGGAGAGAATGTTTGTTTATAAGTGGTGAGAACAGAATATTCAAGGATCCCTAATAGTAAAGAGAATAGCACATTGAAAGGAACTATGAAACAAGTCATCACAACAGATAGAAAAGAAGAGACATGCAAAAGAGTTAAGCTAGGGCAGACCATGTATGATCTTGTTCAAGATCTTGTACTTTAAACAATGGAGCCAGGCAGTGGTGGTGCACGCCTTTAATTCCACCACTCGGGAGGCAGAGACAGGAGGATCTCTGTGAGTTTGAGGCCAGACTGGGCTATCAAGTGAGTTCCAGGAAAGGCGCAAAGCTACACAGAGAAACCCTGTCTCAAAAAACCAAAAAAAAAAACCAAAAAACAAACAAACAAACAAAAAAAAAACAAAAAACAAAACAAAAAAAAAAGGAGCAATGGAAAGGCACGAGTGTACTTAAATCAGGGAACTATTTTAATAATATTTTCAAAACTGTTCCAGGCGGTGGTGGCTCACGCCTTTAGTCCCAGCACTCGGTAGGCAGAGGCAGGCGGATCTCTGTGAGTTTGAGACTAGCCTGGTCTAGAGAGCTAGTCCAGGACAGGCTCCAGGGAAACCCTGTCTCGAAAACAACAACAACAACAACAACAACAAAAAAAAAACAAAAAAAAAAAAACTGTACATGCTGTTTAAGTTAATAGAGAAAAAATTGGAAAGTTAGAAGACTAGGAACTACCATTGTCTAGCGATATCATGTAAGATGGCTAATCTTACCAACTTAATGGAATTGAGGATCATCTAAGTTAGTGAGGCACATTTCTAGGTAGTTTATTAAATAATGGGGGAGAACCTGCCCTGAATGCAGTGAGTACCATCCTATAGCCCAGGGGCCCGATGGAATAAACAGAGTTTTTTTAGAAAGTGTTGGCATACTCATTTTCTGCTTCCTGGAGAACATAACCTGAGCTGCTATGCAAAAATCAGACTCACCTGTTTGGCTTTGCCAGAGAATATAAGTAAATTACTTCTAGTCACTGTCATTTGGTGGAAAGTGCATATGAAGCAACATGAAGCCATGAATTAAAGACTTTTTCCCTTTTTTGACTTCATATGCAAATCTGACAAAATTTGAGAAATTTATTTAGCTTAATAAGAAGAAAAGGTAAATGTCAAACATCTAATGTAAAGATAATACATACATAATTATGGATATATTGCATCACACAGATAAATGCTGAAAGCAATAAATGCCTAGCTTTTAAAAATCTGCTTTAAAAAATCCAATAATGAAATCTGCATAATTTCTATTTCCCTCTTCTGAAATTATTATATGGAATGTATATTATTCCTCAAGTCATTAGAAAGGATCCTATATGTTTTTAAATTGCCTTGAGCATCCATCTTCCAGTAAGCTAAGACTAAACTGCATGCCCTGATGCTCCAATTTAAATGTGTTTCCATGGCATAGTCTTTAGAGGCAGCGGGGAAAGGTAGAGTTTTCAAACAGCAGGAAATCTAACATGTCTTCTTTTCTGAAAGAGCTAAAATTGGTTAACAGAAAAGTCAGTGTTTGCCTGAATTGTTCAGTTTTCAGAAAAATGCTGGTTCCTAACTTAGTTTTGACAGGGTAAATAATATGAAAAATTTCAGAAGTGTAAAGCATTTTAAAATAACAGCAACATAAATACATGAAGAAAAGTAATTATTTTCTCAAAAGATGTTCATATTAAAGTAACAAACTAATCATTTCATTGTGTTCTCTAACACAAATTCCTGGTTTCAAGAAGATATTTCATTAAATATCCAGTATTCCCAGAAATGACTTTCATTCAAATTTTTCTTGTGCCCATTTTATAGTACTGATATAATAAAGTATCTATATATGTATGTGTGTATATATATATATACTATACAATAATACACTATATATAATAATTTACACAAATATGCATAGATGTGGTCATACAAATATAACTTCTTTTAACTGCTGTTTTCTTCTCCAAAGCCTCCTGTCACCAAGTCCTCAATAAGGACCTATGCAGAATATATGTGTGTGTGTGTGTGTGTGTGTGTGTGTGTGTGTGTGTTTATATACAATGTTTAAGCCCAAGGAGGTATCTTGTTTGGCACTGCCTCTTTTATTTAGACAAAAAGTATATATTTATATTAATATCATAAATAGCCTTTAAAATTATTATGTATTTGTTCCCTATATCTTCATTAGCAAAATGATACTTCTCAAAGTGTACCATTATAATTTCATGACCTTCATTACCACTACTAAGTTGGATCATCTTTTCAAAGTGTTCTGTGAAGAAATCTAACAAGAATTTTTACATCCATTTTGACAGTTGGATTTTGTGCTCTTCTTACCAATTTTTAAATACTCATTCTATATTAATATATACCATACTTCATTCTCAAATTTACTGTTTAAAAATTGGTGTATCATTTTATAATCAGGATTTTGTTTTATGATTTCTAAATTATGATGTATAGATCTGTGAGTGTGATTAGGGAAATTTCTCAAACTGAAATTAACTATGTTGTTCCTTCAGTTTACTATTAGAAACTTTATTACCATTTTTTCACACATTTTCTCTATGTTGGAAGTCACTTTTTAATGTAATATAAACATAGAGGTCCATTTTTTTCTATAAAGTTGAAAGGCACATCAGTCCTATTTATTAATAATGTGCTATTCTATTAATAATAAGTATAGGTATTTTTGTCATTCTTTAAATTATTTTACTTAGTGGAATCTGTTTCCAGAATCTCTGAAATCTCACTGGGCCTATTCTCATGACAATGCCATACTGATTAATTATCATCATTTCACAGTATTACCTGACTTCTGGCAATAGAAGCTTCATCTGCTTTTTATTCAAAAAGATGTCCTTTCTATCTATTATAAATAAAATATCACATCATTCAAATAAAAAACAAAATATCAGTTAAGATGAAATTGAGGTGCTTTCTGGAGGTGCATTTCACAGCTAAATATTTTTCAGGGAAAAAAAAAGGTTTTCACAAAGAACAATTTCTTCCACCCCAAACAAATATGTTTCCCTTCCTTCAGATCTTGTACTGCATTTAATAAAGTTACACTTTATCTGAAAGAGAAAAATTGATTAACTTATTATTAACAGTTTTATTTACTTTTAGGACCTCTTGTGAATAGAGTTTTAATATCATTTCCTATAACAGGTATTTAAATTTACATGGATATTTAAATTTACAGGTAGCTATTTTATCATATCAGTTGTTGGGTTTTTATTTTTAATGATGTGCATGGGTGTGTGTGTGTGTGTGTATGTGTGTGTGTGTGAATATGTACAGGGGTGGGAGTCAGGTACATGAGTGAGTGCAGCTCTCAGCAGAATAGAGAAGTATCGGATCCTCTGGAGCCTGTGTTGGAGGTGGCTGTGGGCTGCCCTACATGGGTCCAGGAACTGAAAATGGATCCTTTACAAGAGGCCTCACATTGTTAAAAGAGAGAACTCCCATAGGTTGTTCTCTGAACTCTACAAGCGCACTGTGGCACACATATGCACGAAGGAATAATCAAATAAATGTAAATTATTTCCCTTATATTCTTTTGCTTAACTAGAAATTTTTAATAAAAACAGCTAGATGATTTTTATTTCTTTCAAACTTTTATATGTCTAACACTAATAGCTTCCACATCTACAAAATAAAAAATACTATGCTTGCTAAAATAAAATGTACTTAAAATAAATACATCTATGTTACATTGAAGAAATGAGAAAGACTTAAAATTTTTTTAAAGCACCATGTTGCTGAACCACATTTTCATATTATTTCTAGAAAAAAATGAGAAAATGAGATCAAGCTGACGAACTTTCAGAAGAATGTTCATTACTGAAAATTTCATTGAGAGCATGAATCTTCCTCTTTAGATCGGCACAATCTGTTGAAAGCATGGGAAAAATTCTCCATCTTAATGTGGAATGATTCTACTCTTAGACTCTGGATGAACTTCCCTGTGGCCATACTGTGCTATTTGACCAAAGATACCATTTCATTGTTAGACAGTGGTAAGTAATAATGAGTTCAGATAAAGTCAAATTCCAGTCTGTTTTTCTGATTCCAGGTGCTGAGTATGAGAGAATAAAAATCTCTATTCCTGAAAATAGTCCTTAAACTGGGAAAGAGTCACCTAAGTTCCATGACACTTTCTCTTCTAGAATAAAATATTATAAACACCATATGATGTAGATTTTACTATATGATTCACACGATTCTCTAATGATTGCTTATTAAGACAATATTTAGTGTGTGTGTGTGTGTGTGTGTGTGTGTGTGTGTGTGTGTGTATGTGTGTGTGTTTGCCCACGAGTGTGGGTACATGTGAGTATTCAAGCCATTGCAGTATGGGGAGATCAGAGATCACCGAACAACATGCAGACTTTGGCTCTGTCCTCCCACCACAAGAGACTCATGGACTGAACTCAGGTAGTCAGGCTTGGAAGCATGAACACTTACCTGATGAACCATCTCTGTGATCCTATTTATTTATTTTAAAAGTGGCAGTGTAAGAGCTCACTAGCTCTAGCAAAAGAATAAATCACTGTCTGCATGCGAATTTCGAAAATTGAGAGAAAACAAGTGTATTATTGTCAGATATAAATACTCCGTGAGATATCCTACTTTATTCAGCTTAATTTCTAGAAAGTAACTACTAAAGTTTTTCATTGTATTTCATTGTGTAATATTTTGAGAAGATGTCTTGATATCTTGCCCAGGTAGGCCTTACATTTCTGGTCTCAAGATTGAGATCCATGTGCCTCTGCTTGGTGAGCAGTACATACTAGAAGTAAACATCACTAAATACAGCTAATAAGAATGATTTCCTGACAGTATAATAACTATCAAAACAATGTTTCTGGAAAATTTCAACATATATTTAATCTTAATTACTGGAGTCATTGCTTTGCATTTTATTCCCACAGATTTAGAAAGTATATGTGCACTAATGTCATTAATTTATGTGGCACTGTAGACATTGTTTACATTAATTCTTTCTTCTGCAGGGGTGTTTGTGAACAGTGAAATAGCCAATTAGGAAAAAATAGTACAATATTCAAGGTAGAATGAATTCCAGGGAGATAAACCAAACCTGGTAAAAGTGGGCACCCAAGTTAAATACAGCATTACTTACGGATACACTTCTGAGAGCTGTTCAGCAAGTGCATAAGCTGTCGGGTCTCGGTCTAAAGCATAGACAGTAATGTCGGGTTCCTTCTGCAGAATGGCTTCTGTGTGTCCTCCTGAACCAAATGTCATATCTAGAAAAACCTTACCAACATAGAAAAAGAAAATTACTCTTTAGTATGAACATAAAGACATTGTTTTTAACTCCTTCAATTTGCAGAAGTAGACAACTTTAGAGATAGGAACAAATATAAAAATAGTATTGTTTGCCTTGAATTCAAATTTTCAGAAATGAGACTTGGCTTTATTTTGAGCTTTAAGTGTTTTAAAAAAGGAAACCTCATCAAGATATCAATAAAATATACTAGAAAACCAAGTTATATTAATATTCCCCATGAGGTCAAACTGGCCACTCTGCCATGATGCAAGCTTTAGTGCTTTATAGCTAGTAAAACTAGTACTATTTCTAATAATGGTGCATTATTGGAGATGGCTTAAAATTGGAGTGGCTCACATCATACTGATTTCATTAAATTCTTGCAATGAAATCTAGATATATTCATGAAAGTGGTAATGAGAATAGATATTCCTAAAAACAGTCACAAAACAAATAAAATACAATCTGAAAAATAAAAAACTTAACAGATACAAGACAAAAAAGTCAAAGGCTTCTTATGTCTAAATACCTGAGACAAATTTTAAGCTTGTCATTAAATTAGGTACATATCTTTGAAAATAACCACCAAAGTTATACAATTCTAATACTTTAAATGTCTCTATTGTTCAAAAGCAAGAATAGAAGACAAAAGAAACTATACAGACTGAGCAGTTTATATTCATGTATATAAATATATATGTAATATCAATTAATGAAAAAAGGAGGCCATGAATTTGAAGGAGAGCAAGGAGAGGTATACTGCAAAGTTTGGAGGGAGAGAAGAGAAAGAAGGAATGACTTAGTTATACTATAATCTCAAAAATGAAAGAAATAATTTTTAGAAAGAAAATACAAAGAATATGCCATTCCATACTGCCTAAATCGAATATTATTTCTCATCCAAACCATGACTCTTTGGAGAGTGAAAGATTTGCCAATAATTCTACCAGAAGACTAGAATATATTTAGATGCATATCTTTAAATGTGTGGTTCTTCCCAGAAATACAATGTAGGAACTAGATCTCAATCTTCTTAGTCATCTTACTTGGCCACACTGTAAACAGAATTGTAAAATTACAGTTGAGCAAGACCCCAGATCTAGACCATAAGAAACAGTGAGCGTTGGTTAGTACTGATTTGGAAGTTAGGCAAATCTGAACTCCCTCCCAAAGTCATGTGTTTAGTTTAATGGACTATTTCAATAAAGTACTGGTAATGTAAAATAAAGACAATGTAGTAATGTTGGATACAATGAGAATTATCAACCAGAGTTAAAATATATTTACACTATTAATTTTTAAATATATCATGATTATGTTCTTGGAGATGTACTATCTTCCTTTTTTGTTTTCTTTGTTTGTTTGTTTGTTTGTTTGTACTTGTACGATTGGACACCATATGGCCTGGGAATTGAACCTGGGTCCTCTAGAACATCAGTCAGTGCTCTTAACCGCTGAGTCATCTCTCTCCTTGAGATGTACTATCAATCAAGAAAGTTTCTGCATGAGAAGAAAAATCATTCATTACTAGACAAATGTAACACAGCAGGCAAAAAGTGGGAGATAAATGGGATTTATGAAACAAGAAGTGAACACTAGCACACATCCTGGGGGAATGGGTGACCTGAGCCATCACTTTTCACTTTTAAAATTAGAATATGCATACTTTTTTCATTCTCATGGACAGTTAATATGACATTAGGCAACATTTTTCATTCTCACAAGTTGATAATATAGTAGGAAACTATCATTGATGCATCCTTGTCTTAGTAATTTACAAAACAAATCAACATGTTTCAAAGGACTCTTTTCATAAGCCTCCTCTATAAATATGTCACAAATGTAATCTCATGTTACCTACTACAACTTACTTAATTTAAAAAAAAAATCAAACTTACTGTTAATATTGAATTTGTTCTGGATAATTCACTTATTAACTACATAGCCCTGACTACACCATCTTAGTTCTCTGAGCTCCAGGAGTTTCTCCAGGAAGAAATCGAAGTGATTTTACAGTTTACCAAGCATGAGGGTTATCCTGCCTGCTTTAAGGAAAACACAGTGAAGGAAAATGGACAAGTGGAAATAGTCAGGTTTTTACAAAAGAAAAAGGCAAAAGATGATGTCAGCAACTGAGATGACACCAAGGCTCTTTGATCAGCACCAACTCCTCCAGTGTTCTTCCTAAACAAATTAAAAGGACAGGGAGGGACCGAGGAGGAGAACAAATAAAACTGTGAATAGCTAACATGAATCACAGCAGAGATGGCACTATAGACGTCAGACAATGAAGTCTAACTGTGCATCAGCCATCCCCACTGGGATCCATTAGGTCGTAGGGAAAATGTCTTTCAACCTGCTCCTTCTCTTCCTCTCCTCTCAGGTTCTAAGTCTTCTTCCTCCTTCCCTCCTTCCCAATCCTTGTGCCAGGATGAGTTCTGAGGCGTGCTTAGTTATCTCCTGCACTCCTCCTTCTCTTTTTAGGCAGGTGTTTTTTTAGAATATATTCCTGGTGGGGGGCGGGGTTGGCACAGAGCAAAAAGAAAAAAATGTTTTATATTTCCTATCGTTTGGAGACCACCAAAAGCATTTTATTGCAAAGAAGCACTGCATCTTTTGGCAAAAATAAATGGGAAACGCTGGTTAAGCAGCAGAGAACTTAGGAAGAGACACTTCTCTGACATTGGATAGAGGAAAGAGAAAAGATGGACAAGTCATGAGTTGACTCGTATACAATGAGAGCAGTACTGTAGATTACGACTGAAAGGGTGACCTGTCGGTTATGGAGTGCCAGTAGTTCTTGGGATGTTTGTGTCCCTCTATGGCACACAGAAGCATCACTTCTGGTTTTGATGAGTATGTATAAAAAGAACAAAAGGACTCAGAAAAATGCACTGGGGCATGACATGAGTAATGGCATGCAAGCACATGCACACTTCAAGATGAGGGGGCATGTGAGGAGGATGGAAGACAGTTTCTTCTCAGAATAAAAATAAAAATGGTTTAAAGAAGAAATAAACTACTTCCCACTTATTTGGTGGAATGAGGACAGATCAATAGTACATTAATGTGTCCTTGTTGATATGATGTGAACAAAAGAGCTTAGGATCCCACGGTCACCTCACAGAATTGGGAGATGCTAAGGAGCATGCATCAGTCAAGAAAGAGCTGCCCAAATGGAGGCCTCATTACTCTAAGAGTACAGCAAAAGCCGTCCACTGCTCCAGACCATCAAACTGTTATCGACAAGTAAATTGATTCATTAAAAAAGAGAACTCTTGGAGACCAATAATAATTTATAATTCATTGTAATGTTTAATTCTGTAACAACATGTTTTGTTTGTTGGTTGGTAATCTTTACATTTAAAATGAAAAAAGTATTTTTGCTTTCAATTAACTGTTTTTGATATAATAATTAATATTTTATCTCCATAATCACCTAAAATCAAAGAAATTATCCTGCTCCACCTATTTCTTTGCAGTGAATTAACAATTGAACCACAGCTGTACATCTGATTTGGATATGGGAAAGAAAAATTTCAGAGCAAAAAGTGATATGACTGAATATTCAAATCCTTCAATTTATGAAGAGAGAGGAAGGTCCAGAGGAAGCTGGTTAAAGGCAATGTTAATATTAAATCTGTCATCCAATAATATTCCCCTATTAAAGTTATATGATATCACTGAAATGCAAATGATTTTTTTCTTTTTCTTTCTTTCATTTCATTTCATTGTTCAACACAGGATTTCTCTGGGTAGTTCTGGCTGTTCTGGAACTCTCTCTATAGAGCAGGCTGGCCTTGAACTCAAGAGACACCTGCCTGTGCCTCCCCAGTCTTAGGATTAAAGACATGGGAATAAGTATGAGCTCTGCTTCATAGGTCTTCATGATACTTAAAAGCAACTACTATTTTATCATTTCATTTGTTCTGACTGTTTATGAAGATAGGCTGGCTGAAAAGATTCCAAGAACAAACAACTGTTTTGCATGATGCCTGGTATAAATATTGCTTCCTTTTGTCACAGGATCTGATTAAGACAGATGTACTCACAAGTTATGGCTTTAAGGTTTTTTTTTTATTATTTAAAAATAGTAACCAAAATTAAAATAAAACATTAAAACCACAAAATCATGTATGGATAAATCTAATAATCCCAAATAAATTTAATATTATTCTCTACTCATACAAATTTTCATTTTTCTGGACTATCCTTAGCCCCTATATTTGCATGCTTCTTATGTCTGGAAGTCTCTGAGACTATGGTAATGCTCCTTACTGAAGATGGAAAGTGATAAGAGACCAGTATACCTGAAATCATCAACAGAGACTAGGAAATTGATAAAATGATTTCTTTTCAATACAGCAGCTCTAATCATTAAAAAATTCACATTGGAACACCATTGCTAAAATTGGGCATGAAGAAATTTTTAGCCATGAACAGCATGAGGGCAGATCTCCCAATTACATTTTCCTAATGTTGATTAGTCATTTCCAATCTGTGCAAGATTTTTAATAGTAAGTTACCATCTGAATTTGGAAAGAATATGGCCTGGCTTCACGTTCTTCCTAAGAATTATTTTCCTGATAATTTTTAATTTTGACTTTTTTAAAAGAAATTTATAAAGTGCTGGATGCCTGAACTCTGCCTAATATTTGGCTGTGGGTCTCTGCATATGCCACCAACGGTTGCTGGATGATGCCTCTCTGACTACAATTGAGTTAGGTACCAATGTGTTTATAGGAAATGTCTAGTTCAGGCTACTTATCTACTATTGCTGGAAGTCTAACCTGGGCTCATTGCCATAGACTTCTGGGGGATTCCATGAGCCAGGCTTCCGAACAACCCCAAAATGCCCCCTCAGCGCTCTCCCCCTCTGGGACTCCCAACCTGATTGCTCATGTTCTCTTCTTTACCTGCCCTAAGTCTATTCATGAAATCTCTTCTATTTCCCTTTCCCAGGGAGATATGGGTGTCCCCCCTTGAAAACTCCTTGTATCCTAGTCTCTCTAGGTCTGTGGATGGTAATAAAGTTATCCTTTATTTTACAGCTAATATCCACTTATGAGTACTCATTCATGTTAGTCTTTATTGGTCTGGGTTACCTCACTCAGGATGATATTTTCTAGTTCCATGAGAGGAGAAAGGTGTATAAGAACCAGAATATTGGTCAAGGGCACCATGGGAAGGCTCATACAATCAACTAACCTGGGCTTATACAGGCTTGCAGAGACTGAACTTACAACTACGAAGCCTGTATGAGACTGACCTAGGTACTCTGCATATATGGTACAGTTTTGTAGCCTGGTCCTCTATGGACTCCTAACAGTGGAAACAGGGGCTGTCTCTGACTCTTTTGCTGGCTTTTGAGACCCTATTCCTCATACTGGATCCTTGCCCAGGCTTAACACATGGTGAAGTGCTTAGTCTTACTGCAACTTGATATGCCATGTTTGATTGACCTAATAGGAGGCCTGCACTTTCCTTTATGGAGCCAGAAGAGGAGGGGATTGAGGCACAGGAGTGGAAGGGACAGGAAGCAGGACTGGGAGGGCAGTATTGGGGGGAGATGGCAGCTGGGATATGAAATAAATAGATGAATGAAGAAAGAATATTAAGGGCAGCAAAGGAAAAAGGCCAAGTGACTTATAAAGGCAAACCTATCAGAATAACATCCGATTTCTCAATGTTGACTTTGAAAGCCAGAAGGACCTGGACAGATATAATGTAGACACTAAGAGACCATGGATGCCAGCCTAGACTAATATACCCAGCAAAACTTTCAATCATCATAGAGGGAGTGAACAAGACCTTCCAAGACAAAGCCACATTTAAACAATACTTATCCACAAACCCAGCCCTACAGAAAGCACTAGAAGGAAAATTCCAACCTAAGGAAGGCAGATACACCCATGAAAACACAGGCAATAGATAACACCACAGCAGTAAACCCCAAAGAAGAGAAGTACACACACACTACCACCAAAAAATGAAAATAACAACAGGAACGAACAATCACTGGTCATTAATATCCCTTAATATGAACAGACTTAATTCACCTATAAAAAGACACAGACTAACAGAATGGATACAAAAACAGGACCCATCTTTCTGCTGCATACAAGAAACACACCTCAAATTCAAAGACAGACAACTCCTAAGAATAAAAGGCTGGGAAAAGATGTTCCAATCAAATGGTCTTAAGAAGCAAGCTGGTGTAACCATCCTAATATCCAGCAAAATAGACTTCAAACTAAAATCAATACAAACAGATGATGAAGGACATTACATACTCATCGGAGGAAAGGTCCACCAAGATGAAGTCTCAATTCTGAACATTTATGCCCCAAACACAAGGGTACCCACATATGTAAAAGAAACATTACTAAAGTTTAAATCACATATAAAACCCCACACATTAATAGTGGGAGACATCAACACCCCACTTTCACTTCTGGACAGATAGGCCAAATTGAAACTTAACAGAGACATAATGGACTTATGTTATGGCTCAAATGGACTTAATATCTACAGAACATTCCACAAAAAAGAATATACCTTCTTCTCAGCACCGCATGGAACCTTCTCTAAAATCAACCACATACTTGGCCACAAAGCAAATCTCAACAGATACAAAACAATTGGAATAACCTCCTGTGTTCTATCAGACCACCATGGTTTAAAGTTAGATTTCAACAACAGGAAAAACTACAGAAATCCTACAATCTCATGGAAACTGAATAATGCTCAACTGAATCACCAAGGGGTAAAGAAAGAAAGACAGAAATGAAAGACTTCCTAGAGATCAATGAAAATGAACACACCACATAACCAAACTTATGGGATACTATGAAAGCAGTGCTAAGAGGGAAATTCATAGCACTGAATGCCCACATAAAGAAGCTGGAGAAATCTCATGCTAGTGACTTGACAGCACACCTGAAAGCCCTTGAAGAGGAAGAAGCAAAGTCTCCCAGGAGGAACACACGCCAGGAAATTATCAAATTGAGAGCTGAAATCAATAAAATAGAAATAAAGAGAACAATACAAAGGATTAATGAAATAAAGAGTTGGTTCATTGAGAAGATCAACAAGATAGACAAGCCCTTATCCAAACTAACCAAAAGACAGAGAGAGAGCATCCAAATTAACAAAATCAGAAATGAAAAGGGGGACATAACAACAGACAATGAGGAAATCCAGAGAATCATCAGGTCATACTTCAAAAACCTCTACTCCACAAAACTGGAAAATCTAAAAGAAATGGGTAATTTTCTGGATAGGTACCATATACCTAAGTTAAATCAAGACCAGATAAACCATTTAAATAGTCCAATAACCCCTAAGGAAATAGAAACAGTCATTAAAAGTCTCCCAACCAAAAAAAGCCCTGGACCTGATGGTTTCACTGCAGAATTCTACCAGATCTTCAAAGAAGACTTAATACCAATACTCTTTAAATTGTTCCACGCAATAGAAGCAGAAGGTATATTACCAAACTCCTTCTATGAGACTACAATTACCCTGATCCTTAAACCAAACAAAGATGCAACAAAGAAAGAGAACTACAGACCGATCTCCCTCATGAACATTGCTGCAAAAATACTCAATAAAGTTCTGGCAAACAGACTCCAAGAACACATCAAAACAATTATCCACCATGACCAAGTAGGCTTCATCCCAGGGATGCAAGGCTGGTTCAAAATACGAAAGTCTGTCAATGTAATACACCATATAAACAAACTCAAAGAAAAAAAAACCACATGATCATCTCACTAGATGCAGAAAAGGCATTTGACAAAATCCAACACCCCTTCATGATAAAGGTCTTGGAGCGATCAGGAATACAGGGAACATACCTAAACACAGTAAAGGCAATTTACAGCAAGCCAACAGCCAAAATCAAATTAATCTGAGAGAAACTCAAAGCAATACCACTAAAATCAGGAACAAGGCAAGACTGTCCCCTCTCCCCCTACTTATTCAATATAGCACTTGAACTTCCAGCCAGAGCTATATGACAACATAAAGAGATTAAGGGGATACAAATTGGAAAGGAAGAAGTCAAGCTCTCCCTATTTCAAATGACATGCTAGTATACATGAGTGACCCCAAAAATTCAACCAAGGAATTGATACAGCTAATAAAAACCTTCAGCAACATTGAAGGATACAAGATCAACTCAAAAAAATCAGTAGCCTACTATATACAGTAGACAAACAGGCTGAGAAGGAAATCAGAGATACATCACCCTTTACAATAGCCACAAATGATATAAAATACCTTGGGGTTACGCTAACTAAGCACGTGAAGGACCTATATGACAAGAACTTTAAGTCCCTGAAAAAAGAAATTGAAGAAGATGTCAGAAAATGAAAAGATCTCCCATGCTCATGGATAGGCAGGATTAACATAGTAAAAATGGCGATCTTACCAAAAGCAATCTACAGATTCAACACAATTCCCATCAAATTACCAACACAATTCTTCACAGATCTGGAAAGATTAATACTCAAGTTCATATGGAACAACAAAAAACCCAGGATAGCCAAAAGAATCCTGTACAATGAAACAACCTCTGGAGGCATCACAATCCCCAACCTCAAGCTCTACTATAGAGCTACTCTAATAAAAACAGCTTGGTACTGGCATAAAAACAGACATGTGGACCAATGGAATCAAATTGAAGACCCTGACATTAACCCGCACACCTATGAACATATAATTTTTGACAAAGAAGCCAAAAATGTACAATGGAAAAAAGAAAGCATCTTCAACAAATGGTGCTGGCATAACTGGATATCAATGTGTAGAAGGCTGCAAATAGATTCATATCTGTTACTATGCACAAAACTTAAATCCAAGTGGTCCAAAGTCCTCAACATAAATCCAGCTACTCTGAACCTGATAGTAGAGAAAGTAGGAAGTACTCTTGAATAGATTGGCACCAGAGATCACTTTCTAAATATAACACCAGTAGCACAGACACTGAGAGAAACAATCAATCAATGGGACCTGTTGAAACTGAGAAGATTTTGTAGAGCAAAGGACATGGTCAACAAGACAAAGCGACAGCCTATAGAATGGGAAAAGGTCTTCACCAACCCCACATCTGACAGAGGGCTGATATCCAGAATATATAAAGAACTCAAGAAATTAGACATCAAAATGCCCAACAGTCCAATTAAGAAATGGGCTATAGAACTAAACAGAGAATTCTCCACAGAGGAAGTTCAAAAGGCTGAAAGACATTTAAGGAATTGCTCAACATCCCTAATTATCTGGGAAATGCAAATCAACACGACTCTATGATACCACCTTACACCTGTCAGAATGGCTAAGATCAAAAGCACAGAAGACAGCTTATGCTGGAGAGGATGTGGAGCAAGGGGAACTCTCCTCCACTGCTGGTGGGAATGCAAGCTTGTACAGCCACTTTGGAAATCAATATGGCATTTCCTTAGAAAATTGGGAATCCATCTCCCACAAGACCCAGCTATACCACTCTTGGGCATATACCCAAGGAATGCTCAATCATACCACAAGGGCATTTGCTCAGCTATGTTCATATCAGCATTGTTTGTAATAGCCAGAACCTGGAAACAACCTAGATGCCCTTCAACTGAAGAATGGATAAAGAAAATATGGTACATATACACAGTGGAGTACTACCCAGCAGAGACAAACAATGACATCATGAGGTTTGCAGGCAAATGGATGGATTTAGAAAAAATCATCCTGAGTGAGGTAACCCAGACTCAGAATGACAAACACGGTATGTACTCACTCATTGGAGGATACTAGATGTAAAACAAAGATGACTAGACTGCTACACGACTCCAGGGAGGCTACCTAGAAAACTGGACCCTAGGAGAGACCCAAGGATCATCCAATGACAGAGAAATGGATGAGATCTACATGAACAACCTGGACGACAGTGGGAGTAATGAAGGTCAAGGTTCGAGGGAAAGAAAGCTTAGGGGAACAGGAGATCCCAGCTGGATCAAGAACAGAAAGGGAGAACAAGGAATAACAGACCATGATAAATGAAGACCACATGAGAACAGGAATAGGCAGAGTGCTGGAGAGGTCCCCAGAAATCCACAATGATATATCCTCTGTAGTCTGCGTGAAATGGTTGATAGAAAGCCTGATCTGACCTAGTCTGGTGATCAGATTGCCAAACACCCTACCAGTTGAGCTGAAACTTTCATCCAATAACTGATGGAAGTGGATGCAGAGATCCTCAGCCAGGCACCAGGTGGAGCTCCAGGTGTCCAACTCTCGAGAAAGAGGAGGGTCTGCAAGAGCGTGAATTGTTGAATCCAAGATTGCAAAAAGCACAGGGACAAATAGCCAAATGAATGGAAGCACATGAATTATGAACCAAAGGTTGTGAAGCCCCCAGCTGGATCAGGCCCTCTGGATAAGTGAGACAATTGAATAGCTTGATCTGCTTGGGAGGCACCCAGTCTGTGGGACCAGGATCTGTCCTTAGTGCATGAGCTGGCTGTTTGAAACCTTGGACTTACACAGGGACACTTAGCTCAGTCTGGAAGGAGGTGACAGGACCTGCCTGTACTGAATCCAGCAGGTTTACATGAATCCCCAGGGGTGCCTTGATCCTGGAGGACATGGGAATGGAGGGGAGGTGGTGGGGGGAAGGTGGGGGTGGGGGCGGGAGGGGGTAGGACAGGGGAACCCATGGCTGATGTATAAAATTTAAAACACATAATAATAAAGAAAAAATAGATGAATAAATAAATTAAAATGAGACATGTACCCCCTCAAAAAGAAATAAAGTGCCTTAAAATATTTACAGTTACATTTCACTTGTCAACAATAAATTCTAACCTGACTTACTGAAATACATAAAACACATACTGAACTTTAGAGAATTTTTAGGAAACAGACACATTTTGTAAGGCATTCATCCACATTCTGTACATTAATTGAGTAATTTGCACTGAAAGAGCCATAGGAGGCAATACAAATATTGTGTACAGGCTCTCCAGTCTGATGTGGGGATTTGAGCATGCAAAGAAATAATTCTAACATCAATAAAATTGAATCTATAATATCAGAAAGGAAAAAAGAGAAACAGAAAAAATGAACTATCTTCAGGTATTTTCAAATGTTTTGCAGTTTACTGAAACTTATTCCCTCCTTAGTCCATATGTTAGCATTTTGAACCAGAAAACTTAGGAAATATGTTGAAAAGATGGTATCACGTCAAATTATGTTGCTATTGAAAGACTGAAGCAAAGAATTTACATTATTTTTGCTAAAAATGGAGCACTTTGAGCATTATTCTTATCAGTAATGGTGAGGAAAGAACCCACGGCCTCCTGCATGTCAGGCAAGCATTTAGGAATTTTAGAAGTATAAGCCCTTCCCAAATAATTCTTAAGACACAATAGCATTAAATAGATAGTAAGATGCAAGAAATCATGGTTTAGATGTTTCTATTTCTACAGTAACTAGATAGCATGCAAGAAGATGTTGAATAGTCTGATGGGAGGAAGGCTTATTACAAGAACATAGCAAAGTGTATGTTTCCTTCATGTCAAGAACAACCCCTAACATTTCATTTCTATTATTTATTCATTGAAAAGTGAGTATAAAACCACATGTAACCAAATAATTCTCAAATTCTGGCATGTCTTAATTAGTAATGGTCTCCAGAGGATTAAAAAAAGTTAAGAAAGGGTTAAAAAAATGTCTAATCACAGTGAATGTCAGGTACATATTATATAAACACTATTGTTTCCTGAACCTATACTATGATTTACTTTGCTTTTATATCAAGAATAGACTAATTGGATGTGGTGGGTGGAAACTTTGAGAAATGAAAACTAGTCATAAAGTATGGCATCGGGGTACTGAAAGATTATAAAAATGACTTATTTCACAATTAAATATTACAGAACACTTCTGTCTGGTTAAGGAATAATTGTTTCTATCTTGAACTAAGCAAAGCTGTCATTACTCAAAAGAAATCCCCTCACAAGATTGGGCTACCTAACATACCCTCCTGGAGAGAACTCACCGGACCCATAGAGCACAAGAGAGATACAAGAGTCTCTATATTTTAATAGTTCATATAATTCTTATAAATCCTCAAAAAAATTCTCATCTCACAAAAGTGTATAATGAGGTACCTGCAGAAAATAAGACTTGGAGGCACAATTAGGACAGGAGCAGAAAAGAGATAAACATGTCTTGTGTGAGGGAGATGTATGTGCTTATGTGCGGGTGTGCTCAGCCAAGCATACATGTGTATGTACAGGGCAGAAGTCAACTTTGGGTGTTTTCTCTGCCTCAGTTCATGAGACTGGTCTGGACCTTAGTGTTTTGGCTAGAGTGCCTCGGCATCCAGCCCCTAGAACCTAGCCATCTCTAACTTAGTTACTGGGGATAAAGGAATGCTGCACCATCCCATGCTTTTATGTCCCGGTAACAGAATTTGTACTCAAGTCCTCATGTCTGTGCAACAAGCACTTTACCCACTAAGCCATGTCTCTAGCTAAGAAAATTGTTTCTTCTCTGTTCCTTTCATAATTGCTCTCTATGCCTTAAGGTAGGCATAGTGACAGGCATCTGTAATCTCAGTACCCAGTACTTGGGAAGTTGAAAGAGGAATATCTTCAGTTCTAGACATAACAAAATGATGACCCAACTTTAAAAATAAAAATGGAAATGGGATAATCTTTTTACACCAGAAGAAAATAGAAAGCATGAGAAGATGCAGGTATCCTGATAGAAAAAGCAAAGCATCTTAAGAATTTCGCTGTGGACCATGTCTCAAAAAACCAAAGAAATTATAATAATAATAATAATAATAATAATAATAATAATAAATAACTTACAGGCATTCAATCAGCTATGTAGGAAGAGTAGTGTTAACAACAGTAATTACACAGCTATACTCTGATCTGGCAAACCAGTTCAGTCATTCTAGATCAGAGATGATGTTACTCCTCTAGAGCAGCAGTTCTCAACCTTTATGTGTGTATTCTTTAACTCTAGTGAAAGGCTCTTTTCACTGGCAATTTAATAAAAAATATAAAAAAAGAATCTTACAAAAGGAATTTAGCTGTGTAAATCTAATCATTTTTGTGTTGTAAACTTGAAGCAGTAATGTGAGGGACACTTCTGGGGAAAGATTTTGAAAAGAATACTAAAAAATGAAAAATTACAGCTATAATAGTTCAGTAATGCATCAGATTAGCAAAGAAGCTTATTTTCTAACAACACTTAAGAAAATCATACTCTAATTACACTTTCAAAACACATCCTAAAAACCTCGATGCATGTAAAAATGCTGAATTACTTTGATTACAAACACACACACTATGAAGCAGCCTCAGGGAGGACCAGGGCCCTGGAGTGACAAAGCACACATTTGCAACATGAAATACAGAAGAGAATCTCAGATGTAATTGGTGAAAAATGGGCTTTCTGACAAGGTTATTCAGACACTCTGATAAAAATAATGTGTGTGGCCAGTTCCAGACTTGCTGCTGATAATGCTGAGCCACCTTTGCTTGGTCAGTTATTTCTTCTCTTCCTTGTCTCTCCCCACATCCTACTGAGAAGGCCAATGCATGAGCCTACTTCCAAACCTAGTGACCCTTCTTTGTTATGTGACCACTATGACAGGTAAGCTGCTTCTTCCCTTTCCATCCCCTTCTACACGAGCCCAGGTCCAGACTGGAGGACTTAGAACTTGCTTGGTTCAAGAGCCACCTTTGACTGGGAAGGCTCTCCTTTCCACTCCCACAGTTCCCTACTCTCATTGCCATCCTTTATGTTTACAGGCCTTAGATGGATATCTCCTAGGAAACCTAACATAGGCACATGATCAAATTGGCTTTATACTAGAAATACACCATTGTTTTAGCATAGGTAATCAGTAAGTATAATGAATCATATAAATGGACTTAAAGATAAAAAAATCCCATTAAAATAGGGAACAAGAAGGGCTATCCACTAGTCCCTTTCAACATAGTGCAGGCAGCACTCCCTGGAGCAATAAGGCAAGAGAAGGAAATGAAAGAGATACAAATAGAAAAAGAAAAGTCAAATTAACACTATTTGCAGATGATATGATATTATACATAAGGTATTGCAAAAAATCAACCTGAAAAATTCTAGGAATAATCAACAATTTCAGCAAAATAGTCGGGTACAAAATCAGCTGGCTTTCTACACCAACAGCAAACACACTGTGAAAGAGATCATGGACACAATCCTATTTATAATTGCATAAAGGACAAAAAACTATATTAGAATAAGCCTGTCCAAGAAGGTAGAAATCATGTTCAGTTAAAACTTCAAATCTCTGAAGAAGAATATTGGGACATATGCTAGAAAATGGAAAGATGTCCCATGTTCATGGATTGGTGGACTATTGTGAAAATAAGCAACTTAAAAAAAACATTTTACATATTCAATGTAATCCCAATAAAATACCACCAATATTCTTCACAGAAAAAGAAAAAAACCTGAAAATTCATATAGAATTAGGAAAGACCCAAGAATACTAAAGAAATACTGAGCAAAAGACTAACACTTCAGAGACTGACATCCCATAATTCAAGATGTATTACAGAGCTACAGAAATACAAACAAATTAGTAGTGGCACAAATCAGACATGGAGACTAATGAGTAAAACAGCAAGCCAGACATGGATACTTGATTACAGCCACTTGAAGTTTGACAAAGATGCCATAAATACATACTGGTGAAAAAACAGCATCTTCATCAAATGGAACTGAAATAAGAGATGATCACAAGCAGAACAATGAAAATAGAATCAAATCTAACAACCTGCACAAAGATCAGGCCTAGTGGGTCTAAGACCTCAATTTGACACCTGCAATGCTAAAACTGCTGGAAGAAAACAAAGGCAGACGTCTACAAAACATAAGAGTTGAAAAAGACTTTCTGAATAGGACTCCCATTTGCTCAGGAATTAAATCTCACAATCAACAACATGACATCATAAAACTAGAATGCTTCTGTTCAAATAAGGAAACAATCCAATGACGAAGGAACTCCCAGAATGTGAAAGACATTGTCAGATAAACAGCTGCCAGAAAACTAATATCCAGAATATACAAATCAATCAAAAAAATAAAATAAGTCAAGGAAACAAATGACCCAATTAAAAAATGTGCTAGGGATCTAAATAGGAAGCTCTCAATAGAAGTAATAAAAATGGCTAAGAAATACCTCAAAAACTGTTCATCATCCTTAGAAGTTAGAAAAATGCAAACTAAAACAACTTTGAGATTTCATCTTACCCTATTCTGGCTAAGGCCAAAGAACAACTAACAACAAATGCTAGGATAGAAAAAAAAGACCTGTGTTCACTGTTGGTGGACTACAAAGTGGCTCAGCTACTCGGGAAATCTGCACAGAGAATTCTCCATGTCTAAAACTAAAATTCCCATATGACCCAGCTATAGCACTACTTAGCAACATCCAAAGGACTTGATATCTTAATTTACAGATACTTGCTCAGCAACACTCATTGCTACTCTATTCACAATAGCTCAATAATGGAAACAACCCAACTGCCCTCTGCCAGATAAATAGATAATGAAATGCATTACATACACACAATGGAATACTATATAGCAGTGAAGCAAATAAAATCATAAACTTGGTGGGTAAATGGATAAACCTAGAAAAGATTATATTGAGTGAAGTAACTCATATCAAGAAAGACTGATACTGAATATTCTTTCTCATCTATCATCCCTAGCTCAAAATCCTCAGATGTGAGTATATAATGGAGCATCCACCAAAATCAGGAAAATATAAAGGAACCATGGAGGACAGATGACAGGTTAATAATATGATACAGGTGATATGAAGTAGAAAATGTTTTTATTTTTCATAATTCCTCAAGGAATTTTATTATTTAATATTTACCTATAATTATACACAATACACAGAAATGTACACACACACACACACACACACACACACACACACACACAAAAAAAAAAAAAAAAAAAAAAAAACCTTATAGGGATTTATTCTACTTAGGCTGACAATACATTCCCCAAGAAGCATAGACTAACAAAACCCTAGTATCAAGCATGAGAAATTTCCTTTCAAATGGTAAGTCAGTGTAGTCCATGTGATTCCCAAAACAATAAAGACTATTGCTTTTGCCCTTGGTTGCCTCTCAGAGGCTGAAAATAAGCTCCTAATATTTTAAGATGCCACACACCTATGTCACAGGACTTGGATCATTCAAGGTGGAACTAACTTGAAAGTCTCCTTCTCAGAGTCTTGTTTCCATTAAAGCAGAAAATACAATGCAATGGCCAAGGGAGGGGAACAATCAGTAGTCCTACCCAGCAGTGATAGCTATGAGCAACAAAAATGACCAAATGGCAAAATACCCCTAAAGGTGTAACAAGGGGCACTCACATATCGGTAGCAGCCAACAGCTGTCTAACCAGACTCAAGGCTCACTCAACAGGAGTGAATTCATCCCTGGTACTAGAAATATTGCCAGTTTCCCAGGGCAAATGAGGTCATTGGTCTAAGAAGAGAATCCACTAATCCAAATTTTGCTAGATAGGCACAGTTCCTACCTACATTCTAAATCATATATATCCTTATACACAAAAATAAGTTTAACTATCACCCCTCATCAAAGAAGCCTCTCTTTGAAGCAAATGGAGACCAACACAGAAAATCATAAGTAGATACAATTTACAGATCAGTGGATCGTGAGGAAGCCAGCCACAATGGATACTACTACATCATCGCTCCTGAATCATGGCTATCTGGTAAGCACTTATTTTGTTTCATTTGTAACTATCACACAGCCTTATAAAGAAGGGGAAAATCTCTCAGAAGAATATAACAGGATGCAGAGGCAGGCAGATCTTGTGAAATCAAGGATAGCCTGTTCTACAAAGTGAGTTCCAGGACAGCTTGGTCTGTTAAACAGAGAAACCCTATCTCAAAAACTAACAAACAAACAAAAAGAACATAATTTATATTACAAACAAAACAATCAATGCATTTCATAAATTTATCCCTTTTCCCATTTTAGCAAGAGTGTCAGTGTCAAAATGATGACTCATAATACACAAATTCTCCAAACATTTCATCTGGTAGCTTCAAGTGTACCCTATTTACAATGAAATCGTTATTTGTTGTAGCAAACCAGATAATTTTGCCAATTTAAAAAATATGTTCTTCAATTATATTTTACTAAATTATTAGACAATTCATTCTTCATTGTGATCTATAGTTTCTACTCTTATCTGTAACATGGTTTAGATTTCAACCACATTCACACAACTGGCTTACCTTCTTTGTACAGAGAACAGGAGAGCTAATGCAAATCGCTAAAAATACTATGGTGTGGGTAGTCACAGTAAGCATCTTTCATACAAGTCTCTGGCCAGAAAAAGAAAATGTTATTCTCTCAGGAACGTGTGTGTGTGTGTGTGTGTGTGTGTGTGTGTGTGTGTGTGTGTGTGTGTGTAGGCTGAATGACAACTTTATGTGATATGCCTTGCATTTGCCAGTGGCCGCACCAATGAGGCTAGGCTGGCTGCTTAGTGAGCCAGAAGTAATCCTCTGTTCTCATGCTCTCAGTGTTGGTATTACCAGTGCACACCACCATGCCCAGGTTTGCGGAGGGTATCAGAAATCAAACTCAAGACCACATGCTTATAAGGCAAGTACTTTACTGACTTCTCACCCTATCACTGCTATTTTTCTGTTTTTATGTAAAAGTAATAGTTTTACCTACATCATCAAGAAATTCATATCACATAAAATTTTATAAACATATATAAATACAGAGAAGTTAGGTGTGTTTTCTTTAAAAATTATCAAGCATGTAGATTGCTCGTAGTATTGAGGAGTACCTTGAACTTCTGATCTACTATCTCCACATTCTGAGTTACTGGGACTGCAAGTATGCATGCTCTAGTCAGGATTATGTGATACTGTGTATTAAACCCTGCACTTTGCATAGGTTAGAAAAAGTCTATTGTAGCTGGAAGCTTAGCTATATTCTATTAACTGAGCTATATCCCCACCCCTCCTAGAAGATTAACTTCTAATATTAGCATTAAATTAAAAATAAATGATGGTGAAAATTTTCCAACACACACACACACACACACACACACACACACACACACACACACAGAGATTACTATATCCAAATATCAATGTCCCATCCATAGGTGAACACGCATATGTATGTATATTAGGTAGGATGATTAGGACTTTCAATACTCCTAAACTTATACAATGATGTGACCCAAAGTATGTAATACTGCACACTAATATTGCACACTGCAGCATCAGGATGCTCTTGCATAGAGCAGATGTTTCAAAGTAAAAGTTGAGAAAATAAAGTTTAATAAGTTAGTAAAGGGAGAAATCAATCAAGATAGTGTTTTCTTAATAATTAAAACAGTGAAAATGAGACAATTTCAACAAAATGTCTAGTTTTAGTAGCAGCAATTTTATGCTTTACAAACATTATATGACTATTAAACAAGATATAAATGAGGCATCAAGGGGGAAAGAGGGATTGAAAGTCAAAATATCTAATTTTGTGGTTGGAATATTATAATTTAATCATCACAAAAGTTAGGGAAGATACTTAGTGTCTCTGAGACATAATGAGCTGAGTAATTAAGACTGATAAAGGTTTGAAAGGTTGGTTCTGCTGTAACTCATGAACATAACAGTTGATCTTCATTCACTATTTATGAAACTATAAGTTTGCTATGTTGCTAGCCATAGGATTAAAAAGTAGGCCTACACAAGCAAGACATTTCATCAATGTTCTAAGATAAATAATAAAAAAAAAAAAGCCACTTGTGCCTGTTCTGAATGAATGTGAGCAGTCACACAGGAGGAACCAGAAGGGGCAAGTCACTCTCTGGGAGAAGTAATCTTAAAATCACCAGTATATATGGCACTAAATTAATTTTGAATTATAGTTGGTCATGAAAAAAATGAATCAGTAGATAAAGTAAAATCAACATTTAAGGGCAGATCAATAGCATTATCTCAGAAAACAGACCAATTTCACAGTATTCTAGTAAAAACCCTGAAAAGCGACATTGTAAATCATGGACACTATATATACACTTTGTTTCAAAGAACACTATCAGTAATGATTTTATAACTAAGTGCCTTTACGTTGACAACACAGCTCATTGTGATCAATTTGGGTCTTCTACTTTACTGAAGTTTCTGTCAAAGTGTTATTTGAACAAATCATAAATCACTCTTGTACGGTATCTAGTGATAGTTTATAAACTGGGAAGTGAAGTTTAATGTTCTGGCAAGCTAATCACCACAGGGAACCATCAAATACAAAGTATTCCCTCACAGAAGCTTGCCCTTGTTCCTGTTTATCAGGGTTACATTCAACTGGATCCCTAATGAAATCGGATCTTAAACTCTGTCATGTCCTCTCACTTGTTCCATGGCTAATTGAGGCTGAGAAAATGAACACTAATATGCTTGTATTTGTCAAAATAAGAACTCAAGGAATCCATATAAGTAGTTCATCCATAAAACTGTATGAAATTTAAATTAAAGTTTTTGGAAGATTCTTCAGAGGTTTTTCATGGCATCTTTCTTCAAAAACAATATTTGACACTGACTTTAGGTATACTCCTGTGCTTATCTATTATGCTATTCTGTAGGCTTTCTTTGTGAAATAAAAAATAATGGTGCACAGGAGAGAATACTATTAAATTAAACAGACAAAAATTTCATTTTGTACTTGAAGTTATCATTGGCTTTGCAACATTTTATATGCCCCAAATTTCCAAATCAAATGTTAAAGAAAGATATGAAACTTAGAATTATGAACCAACACTAAATTATTTACCATTTCCTTTGTGCTTCTGAGGAATATAAAAATTCAACAATATATTTATTGGTACAGTGTTTCAGTTTATAATGTCATGTGTATTTGTTTTATTATGAGCTGAAATGGTATCTTGGAAATAAGTCAATAATAAAATAAGCTATATACCTAAATTACACATTAAACAAATTATGGTAAATTCTATATCACAAATTTAACAGTAAAAATTAGGTAAGATAAATGAATTGATAAGAAATAAATGTGTACATTTAATACTATCATTTAAATAAATGAGCAGTTTCTTTTAAGAAATGATTATTCTATATAAAATGAATTTTTTATATAGAAAGGATTTTTTCATTATTAAAAATAGAAACCGAAGAACTGGCATCCATAATTATCTAATTTACACTGAGCATCAGGAAATTATAAGAGCGGACTATTAAACACTATAGTGTAAAATGAAAATTTACCAGGCATAGTGAGTATGGAGGTAGCAGGACCCTGAAACAAAGTAGCTGACCAAAACTTCAGAGGAGACCTCATATATTACTCTGTTTCTTCTGTGAAATTATCACGTAACTACTTACTGGTAAGGAAATAACCTAGAAGGTTAACACTGGGGAGCCAGGGCAATAGATCAGTAGGCAAAGATCTTTCTGTCCAAACATGAGGATCAAGTTTAGATTTTAACCACCCACACAAAAACTGAGTGCAGCTGTGTAACCCTCTAACTCTTGTAAGGTAGTGAGTCAAAGACAGGGAGATTCTGGGAGCTCATTGGCCAGCCAGTATAGATGAAAAGAACCATTGGGAAGATTCAGTGAGATATCCTGTCTCAAAAAAATAAGGCAGACATCAACAGAGGAAGACAATGTCAACATGGCCTCCATATGTGTATGCAGAGGCAAATGCACCATCTCACACATATACAACACACCAATTACAGAATAACTGTGAACATGAATCTTATTTAGCATGGGGATTAAACACAGGGTCCTGTACACCTGAAGTACACACCTAATATGTAGCTCTACACTCTGCTATAGAATAATTTTTTAAGCATTTGCTAAATACCACTACAGCATTAACTCTTAATAGGAACAGAATCTCAGTAAATGAACAACATCTGAGATGACATATTTCCATACTAAATAAATCCAAAAAGATCAAAGTTTAACTTTTATTGCTAAAAATTAAAATGAATTTATGCACTTGTTTAAGAGTTTGTCAGAGCATTAAATATCTTTCTAGGGGTTGGAAATGGTAGAACACATGTATGTGTAACATGCAAGACAATTGGTTTTAATTCCCAGCAGGAAAAAAACATATACAGAGAGAAAAAGTCATCCATGTATCTGCATCGTCTAATGAATCAAATTCTGGCAGTAATATTAGTGATTTCTGATTTGTATGCTATATCTTTGAGTGTCTTCACATTTAAAAGGTAACTAGATAAGATTGTGTTAAGATTATTTTCATTTTTTTTTTTTTACATTTTTCAATTCTTTTAACTTCTATTGACTCTTTGTGGCGTTCACATCATGCTTTCCAATTCCACTGATCTCCCTGATGCCATTTATCTTCCTGCCCCCTCACATCCACCCTCAACCCTTGCAATATCCCCCTCAAAACAAAACAAAATTTAGAAGAAGAAACAAAAACAAAACCAACCAAACAAAACAAAACAAAAAAGTAAATGACAATTTTTAAATGCTAACAAAATTAATTAAGGAAAGACAACATGTGAGAGCACAGAAAACACTAATCCTGTAGAAATGAAGACCAACAAGAATGGCCTTGAACATCTTCCAGAAAAGAAATTCAAAAGAATGGTATCAGAAATTTGCAGATAAGAGTGGTACTCCTCCTTCCTCAAGGAAACTTCTCTTTGGAAAAGAGACCATTCCATAAGAACAAACCAAAATCAAAATACAGAATTATGGGGCCCAAATCCAACTGATATATCTAAAACACAACTCCTATACCTAAGGCTCAGGGATTATTGAAGAAGAGTGGTCAGAAAGATTGGAGGAGTCAAAGAACAGAGAGTTAACTGTGAGATTGTGTCCCTTAAGAACATCAGAAGTTACACCCAGAAATTCTCACCAACATGGCTGCCTGAACATGAGCTGAACAAAGATGACACCAAGAGACATGATAACATAGATGGGGGAAAAGCTCATAGGGTCTCAATCCTACATAAAGAACTACAGGCAACTAAGGAACACTAGCTGGTTAACCAATAATAAATGGTCAGCCCTGAAAACATGCATGCAAATAACATTGGAAAGACTGACCAAGTTATAATAATACATTTAAATACACACACACACATACACACACACACACACACACAGAGAGAGAGAGAGAGAGAGAGAGAGAGAGAGAGAGAGAGAGAGAGAGATTGATTTTCCTTTCTCCTATACTCAGCTACCACTCTCAAAGTGTATTTTTTCTCTCTCTCTCTCCACAAAGGTGAAATACTTAAAGTACAGAAGAAAAATAAACAAATATCAATGTAATTATGGAATAAAGAATGTCTACATTAGTATAAAATACAATGCAAAACTGTATCTTCAAATAAATGAAAAACACTATGACTCATGAGAATTTTTCTAATACTAATAGAGAAAATATACAAAGGTTTATACATTGTGCTTTAATTGTTTGCAATGGATATAATTTGAAAGTATTCATGGAGACAATATTAAGTTTTTGTCAAAATGATAAAAGAATTAGCACCTGAGTTTTTTATTTTTTTTCAAATTTAAAAATTTTAATTTCAGTTTTTGTTTGGTTTTGAGATCTTAATATTTTTTGTTTGTTTTTTGTTTTGTAATTTTTTCTCTATTATTATGTGTTTTAAATTTTATACATCAGCCATGGGTTCCCCTGTCTTCTCCCCTCCCACCGCCACCCCCAATTCCCCCCAGCCCCTCCCCTCCATTCCCATGGCCTCCAGAATCCAGGCACCCCTGGGGATTCATTTTAACTTGGTGGATTCAGTACAGAAAGGTCCTGTCACCTCCTTCCAGACTGAGCAAAGTATCCCTGTGTAAGCCCAAGGTTTCAAACAGCCAGCTCATGCACTAAGGACAGATTCTGGTCCCACAGACTGGGTGCCTGCCAAGCAGATCAAGCTATTCAATTGTCTCACTTATCCAGAGGGCCTGATCCAGCTGGGGGCTCCACAGCCTTTGGTTCATAATTCATGTGCTTCCATTCGTTTGGCTATTTGTCCCTGTGCTTTTTGCAGTCTTGGATTTAACAACTCACTCTCTTGCAGACCCTTTTCTCTCGAGAGTTGGACACCTGGAGCTCCACCTGGTGCCTGGCTGAGGATCTCTGCATCCACTTCCATCAGTTATTGGATGAGAGTTCCAAAACTACTGTTAGGGTGTTTAGTCATCTGATCACCAGACTAGATCAGATCAGGCTTTCCCTCGACCATTTCACGCAGACTACAGAGGATATAACATTGTGGATTTCTGGGGACCTCTCCAGCACTCTGCCTATTCCTGTTCTCATGTGGTCTTCATTTATCATGGTCTGTTATTCCTCATTCTCCCTTTCTGTACTTGATCCAGCTGGCATCTCCTGCTCCCCTAAGCTTTCTTTCCCTCAAATCTTGCCCTTCATTACTCCCACTGTCGTCCAGGTTGTTCGTGTAGATCTCATCCATTTCTCTGTCATTGGGTGATCCCTGGGTCTCTCCTAGGGTCCAGTTTTCTAGGTAGCCTCCCTGGAGTCGTGTAGCAGTCTAGTCATCTTTGTTTTACATCTAGTATCCTCCAATGAGTGAGTACATACCGTGTTTGTCATTCTGAATCTGGGTTACCTCACTCAGGATGATTTTTTCTAAATTCATCCATTTGCCTGCAAACCTCATGATGTCATTGTTTTTCTCTGCTGACTAGTACTCCATTGTGTATATGTACCATATTTTCTTTATCCATTCTTCAGTTGAAGGGCCTCTAGGTTGTTTCCAGGTGCTGGCTATTACAAAGCTGATACAAACATAGCTGAGCAAATGCCATTGTGGTATGATTGAGCATTCCTTGGGTATATGCCCAAGAGTGCTATAGCTGGGTCTTGGGGAAGATGAATTCACAATTTTCTAAGGAAGCGCCATATTTGATTTCCAAAGTGGCTGTACAAGCTTGCATTCCCATCAACAGTGGAGGAGAGTTCCACTTGCTCCACATCCTCTCCAGCATAAGCTGTCTTCTGTGCTTTTGATCTTAGCCATTCTGACAGGTGTAAGGTGGTATCTCAGAGTCGTGTTGATTTGCATTTCCCAGATAATTAGGGATGTTGAACAATTCCTTAAATGTCTTTCAGCCATTTGAACTTCCTCTGTGGAGAATTCTCTGTTTAGTTCTATAGCCCATTTCTTAATTGGACTGTTGGGCATTTTGATGTCTAATTTCTTGAGTTCTTTATATATTCTGGATATCAGCCCTCTGTCAGATGTGGGGTTGGTGAAGACCTTTTCCCATTCTGTAGGCTGTCGCTTTGTCTTGTTGACTGTGTCCTTTGCTCTACAAAATCTTCTCAGTTTCAACAGGTCCCATTGATTGATTGTTTCTCTCAGTGTCTGTGCTACTGGTGTTATATTTAGAAATTGATCTCTGGTACCAATGTGTTCAAGAGTACTTCCTACTTTCTTTACTATCAGGTTCAGAGTAGCTGGATTTATGTTGAGGACTTTGGACCACTTGGATTTAAGTTTTGTGCAGTGACAGATATGGATCTATTTGCAGCCTTCTACACATTCACATCCAGTTATGCCAGCACCATTTGTTGAAGATGCTTTCTTTTTTCCATTGTACATTTTTGGCTTCTTTGTCAAAAATTATATGTTCATAGGTGTGCGGGTTAATGTCAGGGTCTTCAATTTGATTCCATTGGTCCACATGTCTGTTTTTATGCCAGTACCAAGCTGTTTTTACTAGAGTAGCTCTATAGTAGAGCTTGAGGTTGGGGATTGTGATGCCTCCAGAGGTTGTTTCATTGTACAGGATTCTTTTGGCTATCCTGGGTTTTTTGTTGTTCTATATGAGTTGAGTATTAATCTTTCCAGATCTGTGAAGAATTGTGTTGGTAATTTGATGGGAATTGTGTTGAATCTGTAGATTGCTTTTGGTAAGATCGCCATTTTTACTATGTTAATCCTGCCTATCCATGAGCATGGGAGATCTTTTCATTTTCTGACATCTTCTTCAATTTCTTTTTTCAGGGACTTAAAGTTCTTGTCATATAGGTCCTTCACGTGCTTAGTTAGCGTAACCCCAAGGTATTTTATATCATTTGTGGCTATTGTAAAGGGTGATGTATCTCTGATTTCCTTCTCAGCCTGTTTGTCTACTGTATATAGGAGGGCTACTGATTTCTTTGAGTTGATCTTGTATCCTTCAATGTTGCTGAAGTTTTTTTATTAGCTGTATCAATTCCTTGGTTGAATTTTTGGGGTCACTCATGTATATTAACATGTCATCTGCAAATAGGGAGAGCTTGACTTCTTCCTTTCCAGTTTGTATCCCCTTAATCTCTTTGTGTTATCTTATAGCTCTGGCTAGAACTTCAAGTACTATATTGAATAAGTAGGGGGAGAGGGGACAGCCTTGCCTTGTTCCTGATTTTAGTGGTATTGCTTTGAGTTTCTCTCCATTTAACTCGATGTTGGCTGTTGGCTTGCTGTAGATTGCCTTTATTATGTTTAGGTATGTTCCCTGTATTCCCGATCGCTCCAAGACCTTTATCATGAAGGGGTGTTGGATTTTGTCAAATGCCTTTTCTGCATCTAGTGAGATGATTATGTGGTTTTCTTTCTTTGAGTTTGTTTATATGGTGTATTACATTGACGGACTTTCGTATGTTGCACCAGCCTTGCATCTTGGGATGAAGCCTACTTGATCATGGTGGATAATTGTTTTGATGTGTTCTTGGAGTCTGTTTGCCAGAACTTTATTGAGTATTTTTGCAGCAATGTTCATGAGGGAGATCGGTCTGTAGTTCTCTTTCTTTGTTGCATCTTTGTTTGGTTTAGGGATCAGGGTAATTGTAGCCTCATAGAAGGAGTTTGGTAATATAATTTCTGCTTCTATTGTGTGGAACAATTTAAAGAGTATTGGTATTAAGTCTTCTTTGAAGATCTGGTAGAATTCTACAGTGAAACCATTAGGTCCAGGGCTTTTTTTGGTTGGGAGACTTTTAATGACTGATTCTATTTCCTTAGGGGTTATTGGACTATTTAAATGGTTTATCTGGTCTTGATTTAACTTAGGTATGTGGTACCTATCCAGAAAATTACCCATTTCTTTTAGATTTTCCAGTTTTGTGGAGTAGAGGTTTTTGAAGTATGACCTGATGATTCTCTGGATTTCCTCATTGTCTGTTGTTATGTCCCCCTTTTCATTTCTGATTTTGTTAATTTGGATGCTCTCTCTCTGTCTTTTGGTTAGTTTGGATAAGGGCTTGTCTATCTTGTTGATCTTCTCAATGAACCAACTCTTTATTTCATTAATCCTTTGTATTGTTCTCTTTATTTCTATTTTATTGATTTCAGCTCTCAATTTGATAATTTCCTGGCGTGTGTTCCTCCTGGGAGACTTTGCTTCTTCCTCTTCAAGGGCTTTCAGGTGTGCTGTCAAGTCACTAGCGTGAGATTCCTCCAGCTTCTTTATGTAGGCATTCAGTGCTATGAATTTCCCTCTTAGCACTGCTTTCATAGTATCCCATAAGTTTGGGTATGTGGTGTATTCATTTTCATTGATCTCTAGGAAGTCTTTCATTTCTGTCTTTATTTCTTCCTTTACCCATTGGTGATTCAGTTGAGCATTATTCAGTTTCCATGAGATTGTAGGATTTCTGTAGTTTTTCCTGTTGTTGAAATCTAACTTTAAACCATGGTGGTCTGATAGAACACAGGAGGTTATTCCAATTGTTTTGTATCTGTTGAGATTTGCTTTGTGGCCAAGTATGTGGTTGATTTTAGAGAAGGTTCCATGGGGTGCTGAGAAGAAGGTATATTCTTTTTTGTTTGGGTGGAATGTTCTTTAGATATCGATTAAGTCCATTTGAGCCATAATATCAGTTAAGTCCATTATGTCTCTGTTAAGTTTCAATTTGGCCGATCTGTCCAGAGATGAAAGTGGGGTGTTGATGTCTCCCACTATTAATGTGTGGGGTTTTATATGTGATTTAAGCTTTAGTAATATTTCTTTTACATATGTGGGTGCCCTTGTGTTTGGGGCATAAATGTTCAGAATTGAGACTTCATCTTGGTGGATCTTTCCTCCAATGAGTATGTAATGTCCTTCATCATCTGTTTGTATTGATTTTAGTTTGAAGTCTATTTTGCTGGATATTAGGATAGCTACACCAGCTTGCTTAAGACCATTTGATTGGAACATCTTTTCCCAGCCTTTTATTCTTAGGAGTTGTCTGTCTTTGAATTTGAGGTGTGTTTCTTGTATGCAGCAGAAAGATGGGTCCTGTTTTTGTATCCATTCTGTTAGTCTGTGTCTTTTTATAGGTGAATTAAGTCCATTGATATTAAGGGATATTAATGACCAGTGATTGTTCGTTCCTGTTGTTATTTTCATTTTTTGGTGGTAGTGTGTGTGTACTTCTCTTCTTTGGGGTTTACTGCTGTGGTGTTATCTATTGCCTGTGTTTTCATGGGTGTATCTGCCTTCCTTAGGTTGGAATTTTCCTTCTAGTGCTTTCTGTAGGGCTGGGTTTGTGGATAAGTATTGTTTAAATGTGGCTTTGTCTTGGAAGGTCTTGTTCACTCCATCTATGATGATTGAAAGTTTTGCTGGGTATATTAGTCTAGGCTGGCATCCATGGTCTCTTAGTGTCTGCATTATATCTGTCCAGGTCCTTCTGCCTTTCAAAGTCTCCATAAGATATCAGGTGTTATTCTGATGGGTTTGCCTTTATAAGTCACTTGGCCTTTTTCCTTTGCTCCCCTTAATATTCTTTCTTTATTCTGTATGTTTAGTTGTTTAATTATTATGTGGCAAGGGGACTTTTTTGGGGGGTCTAGTCTGTTTGGTTTTCTATAGGCTTCTTGTATCTTCATCGGCATTTCCTTCTTTAAGTTGGGAAAGTTTTCTTCTATGATCTTGTTAAATATATTTTCTGTGCCTTTGAGTTGGTATTCTTCTCCTTCCTCTATCCCTATTATTTGTAGGTTTGGTCTTTTCATGGTGTCCCAAATTTCTTGGACATTTTGGGTCATGACTTTGTTGGTTTTAGTGTTTTTTTTGACTGATGAATCTATTTCTTCTAAAGTATCTTCAACACCAGAGATCCTCTGTTCCATCTCTTGCATTCTGCTGGTTATACTTGCCTCTGAAGTTCCTGTTTGTATACTCAGATTTTCTATTTCCAGCACCCACATAAATTGTTCATGTGTGCTGGGACCTGTCAACTTACAATGGGTTTGGAGACACAGGCCTATTCTGAGAGCTCTCTGGCCCTCAGTCTACGCAGTCACTGACTGTCAATTTCAGTAAGACCCTTTCTCCTAAAGGTGGAGAGTGATCACCAAAGAACAGCAATGGTCTCCAGTATCCTCATGCACAAGCACAGACAGCCATGATTATACTCATGTACATATATACAAACCCACTCAGAAAATGAGCAGAGTCTTTCCTTATACTGATGTTTCTTTAAATCCCTTCAATGTGCTTACTATATAGTGATAAAAGGTTAATCACCATTTTGTGGTTTGAAAAGGCAGCTCACTATGTTTCCCAGGCTAGCCTCCAACTCAAGATCCATCTGCCCCTGCCTCCCATGTAACTAGAATCACAGGTACATCACACAGTGCTGGACTCCGTTTCTGTTTTTCATACATCTCTGTTTATCTGCAGAGCCCACACACACACAAAGAGGACAGTGGGGAGGATGGATTGATGGTAGAGAAGGATAAAAGAGAAGCTGAAAAGTTGTAACCTTCCATGTTCTCTCTCAAGACCAAAGGAGGCTAAGAAATCCAAATTCCAACAGCCTTCATCACTTTTAAATCACGTCAGATGAGGAAATCATTGAGACCAAGAGAATTACAAAACTAACTAACTAACTAAATAAATAAAAACCAATCACTTTTTCATACTTAATACATACAACTCAAGTGTTGGGCCTACATTGCCATATTTCATGTTAAATATAGCTTTTTACGCACATAGACATTTTGCTTGGCATCTTCACACACTCTAAAACACTTGTCTCAAATGAAACATCTGCTTTGCCAGCAAATGTTTCCAATTTGAAGATATTTGTTTCATTCCTAATTCAAGAAGCCCACCCCTTTTTTTTCCCTAGGCCAAGCACTTGAAAAACACTTGTGTCTACTAAACCTCAGCAGAGAGCTCCAATCACTGCCAGAAAGTTAGACTCAGAAGGTAGAGTTTGGTCATTTTTTTCCCTCTAAAATAAATTACAATTATTATTTATAAAACATAGTGGTTACTTAAAATATTTTCAGAATATATATTTGTTTCTGACATTATCAGTGTGTTACATTTCTTAAAAGACATACCAAATACATTAATTTACAAATGAGTACTGAGAGTGTAAGTAACTCCACAGTATTTGCCTAGTATGTGCTTCTAAATAAATGAACATGTGATTATGTAAACAGAAGTTTCAAAAATAAGAACATATGAAATTTAATTTTTGATATATATTTTTGGTAAACCATCCAAGCTTGAACTTTTATATTTATGAAAGAATAGTCAGAAATTTACCAAATTAATACCTTCCCTTTTGAATATATCATTTAAAAATTTAGAATTTTGGTAATCATTTCCCAACTATCCCCACATTGACATAACAGGCAATGTTTACTGAATATATTCTGAGTCAGAGGGTCTTATTTATCTTGGAATTGTATAATAATAATTTACTTTTCAAAAAAATTCAATAAAGCTATCTATAACTACATCATGTCCACCTTCCCTCCCCTCCCTCCAACTCCCTCCAACTCTAAAATTGATGACATCTTTTTATTATTATCCTTATGCATATGTATGTGTGTATAAACATAAATGTGTAATATAGTCTTGAGTCTATTTAGTACTTGTGTGTGTATGGTTTCGAAGTTGACCACTTGGTATTGGATAACCAATTGGGGGACTCATCCCTCTCTCAGCAGTCATTAGTTGCTTGTATCTTAATCTAGGGTTGAGACCCCATGATATTTTCCTTCCACCTTAGCATTTCTATTGGTGTTATCATTGTTCAGGTTTTATTTAGGCAGCCATTTTGTTGTGGTAACACAGCCATTTCTGGAAAACACAATCTCACAGCAGGCACACTGGTCCTCTGGTTCTTAGTTTTTGCACCTCCTGATCTCCAATGTTCCCTTAGCCTAGGTGTGGTTTTCAACAATGGTCTCTATTTGCTGCAAAGAGAAGCTTCAATGAAAGCGAGACCCCAGAGAGGAAGGAGGCTTTCAAGTTAGATACACCTTGAATCTTGTAAGTCTTGTGTCCAAAGTATGTGATGTAAGCAATAGGGACTTACCTTCAACCTCCTAGGAAGCAACCAAGGGCAAAAACAATAGCCTACATTTTCTAATTTTTCTCTTTCCTTCAATTTTAATCATAAAGTTTACTTTACGATCCCTAACAGGCTTCCCTGTCCTCTGACAGATAAGAAATGTCAACATTCTATCAACAGGAGAATAATAGTACAAAGGAGCTACCAGATTATTGAATATTCAAGACAATTCCAAGGGGAAATAAAAAACTTTTAAGCACAGGCATATATATATGTCACTATTAATTCATATTGATCGTGACATTTATATTAATAAGCACCTATGAGAGTAAATTTTAAACAGCTTAACATCAAAAGTGAAATGATGTTATCTTTAATCATTCTATGCTAGATATACACAGCCAAACATAGAAATGAATGTATTTCTGATTGGCCGTAGACGAATTTTTTTTTTCTTAAGCTGAGGATCAAACCCAGGGCCTTGCGCTTGCTAGGCAAGTGCTCTACCACTGAGCTAAATTCCCCCATCCGAATTTATAAATGCTCTTATTAATAGAAAACACAGAGCCAGATATAGGGCTGAACACTTGACAGATTAGAGGAATAGGAAGAGCCACATACTAACCTCACCTCACCAACTCCACAGCTTCCAAAAGTGAGATACTTCCTGTCTACCCCCACCTATATGCCTTGCTGTTCTGCCATCTGATTTGCTCTCTTTGTCCAGCTACATCACTTCCTCTCCCTGCCCAGCTCTGTCACTTCCTGTCTGTACAGACCGCTAGAAGTCCAAGGTTAACTAGTGTTGGAATTTAAGGCATGTACCACCACACCTGGCTCTGTTCCCACTGTTGCCTTGAACTTACAGAGATCTAGACAGATCCCTGCCTCCCAAGTGATGGGATTAAAGGCGTGTGCTAACATCGCATGACTTTTGTGTTTACTTACAATGGCTGGTTATTTCCTCGATTTCCAGGCAAGCTTTATTTGTTAGAGCACAAATAACATATCACCACAACTGGCCAATTAAACTATCATTTTCAAAGCAAATATTTAAGTAGTTGTAAGTGTTCCTCAGAGATAGGGCACCTGAACAGCAAGCACAAGTCCAATGCTTAAATCTCAGATCCGAAACACTAAAATTAATTAATACCAAGTTTTCATCACTGAAAACATATAAACACAAGCAACACTAAATAGACTCAGCAATATCTATTTATGTATGTTTGAATATATCTATATATTTATTTATATATATATTTAAATATGTATTGACTATATGCGTGTGCCTGCGTGAGTGTGACAATAAAAACTAAAGAAATAAAGTCCATTAATGAGAGAGAGGAAAGGGGACATGTAAGGGGTTGAAAGGAGAAGAGAGAAGGGGAAGCCATGTAATTTCATACTTATTTAAATATGAAATTAAAATTTTAAATATTTTTTGAAAGTTAAAAACAAAAAATCTAAGGAATTAAAAATAGCATACTGAGATATCATAAAGTAACTTTTAAAGTGAGATTTATATATGGCTAAATTTGAAAGTTATGGACTGTATCACAATGTCAGTTGACTTACTGTACAAAAACCTTCAATCAATGTATTTCCTGAGACTTCAAGCACTGGTTCTGTGTAATCAATCACCCAAAACAATTGCTCAGTGTTTCTTTTTTATGACATCCAGTGAAAAGATCAGGCCATTCTGACAATACTCCCTCATGAATAAGGAATTACACACAGCTAAGCACTTTTTAAATGTATATTTCAATTTTATAATAACAAAGCATGATATATGAATATTCATGAAAAAGCAGCAGACATATAGTGAGAGTTCCAAATATAATTAACATTCATGTTAAGGACCTACATAGGTAGTATTTTTGAAGCTGGCATTTTCTTATGAATTTCAACTTCTAAGTTCATATTTAATTTTGCTTATTTTTTGTTTTGTTCTATTTTGTTTTTTCAAGACAGGGTTTCTCTGTGTTGTTTTGGTGCCTGTCCTGGATCTTGCTCTGTAGACCAGGATGGCCTCGAACTCACAGAGATCCGCCTACCTCTGCCTCCTGAGTGCTGGGATTAAAGGCGTGAACCAAAACCACCCAGGTTAATTTTGCTTAAATTTAATTCTACTAATTTTAGAGCAAAAAGTGCTGGTTTAGTTTTTCAAAACAAACAAAAGAATTCTCCCGCAGATAAATTAAAATTTATAAAATGTGTCAACTTTATAATTCTCTTTAATAAAAAAACAGATAATTGTTCAGTTGTAGTGGATTTGCAAATTAAGGTTTCTACTTGCATGAGCATAGGTAAAGACAACTTTACCTTTGCTCATGCGAGTAGATAACAGGGAAAAAGCAGAAGATAACAAAAAAGAAGATAACGGGGGAAAGGAGCAATCATTATGAAAGCAGCTCACCAAGGTTTACTAAAATGTTGCATGGTATATTTTCAGGGTATAAACAACTCAGGGAAATTAATTCTAGGGAAATGTATATAGAGAATTATTTGACAAGTTATTGAAGGTACAGAAGTATATTTAATTCTTTAAGAAACTGTGTCCTATATTTAAAAAGATCTGTAAAGAGTTAGATAACCCAGGGTAAGAGCATGTGGAGAGACTCAGAAGACAAATTTTGGGAACAGATTTTCAGTGACAGTGAAAGCCATGCTGCTGTGGATAGAAGTTCTAGGAACAGGTGCAGAAAGATGGGCACATGGGAAAGCAGCCATGAAGCCTGACAGCATTCTGGGAATAAAATAATAATATTTGGAATTTTTACCATACTTTTTTTCCTTTGAGCATTTAACACACATCAACTATTAATCATCAAACACCCACATGAATATTTCTTTCCTCATTATCACACTCAAAAATGATGAGTCGCTGCTTCTTTGACTACATAATACAAATCATAACTTTTTTTTCCATTTTCACACTAAACTTTTCTGCAATTTTTGTCTTTTCATCTAAAAGTAATTACATCATTGCTTTTGGTGTTTTCAATAGGCTCCACTGTCGTAAACAAATTCAAACTCAGGTTTTCTATTTCTAAGATTTCCTTGGAGAATGCCATCAAGGTTTATTAAAAAGAATGGCTACGCCCCATTTGCAGAGGCTCAAAATTTGAGAGTTTGTTATAGTTCAAGATATTAATAGACAAACAGAATATTGGAGATTTCTACAGTCCCAGTGGTGGTTACTGACTTTTACAAGGGCTCCCTAATCAGCAAACCCTGTGGCTTCTTCCACAGCTATATGAAAACTGCAGCAGTTGCTATATCACACTGAACCTGGGCCTTCTCAGCTCTTAACCCTAATGCAAATCCCTGCATAACAAACATTTTCCTCTTCTTACTGCTACCACAAGAACAAAAGAATTTAGCAATCCCTTAAGAAATATGGGAAGTTCATGTGTCAGTGTTTATAAAAAGGAGATGTTGGCAACAGCACTGTTGATTTTATAGGTATTTTACAAGAAATATGTACAAAAGCATGTCACTCCTTAGCTGCTGGTAGTTCCTTGTGTAGGGTTGAGGTTATCTGAAAACATACAGACAAAAAAACATTATACAGACAGAGTAGGTTGTATTTACATATTTAGGAATATATATGTACATACATATGTGCATGTAACAACAATTTATTAAGAGACCATGAATATGAAAGTGCAAGGAGGAGTATATGAAAGACTTAAGAGGAAGAAAAGGAAGGAGAAATTATTTTAATTATTTTATGATTAAAAAATAAAAGAAATATTTAGATTACTGAATCTACTCAAGAGATTACTAAAATTATGTAATGAGGAGGTAGGTATAATCAAGATACACTTTATACATATATGAAATTGTCAATGAATAAATAGAAGAGGGGCAAGACTGAGAGTTAGGAGGAGGGGGAGAGTGGGGAGTGTGAGGAGGGAGGGAAGGAAAGAGAGATAGAGGGAGGAGCAAATGGAGACTGAGCACCAGGATTCAGCTTTCTTCTTCCTAACTATACCATGATGTAATGTGGCAAGCCACCTCGGACTCCTACCATAACGGACTATGTTTTCCAGCTGTGAACTGAAATATAATTTTCAGGTTGTACAATGATACCATACTTAAACACTGCAATAAACAATGCAGTGCATGGCAGAAGCAGAAGCCAAGGCCCCGAGCCCTGAAAGAACTATGAAGTAGGTAGGGCAAGTACAATGAAAGCAAGCACTACACATTCATGAAGGGGTGCTACTGCCCCTTTGTGATACTGCTAACGTGACCTCAGAGCTGTTCTTTCTTTTTCTTTCAGCTAAACCTCTTTGGAGACATGTTGGGAAGAACCAGCATTGAGTCATTTTTTCATAATGCCTATTATGACACTAAGCCCTATGAAACGTGTTTTTTTCTCCTTTGTTCAAAGGGTACTGATATGTACCCGTGTAGTGCACACTGGGTTAAACTCAGAATCCTTGCATCCCAATGTTCAAGATACTGTATTAACAGACATGGCACTCTACACCAGACTTTATCTTTCCTCTAAGAAGATGTGATCTAAGATTTTAAGTTGAACATGCTGAAAAATCTGTCCACCATCTTTCTTTTTAATCATGTGAATTGTTTTTCCACTGAAAATGCTCATAAACGCACACTTTAAAATGAGCATACAAGACAATGTAATATATATAACATAATACAAATATGAGTAAGTTCCCCCATACTTTCTTTATTCAAGGGTAGAAGTACTTTGCAAGTAACTCCAATGTTCTTCACATTTGTCCCAAGCATCAAACTCTTCTGTAGTCTCTTAACAAGATGCAAGCCCATTGCCTTCTAAAACTGCATCATCTGTATGATGTATTGGCAAACAAGATATGGTGACAGAAGAGGAGGTTGAAGACATAGAAAGAAACTAGTGGTATACAGGAACTTAAACATTTTATACAAATTATAAACCATTAAGCTAGAAAGTGAGATTACTAGGTCTAAGGTCAGTATACATAAAACAAAAAAGTAGAAAGATGTACTTTTAAGTGAACAAGTAAAATGTCCTTGCAAGTAATCATGTTATGAGAAAGGACATGTATAGGGGATACAGAAGAGGTAAGATATTCAATAGTCAAAAAATGCCAACAGGATTTTGAATCAAGTTTAACCCAAAAACAAATTATACAATATATTTAGAGCTATAAATCTGGATTTAATTCAGGACTAAATGCTTGTTTTAAACATCAGTTCCAAATATTTGTCATAAGAAAACAATTCATTTCAATGAATTTCACAAAAAGCATATCTCAGCAGGGAATCTTCTAGTACTACCTAATTTTTGATCACTGCTCTTCCACCTGAACATATGGGAAATTCCTCCTTCTAATCCAACCGAGGTCAGAAACTTGAAGTGGGGAAAAAGTTTCTGGCAGTGGTTTACAAAGGCTGATTATCCTCTCCTGAAACACAGTGTGGGAGGATTTCAGCACATACCACACGTCACTATCAGAGACTACCTATGATTTAAAAAAAAAAAAAAAAAAAATGCCCCATTGGAAAACAAAACTAGAGTCCCAAGTTAAATAAACAGCAGTAATTGATGCTTTCAACATTCCCAGCCTAATGGGCAGGATTTCCAAATTGCCAATAACAAGCAGTGATAGGAACATATCCCCATGTTCTTGAACTGAATGAGACTTCTGACTACCTTTTCCCTGCTCTGGGAAAGCATACATTCATTTTAAAAAAGCATCTCACCCTTTAAAACATAACGTTGTCACCACCTTGCCTTTTATTGTTTTTTTCCTGTTTCCTTCCCCTTAGCAATAAAAAATAATAGACATGCTTATTTGTGTTTACCCAAAGAAGAATATGAAGATTTCAAGTCAACTCCTTTGTTCTCCTGATAGCTTCAACAGAAATCTATCTGTGTCTTGGCCCAACTAGAAAAATGTAGAGAAAAAACAAACAAACAAACAAACAAACAAACTATGAAAACAGGCAACACAGGGAAAGAGAAGACAGAGGAATAATTAAGAATACAATTGAGGCTGATGGCAGTGGTGGTGCATGCCTTTAATCCCAACACTCAAGAGGCAAAGACAGGTGGATCTCTGTGAGTTTGAGGCCAGCCTGGTCTACAAAGTGAGTTTCAGGACAGCCAAGACTATTATACATAGAAACTCTGTCTCAAAAAACAAAACAAACAAATCAAAAAACCACTGAGACTAAGTCAAATAAAAATCACTTTTATATCATCTCAGAAAGTATCTTTAAAATGGTCTTAGCATTGTTCCAGCAATCAAGCAGGAAGGGTATTATGGAAGACTGTAAGTGAGGGGGCATGAGGGAGTAACCAAATGCTTCAAGTCCAATCTGGCCAGGACTTTAGGACTGTCTGCCTGAGAGATGCACCCTGACTAAGGCTGGCTCTCCAGTCTGTGTCTTGTGAGAAAGTAAGGAGAGCACACTGACACTAACTGGTATGTCCAGAGTAAAACTTACAGTTCTCAATGTCCCTATCAGAATGATGGGTCTGCCTGAAGGAAGCAACAAGTTGTTTCTAATTGCACAGTAACTCAGAGATGTTTTCTTGCCTTTCATTTTTCTCCATTGACTGAATTTGAAAAATGTCAATCTACTTAAATGCTCTCTATTCACTGTTTTGTTACACTGCAATCTCATATAGATTCTTCTGTAGAGAAACCAATTGCCCTGTTGGAAACAGATAAATCTGAAATAGACATTTACCAATTCAGTTTGGGAAATCCATTAGAAACAGTGCAGTGAGATAAAACCAATGATCCCACTTGTATTCTCCATGAGCCACCATGGACTCACACAGACAAATACTTCTTTGGCATATTTCAGGATGGCAATTCAGAGACCTTACGGACATTTGCAAACACAGGATTAACATTAAAAGACTGCCTTTTAGTGAAAGAAAATATGTGGATCTACTCTAGTCCACAGGACAGGCTATTCTGCCTGGTATCACCTTTCTTGATCTTTAGATGTTACAATATGCCAGAAATGGATTATTTGTCCTTTACAATTTATATTTCAAACAAAATTCTCAAATTGTTTACTATCTTAAAAAAGAAAGAAAAACTCCAGAGACCTAGTATATTAGTTAGGTTTTCTATTACAGTGATAAAACATCATGACCAAAAGCAACTTGGGGAGGAAGTGATTTGTTTCTACTATATTTCCATATCACAGTGCATCGTTAAGGGCGGCCAAGGCAGGAACTCAAAATGGCAGGAATCTGGAGGCAGGAGCTGATTCAGAGTCCATGGAAGAATATTGCTTACTGGCTTTTCTTCCATGGCTTCTCAGTTAGCTGTCTTAGAGCACCCAAGATGTCCAGCCCAAGGGTGGCACCACCCACAATGGCCTGGGCCCTCCCACGTCAATCATTAATTTAAAAAATACCCTACAAGCAGGCCTACAGACCAATCTCATAAAGGCATTTTCTCAATTGTAGCTTCCTCCTCTTAGATGATTCTAGTTTGTGTCAAGATGACATAAAGCTAGCCAGCACACATAGTTATTAAGTTTAAAACAGCAATTTTGCTAATAAATGAAGAAAAAATATATACCAAGACAAATGATACAGAATTATTTAGTTGAGGCTAATCTGTAACTTGAAAATATTATGATGAGATAGTTGTAAAATATATTCCAGCATTAATATTAAAGGCCATGAAGATGCTGCCTACCAATTAATTTGTGATATGTCACCAATTGTGAAATTATCTTAATTTCAAATGACTACTTCAAAAATAGTTGCAAATGAATATAATAAGATCATTATAGTCAAAAAAAAGCACGGTAGCACACAGCTGTAATGATATTATCCAGTATACAGAAGCACAAGTAGGGAGAGTGAAAAACCTGCCTGGAGATGACCGGCCACACTAGTGGAAGCCCAGGAACTGTGGACTGGTGGCTGTGGAGCCCGCATGGGACTGGACTAGGCCCTCTGGATACAGAAGACGGTTGTTTGGCTCGAACCATTTGTGGGGCACCCAGGCAGGGGGATCGGGATCTGTTCCTGGTCTACGGGCAGGCTTCTGGAATCCAGTGCCTGTGGTGTAATGCCTTGCACAGCCTTGGTGCAGTGGGAAGGGGCTTGGACCTGCCTAGGCTCAGTGTGCTGGGCTCTGCTGACTTCCCATGGGAGACCTCGAATTGGGGGATGTGGGGATGCGAGGTGGCTTGGGAAAGAAGGCTGGAGGGTGAGAGAAGGGAGGAGGGGGGGTCTGCAGATAGCATGTGGAGTGAGTAGAAAATTTCTTAACAAAGACAAATGAAAAAGAAAAAGAAAAACCTGCCTGGGCTAGCCTGGGTTACATAGAGTTTAATAAATCTGGAAATAAATAAATAAATAAATAGCTGAAGATAAGGCTTGGTGGGAGAAAATTTCCTAGCATTCCCATGGCTTTGATCTCCAGCACAAAAAAGGAGAGTTGGGGGGGGGGGGGGCAGTCCACAAAGACACTGAGAGGGAGGAGAGAGAATTAGTCTTAGTATATTGTATTTCAAGAGCAATGTTCTTCCAAAATTTTCCTTTGATAAAATGCTAGGAATTGGCTTGAACTACACACTAAATGTTATAATAGACTGCTAAAAGTGTTTAAATAGATGTGCTAACGCATTAACTTGCTAAGAGTTGAGTATTGTATTTTATATTGGGCACATAATTTCCATCACTGAGAGATAGTGGGAAGAGCTACAGAAATGATGTATAAAGTACCTGAAAACTTCTAGGCCCTGACTTGTGAGTTTTCTTCTCTTTATTCATATTTCCCTCAGTAATTCACTCTAGTATTGTATCATCTTGCCAGAAGTTACTTGCTCCCCTTTGCCAAAATACCTTCCTGTTGTTGCTACTCAGTCCTCTTCATGAAATCTTATAAGTACACAAAATACCTTCCTTCAAACAAATGCAATGCAAATGAAGAAATACTCTTTCAAACACATGTCATTTTTAATGACTTTATTAAATCACCATAATGTAAAGGAATCATAGTAATCCATTTAGTCTTATCAAATAAAATACACAGTGATAGTTGGAGAGTGGACTCTTGTAAGACAAATCAATATACTATTATTGTATGAACTAGTTTCTGTGGTGCACAAAAGATTTCTCTTATAGACTGATAAATTAACAAGATGAAAGAAAATGAATTGTATTGAGTATTTTTAAGGGAAAAAAAGCATCAAAAAATTAAATGTGAACAACACAAGCATCATAAAGGGCACTGAAGAAAGCCACATGGTAAGTATAGGTACATTAAACACATTTTTTAAAATCCATGAAGCAAAACAAAACACTAAATTTCAAAGAACAATTAAGCAAGTTGCCAAAAGACAAAATACTTAGGTGGGATGTCAATCAGTAACACTGAGCTGACAACTGTGCCTTAATTAATTTTGAAACTGTTTCCAATTAGTTAGTATAGAACACTAGAGGCTTCATGCTGCCTATGACTCAGTGCACTGACTCATGCACCAAAACTTTTCCTACACAAGAAATATCCAAGCACCCGCCAGGACACAAGATCAAAAGGAAAAAGGGTTCGCCAGCCTTCTCAGTTAAAGCACTGTGATAAATTTAGATGACCAGGAGGGTATGAAACAACTTTCCAGAAAGTTTCATCAGTCAAAAATAGCTTGAGATGTTTGATTTGTTAACAAAACAATAAAAACCTCATTGCTTAGTATTAAGTTTTGCAAATACAACTATAAAACTACTAGTTGTTTTAAAGTTACATAGAGGGTATAAATAGCATAATATTAAAGGGTTTATTTAATGTTACCTAGTCATCGTATTAAAAATAGTATAAAATAACTGGCTTCTTAAAATAGCAGTGGAAATAAAATTTAAACATGAGCAAAAGCCTAAAACTATCAACTGTAATTTTTCATATATTGATTTAACATTTAGTTTATTCTCAGTACGATCCAAGATTACTATGCTAGAAGTAATCTAAATGTTTTAAATGATTCCTTAAAGAAAATAAAAAAGATCAACCAATAAATGGGAGTTTGGTCTTGTTTTAACTTAAGGGTTTCATTTGGCTGGCTGGCTGGCTGGCTGGCTGGCTGGCTGGCTGGCTGGTTGGTTGGTTGGCTGGCTGGTTAGTTGGTTGGTTGGTTGGTTGGTTGGTTGGTTGGTTGGTCGGTCAGTCAGTTTTATTTTCCTTTGAGAATATCACACATGAGTACCATATTAGTTAAATCACTGACAACCCACCCTTCCCCCCTCCAACTCATCCTACTCCCTCGCACACTCACAATCCCTTCCTAATTACACATATACATGTGTGTATGTTCAAGCATGTCTATGTGTCTGTGTGTCCTGCTCAGTCCTTTCTATTTTGCTCATAGGTGAAGGTACTTAGGGCTGACTACTAGAGAATGAATAACCTATCAGGACTAGGCCCTGGACAAGCCTGATTCTTCCATTCCCAGTATCCATTAGTTACCTGTAACTCTTCATCTAGGGATAGGTCCTTGTAAGGTATCTCCCATTCACATTGGCATGCGAAATGGAGTCATTACACATGTCTTGTTTAGGTGAGTATATTGCTGAGATTTCATGGATGTAGCTTCCCTGTCATATAGAGAAGACTATATCTCACATCAGATGTCCTGATTCTCTGGCTCTTTCAATCCTTCCATCCTCTTTCCTGTGATATTCCTTGAGCTTTAGATATAGGATTTGTATTGTGGTTGTATCAACCAGGGTTGGGCACACAATGGTCATTTTGAAGAGTGGTAGTTCTGTAATTGTCCCTATCTGCTACAAAAAGAAGCATATGAGATCTAAACTCATCTGTAGGTAAAAGGATAATATTTGGAATGCAGCTAGAAATTATATCAATTAAGAAAAGTGGCCATGTTCAGTTCTCTGCCGGGATCTTTGGTCTCACCAGCAACAGGAGCTGGCTAGTTTTATAAAACTAGACATGAATTTTTTCCAATGGAGTGGCCTTAAGTCCAATTAATTAGATGTTGGCACTCCCAAGATAAAAGTGCCACTATTATACCCTTGAAGATATTTTGCCTTGTTTCATAGGCTTAAGGGGGGTAGGGGGGGAATATAGATGATTGCTTTTCTCCTTTGGCATTTTGCATAGCACTATTCAATACTATGAGAGCCATTCTTCAGGGAGGAAGTTTCCAAAGCAATTACAGCAGGATTCCTCCAAGTCCTATGTCAAACATGTGTGGAGTCTTCAGCAATAGGATCCTACACTCAAGTTCTGGAAGGCAAAAGGGCAAAGGGAATAGTTTATATTATTTGGGGAATCATTTCAACTCCTTTGACCAAAAATTCTGGGAGTAGTTTCCAATTCTGACAGTGAATTTTTTGTTTTTATTTTTGTTTTTAAGATGCTAGGTAACCCTGACCCAGAAAGACAAACACAACACCTTATGTACTCACTCATAAGTGGATATTAAGCATTAAGCAAAGGATAAACAGGCTACCATCCACAATCTCAGAGAAGCTAGATAACATGAAGGACCCTAAGAGGGACATACATGAATTGCCCTAGGAAGGGGTAATAGATAAGATCTCCTGGGTAAACAGGGGAGGGGGAGGGGAGAGGTGGAAAGGGATGGGGAGGAGAACCTGATAAAACTGGATGGTCTAGTTGGGGGAGGACAGACAGGGAGAGCAAGGAAAGAGATATCTTGATAGAGGGAGCTATTATGGAGTTAGGAAGAAATCTGATGCTAAGGGAAATTATCAAGAATCCACAAGGATGACCCCAGCTAAGACTCCTAGCAATAGTGGAGAGGGTGCTTGAACTGGCATTCTCCTGAAATCAGATTGGTAGCTAACCTAATTATTACCACAGAGCTTGATAGAAGCAGATGCAGAGATCCACAGCCAAGCACCAGGCAGAGCTCTGGGAGTCCAGTTGAAGAGAGGGAAGTGAATTTTATGAGCAAGGATAGTCAAGATCATGATGGAGAAAACCACAGATAACTGACCTGAGATAGTGGGAGCTCAGGGACGCTAGGTCAACAACAGCTATCGAGCCTGCATGGTACTGAACTAGGTGCTCTGACTATGGGTGACAGTCTTGTGGCTTGGGCAGTTTGTGAGGTCACTGGCAATGGAAACAGGATTTATCCCTAGTGCAAGAACTGATTTTTTGGAGCCTATTCCTTATGGAGAGATACTTCGCTCAGCCTTGATACAGGGGGGAGGGGCTTGGTTCTGCCTCAACTTGATATGCCAGACTTTGTTGACTTCTCACAGGATGGGATGCTTTACCCTCTCTGAGGACTGGACAGCAGCTGGGGTGAGGGGAGGGAGGGGGAATATAAGGAGGGGAGGGAGGAACTGTGGTTGGTATGTACAATGAAAAAAAAAGTTTTAAAGAAAAAAGAAAAACAGATACTCTACGGCTCTTATGGAGAGAATCATGACTCTAAGTAGTACAACTTAATTCAAACTGTGTGTGTATACACATTTACAAAAACGTGTTATATATGTATTTTAATCAGACATAAAATATATTTCCCTATGTCTTTTCCAAACACCCTTAGAGTCATTTCTTCTCCATATTGGCATCTCTCTTTCTCTGCCTAATTGAATCTCCAACCATTTCCTGCTTTATAGTATTATCTGCTTTTTCTATAAAATGTGATTTCACCAAATTCACTTTATAAAAGCACAAAAATATATAGGAAATTATTTTCGAGGTTTTAAAATGCTTTGGAGTTGAGAGAATAGACTGAAGACACCTTGGTTAAAAAAGAAGAAGAAGAAATGTTCACTGTCTAAAAGGAAAATAAAAAGGATCCTGGTTTTTGGAAATATAAGGTACTGGAGAAGCCACAATTTAACATATTGGAGAATCTAGAAAATCAGGTGAGAAGTAAGGTTAACACTAAATCTACAAACAATTTAATTTTATGTCATATGACTATTTTCCAGTATCTAGATTTTTACAAAAAGAAAAATGTATGCAAATGAACATTCCAACAATATAATCAAAACAAAAAACAAAATCAGCAATGAAAATACAACATATTCAATGAAAAATGTTGAAGATGGTTAAGATTCAAACTATAAATTATTAATTATAACATGTTATATTACTTTATATTTTTACATTCAAATAAATTGTGATCTTTTACCTATTAAAGCAGATTTGAAATTCCCTTAACATTGTAAAAGTCATTTTATCAACATGAATTCCTTAATATGAAATTAAAAGCTCAAAGAATAAAAGACATTAAAATTTCAGAACTAGTATCTAACACCCTCTTTGTGTTTAGTTTTATTTATTTATTTTGTTATGTGTATGGATGTTTTACTTGCAGGTATGTCTACATGTCACATGTATGCCTAACATTCTTGATAATAAAGTAATAATGCCCAAAGTAAAGTATTCTTACTTCTATAGCAATCATAAAATTTTAAATTATTTTTAGAAATAACTTGTACCAAGGGTAGAGAAGTTTTTATAAATTGACATGGGTAAGGTAATTTCTTGATGTGAATTAGCTTTTTATCTTTGAGCTACTAATGTTAAGGAAGAGATATAGGTCACTCTATCATTTTGGACATTTCCATGTTGTCTGGCAGCATTATCGTTAAAACTTATTATTGGTAATTTTTTAAAGGGAAAAAAAGGATATCGCAACATCAGGTTCAAAAACGTAAACCCTCCTCACCATTCTGATGATACTAAAACATGTCTAAGACTAGATAAAAATACTTATTTCCTCATAATTCATATCAATTTTTTGGTAGTAGAAATCTTTCTTGAAAATTGAGATAATATTCAAGGATAGTTTAGTACAAAGTAAAATGGTAAAGAAATGAGAATGGCAAAAAAGAAAGAGATGGCAATGAAGTCAGGCAAATTTTAAAAAGTATAATCAAAATCAATGGTATGACTAATCAATGGTATGATTATTACTCAAAGCATACGACACAAAATGGTTATGCCTTGTGATAAAAGCAGTAAACACAACAGTGGGTTCAAGAGTTGCATTAGCTTTAGTGGCCATCAGTGTGAGCTATAGCGTAACAATGAAGCATAGTTCAGGGGAAACAATTCAGGAACATCAGCCTGATACAGTACAAGAACTCTGTAGTCCTTCATCCACTTTGTCTCCCCCTGAGTTTTTTATAGACATTAAGTGACACAGAGTTGAAAGTCATAACCTCAGAGAAGGATCTTGAGTTTAGAGACTTTATGCTATTTGCTAATGACTATGTGTATATATTTTGACAATAAGCTAAGCAAGAAATGTTGCTATATACTAATGTAACCTAATGAGCCTAATGAGAATACCTGTCTGAATTAATTAAAAAGTATTTACTGAATACCATTACTTAAACAGTAAGCTAGTACTTACTGGAGACATAGTGTTTAACTTGCCTCCCAGGCTTCTGGAGGTTGGAGTGCATTAGGGACCTCATTTCAATTGAATTATCGCAGCAGTAGGAAAGATGATAATAGCATATCAGGTCCTGCTACAGAAGAACCTAACCTGGAACTGAAATGTCAGTAGAGGTTTTGCATAGAAATCTGCTGCGGACCAACATAAAAGTCAGCTCAGAGGTTAAGAGCACTATTTGCTCTTCCGAAGGTCCTGAGTTCAATTCCCAGCAACCACACGGTGGCCCACAACCATCTGTAATGAGATCTGGTGCCGTCTTCTGGCCTGCAGAGATATGTGTAGATGGAATAGTGTATACATAATAAATAAATGAATCTTTAAAAATAAAAAATAAAAAAAAAAGTCAGTTCAGAATTTCCAGTCAGAAGTCAACAGATTTTAATATCCCAAATTGGCTTACCCTCCTCAACCCGGTCATTAACAATCAGAATATGATTTCATCTACTAAATGAGAAGAAAAATTTCAACTCAGTTACATGACAGAAATCATTACTGTACCCTGTCAGCAGTGTTCTCTGACTCTTTTGTCCTTAAGTCATCTAGAGCGTATCTGGCTTGGGTCCCCTGATTGCTCTTATCCTCCAATGCAAGGAAATCCCAATGTTGTCAAAGAGGGCACAATTAATTAGTGCCAATTAAAATAATACAGAACAAAGACTAGAAGGAGAATGATTCGATGTGAGTAGGGGTAACATCTCTAGGAGTTTTACAAAAGGAAAAGAAGAAAGAGGAAAAGAGGCAGGGAGAGAAGGAAGGAACGAGAAGAAAAAAACACAGCACTTCTTAAAGATAGAAGATAAGGAAGGGAATAAGAGCAACATTCAAAATTACTGCTGGGAATCGAGCATTCTCTTTGTTTTGGAGAAATATACATAAATAATATGTGCTAATTTGAAATGAGTTTTGCTTCAGTGGACTCTGTTTTTTTAGCCTAAGGTTTGTGAAGGAATGTATCACATGCATTATGGTAATAAAAATCCACTCTGACAAACTGTCTTGTGATAAGATTTCTCATCTAGGTCCTAATTATATATCTGACTCCTGAAACTCTAATGAGGGTATCCATAAAGCTAAAATGATGTCTAAAGCAATATAGGAGATCCCATCCCCAACAAAATACAAAGTAAAATAAATTAAAAAATAAAAACATTTCCACCCATTCATCCCATGAATAATAAGGCCTAAAGTACCTTAAACTTAATAACACTTTTCCTCATTTATCATCTCCTCCCCACATGCAGTTTCTTTTGCATCCTTTCAAATCTTCCCATCTCTTGCCATTTAAAAGGCCTACTACTCCAGTGCAAACTGTCACCTTTCAATAAATAAATAATGTGACCTCAGGCATTGTATGTTCTGACCTTCCTCCATCTCTTCTTTGCTGTGTACATTTAAACCACATTGGTTTTTCAGTTTCTCAAAAGTGCCCTGCCTTTTGCCACATGGGGCCATTTTACATGTGATTCCCTTCATCAGAATAGTCCGTTCCTGTTCCTTGACTCTCAGCTCACAAGACTGGCCAAAATACACATATTAAACTGAGAGTCTTGTTAGCCACTCTCATAACGGCACATCCATTCTTTAATTACAGTCATTACAGTTGAAAGTTTACTTTGAATTCAGTATGTACAACTTTTCTATCTGCACTCTCAGATTTAAATGTTATAACAAAGATTTAATTACCCCAGAGTTTCTGAATCAGGAACTCAGAAGCAGCTTAATCAGATGATTTTCATAAGTGACTCTCATGGTGGCAAGTCACTGTGAGCTATAGATGTATTCATGTAGTCTGTTTGAAACTAAAAGATCAACATCTCCCATGAAGGGCTGGAGACCTTAGGAGGAACTCTCTTCTACCTTATGGGAGACAGTTCAGTGATTGAGGATTCACTTAAAGTACACAGGCCCTTCAGGTTAAATGTCCATCACCACACAAAAAGGGAGGGAGGGAGGGAGGGAGGGAGGGAGGGAGGGAGGGAGGGAGGAAGGAAGGAAGGAAGGAAGGAAGGAAGGAAGGAAGGAAGGGAAGGGAGGGAGGGAGGAGATACAGAAGGCTGTTATGGGAATTCTATCATCTGTTGGTTAGCCAATTGGAAGCAGCTGCTTGGCCCAAAGAGCAGAGGTTTTTTTTTTTATTTTTGTTTTCGTTTTTTCAAGACAGGGTTTCTCTGTTTAGTCCTTGCTATCCTGGAGAGATCCGCCTGCTTCTGCCTCCTGAGTGCTGGGATTAAAGGCATGTGTCACCACTGGCTTCTTTTTTTTTTTAATATATAATTTACTTTTATTTTAATTTCCTTGTTGTTTTTCCAGAAGAGTACTGGATGGGTGTGAGCTGCCTTATGGGTGCTGGGAATTGAACCTGGGTCCTCTAGAGGAACAATCCATGCTCTTAACCACTGAACCAGCTCAGGGCAGAGTTTTATTAGAGGGTATGTGACAGGAATAAAAAGCGGAAAAACATGCAGTGAGCCATGGGAGGAAACGTGGCTGGTGGTTGGTTCGGGTGCCCCATCCTCCTTGGGGACAAAGAAGTGGTGACGGAGGCATCAGTGATGGCATAGCAACTGGTGCCCAGTTTGGATTCTTCGTTCCGTCTTGTAATTATTATGAACGGATTTAGACTGAGATTAAACGGTAAAGTAATGCCCTGGCTTCCTTTTTTAGAAGGCCTTTCCTCAGCTTCCTAAGAACTATAGTGGCACGGCAGCTGTCCTCCAAGAGACAGCATGAGAATTTTGACTCACCCATAAAAGTCAAACATCATTTATACAAATATTTAATTAATTATACTGATTAAATTATAAATCTACAACAGGAGATAGAAATAAAAGGACAGATTCTTGCAAAATAGTTACCATGATGTGTTAATAAAAAATTTTTTCAACTTTTTAAACCCACCAATCTCTCCCCATACTTACACTACTCTCCGAACCTTCTCAAAATATTCCTCTGACAGATTAAACTCTGGGAGCTATACTTACATGACTACAGAGGGCCTGAGACTGCCTTATAATGTTGTACCTGCATCAGAACACCCATCCCCAAGGTCAAGGCACTGTATTTCCAGCCATTTAAGGCGTTTTTTCCTAAAACAATCTACAGCTACTTTGCTTTGTTTTTTGTTTGTTTTTTTTTTTTCTTTTCTTTTTGGTTTTTGGGGACAAGGTTTCTCTGTGTAGTTTTGATGCCTGTCCTGGATTTCACTGGCTGGCCTTGAACTCACAGAGATCCACCTGCCTCTACCTCCCAAGTGCTGAGATTAAAGGCATGTGCCACCACCTCCCAGCTTTACTTTAAGCTTTTCAAACACCATTTCAAACCCAGTTACTTCAAGAGATATTGTAAATATTCTAAAATATTCTTTAAAAGAAAAAGCTACAAAATTGGTACATTCTCACATCTTAATTTTGTTTTTGTGTTAGATTAATTTTAAGTAATACCCCCAGGTAGGATGGCATTCTTCATGACATGATTTTAAAATTATCACTAATTAAAACTTTTTATTTAGTAGGACTTACTTATAATAAACTGTAATTAAATTCCATATGCATTGTCATTATAAGAAGTCTCTCAGTTTACAAATTTGAGATGAGCATTGAGTTAAAAAATGCCTCTCTTCAAGCATAACAATCCTTATGAAGAAATATTAATTTAGAGCTTCCGATTTAAGTAAATCTAATCAGATTACTATATACAGCAGCAGAGACAGAATGTACGTTCATTTATCCATCTATCTAATTATTCATTTTTACTAATTTTTGTGTGTCTTTACATGCCGGATGGAGTGTGAGTGATATGTCCTGCTACATGTATGGAGTCCAGAGGACAACAATGTGGAGTAGCTTCACTTCCTCTACCTATAAATGGGTGTTGGGGATTGTACTCAGGACACTGGGCTTCCAAAACAGGTGTTGTTAGCCACTGAGCCATCTCACCAGCACAAACACAAGTTTCTAAGCTCTGACAGAGCTTTTCATGATCCTGTTCAGAACAACCAAATCATGTACCAGAGATAAAGAAAATGCTGAAATATTCCATATGGGCACCAAAGTGAATCCTCAGATCACTAAAAAACTCCTTTCAATGGTAAATATAAACTCAATTATAATTTATGAAAATCTTACAGGAGAATCTTGCACTGGGTGAATTTAAAGGCAGCTGAACCAGGAGAGATATAGCTGCATGGAAAATCTTTTGCATAACCTATACAAAAACTGGACTTGAACCTTCATACAGCAGAAGGGGAAAAAGCATTAAAATTAATTAACTTACAGGATTACATCAATTAATATAATTGATAGAACTGTTTATTTTTAAGAATATGATAAAAGAAAATGATGTTTTCTACTTCTTTAACATTGACTAATGTTCTAATGCTAAAGAACAAGAATAAATTGGATTTTGTGAAATATGTAATTTTTCTCACATAATAATATACATTTTAATATGGAAGAAAAGTAACTTAATGAAGACATGCCACCCATACATATAATTGTGATACAATTACACAGAACTATCTAAATGAGTTATGTGACCAGTATTACAGTGTTCTATTTCAAGACCATATCTTTTGCTATGACCTTTAGAGAATAAAAAGGAGATTTCATTTTAACAACTCTGGCTTCCCTACTCAGTAATCCAAGGAGCATAACAATGCTTTCCACAGTGATTTCCAATGCAGAGGCATTTCTTCTAGGAAAGAGATTAAAACAGAATATATTTCATGCAGACTGCATACTTAAGGAACTACTAATCTTTATTATGGGTTTTATTTTACAAATGAAGCTAAAAAAATGAGTCCTTGTTTAAATCTTAGGATAAATGACCAATTCTTTTACCATTCCAAATTGTTCTTTCAAATCAAGTATCCTGTTCCATGTTATAGGGGGAACCTAATTTAAATAAAGTACAGTATCTAGCCCCATTAGGCTAGATTTTATAGCATTTGTATTTTAAAAGTGATACTTGTATTGATTTAGGTCACATGAAGTAAACTGCTACCAATGAGATGGTTCTTTCAAAACAACAAAATATTTTAAATTAGCTAAAGATGATTGGGGGCTGGTGGGATGGCTCAGCAGCTATAGCACTTATCATTTGAAGCCAAGTGACCTGAATTAATTATTGAAACCCATGTAAATGGGGAAGAGGAGAATCAACTAATTCCACAACGTTGTCCTCAGACTGCCCTTATATATGTCATGATATATGAACACATACACACATACATAAATACACACAAATACACACACACACACACACACACACACTTGGAATAAAATTTTAATTTTTAAAGAATGTTTATCATGTTGAAAAAAAGATGGCATCATCATCTTTACCAACCACACTGGAATCAGTGTGTTTGATTTTGCTCATGAAACAGATTTATTTATAGCAAGAAAAAAATAGAGAAATAAACATTCACATGGGAAATGGTAGGCTTTTGTGCCTGCATTTAAATGAAGGAAAAATGCATGGAAATACAATAGAGATTAAAGACATGCTAATTAGTGAAAAGAAAATTTATTCTTAAATCACACTGTTTACCAAATCCAACCAAGAATTCTCAGTTAAGCCACTAATTTTTACCATAACCAGGGAACCACATGACTCCAAGGAGGGTAACTTAGGACAAAAGGCAATGTGGACAAGTAGGGAGAGGGAAAGAAAACCTCACTCCTCATACCACACTCATTTTATGCAACTGTAGACTACTTCATATTCAGGATTCTTCCTTCAAATATAGTTGCCATAAAATTCTCAGCTTCATATTTCTATCACACTAGTCACCACAAAACACAAACCTTCTCCATAGGTCTAACCCACACAGTGCTCTGTGCCTTCCTTCATCTACCTCACAAAGCTCAATGGGGACATTCTGAAAATGTGTTTGGGCTGTGTGTAACAAAAGAACCTGAGGATGCTGTAGTGGATAGCCATCCAGCATTGGCCTGGAAGTTCCAACCCCCATTGAGGCTTCGGGAATGGTCACTTCGGGAATGGTCACGCCCACAAGGTGGGGCGGAGGAGGGAGCTGAAGACCCAGGATCAAGAGGAGGGCTCTCTCTTGGTTCTGGGACCCTGGACACAGGAGGTAGACCGAGCAGACCGAGCAGAGTTCTCCAGAGATCACCGCCAGACTGCGCCATACCTTTGCCAGACCCTACAACCTATCCCTTCATTTGTAAGTTACCCCACAAAATAAACCTCCCTTTCAACTACGTGGAGTGGCCTTAATAATTTCACCAATAGGATGCCACTGGTATATAACAGGTCTTAGGGTTTCTATTGCTGTGAAGAGATACCATGACCTCAGTGATTCTTATGAAGAAAACATTTAATTGGCATGGTTCACTTACAGTTTCTGAGATTCAGTCCATTATCATCATGGTGGGGAGCATGGCAAGGAGCATGGAGGCATGCAGGAAGACATGGTGCTGGCTACATCTTGGCTTGCAGGCAACAAGAAGTCAACTGACAGTCACACTGAGGGAAGCTTGAGCAAAAAAGACCAAAAATCACCTCCACAGTAATACTCTTCCTCCAACAAGACCATACCTCCTAATAGTGCTACTCCCTTTGGGGTCCATTTTCTTTCAAACCATCACATGAGGTAAAAGAATACTTGATACACTGGAGAGCATAAATGCACAGCCACAAAATAAATGGCCTAAATTCTATATGAGTTGTAGTGTCTATTTATGAAGGAAGGGAACAGAAACAATTAAGTCTGAAGTCAGACAGTATTATTCATAGCATGAAATGCATTTAATTGATCTGTAATAATGGTATATATTTATGCATGTGGTGTGATACTTAATACATGAATTTTATAGTACTACAATTACTGTGCATAGCCGGCAAATCTATACCAAGATTATCTCTCCATTTCAAAACATCAAGTCATGAGCTGGTAAAATGGCTCAGCTGGTAATGGCACTTACCACCAAGCCTGTCCACCTGATGACTGAGTTTGATCCTAGAAAACAACATGATGGAAGACAGAACCAACTTCTGCCATTTAAGTGACATACAGGAATGGAAATTGAACAATGCCATCCCTTATCTTAAAACTCCTCCAAGAGTCCTCATTGCTGCAAAGGAAAAGGCAAAAACAGAAAGAGCAACAGCAAAAAACAAATAAATAAAAATTAAAAACCCTCCATGAATCTTGAGTTGATTGGCCAGATACTAATCTGCGAGAGGATGACTTAAGTAATAAAATGAGTCAGCTATTACTGAGCTCTCATTAATCATAAGGTGAGAAAAGGTACATGCATATATTCATCTATGCATGCCTATAAATAAAATACACTAAAAGCTAATCGTGATTACTGATAATCCAAATATTGGATAGGAGTCAGTCCCTTCTGTAGCCAGAAGTTTCTCTGGTCCTGCCAGCTCCCACAGTTGGAATGAATCTCTCCCACTGGGGTCCCAAAGCTGCTTATAAATAATTACACAGAGGCTTGTATTATTTACCAACTGGAAGGCCTATGGCTCAAACTTCTGACTAGCTAACTCTTATATCTTAAATTAACTCATTTATATTAATCACTGTATTGCCACTTGGCTATGGCATTACCAGTCTGCTGGATGGTGCTCCTTGGGCAGCAGGCTGGCATCTCCCCAGACTCCACCTTTCTCTTTCCTGTCTCCTTCGATTTCCCACCTGCCTCTAAGCTTCCTTGCCATAGGCCAAAGCAGCTTATTTATTAAGCAATGGGAACAACACATATTCACAGCATACCAAAAGACATCCCCCAGCACTCTTCCAAGAATATTTCCAGTTTAAACAGACTTCTGATGACACACTAAAGTCAATAAGGACTCTGGACAGAAAAGTGACAAGCCACTCCAAGAGAATCAAATATATTCAGTCAAAAGTCCTGGAAAAAGAGGATGGTACATGCACAAACTTGGTTATATGAAGACAGTTTAAGTAGTTAGTTACTAAGATGTGGACAGACTAGAGAAGTGGTGGGATAGTACACTGGAGGTCTACTGGGAAAAGACATTGACATTTCAAAGTCTCCAAAACAAAAGAAGTGATTAACATAATCTAGACATGGAGTATTCTCCATACTAAGGTCTTTCCTATAGTGGTACATACAGTCTTCAAGAGAGAACTCCAATTCAAAGCAACATAAGGAAGGCATCATGGACTCATTAGTGTTACTTCACATTATCATAAACAGCATGTCTTCTGCTGGCTGGTATTATCCAATGGTCTTACTGAACCAGAGGCCAAAGTTAGTTCCCCAAGACTAACTTTGGTGTACACTGAGAAGTAGAAAGTGCTTCCAGAAAGTTATTCAGCGTATTTATAAAGTCTATTGTAAACATTACAAATAATCTGTTGTTATTCTAAAGGCCTCTGAGAAGGATATAGTTTCAAATTTTTCATTTTCCATATTAAGAACTAAGATGTGCACAAATAAAGTAGCATTTTCAAGGTCGTATCAATGGTGACAGTACACAGGTAAAGGCCAGGTCAGGTTACCATTTCCATTATACATCATGCCTCTTCATGAAGCTTACATTAATAAAATGCCTAAGTCCTCAAGAAAATAAGTCATTTACAAGTGTCAGCTTCAAATATTGTATTTTCTAATGCTCCTAACTTGATGTAATAGTAATCTCTAATATGAATAATATTCCTTTCATAATACTTACTTTTTCAATTAATATTACTAGTGTAGTCAATTGTATCAGGACTATAATGCTGAGTTTTAAGAGTCAACCCTGACATAATTTAAAATCACCTGATGTCCTAGTTTCCTCTTCTGTTGCTGTAATAAACACTATGATCAAAAGCAACTTGGTGGGTGGCAGAGAGGGGCAAAGAGTTTATTTCATCCTACATCTTAAGGGAAAGCCAAGGCAGGAACAGATATAGAAAACATGGACAAACACTGATGACTGGCTTGTCTCCATGGCCTGCTTCGTTAGCTTTCTTATACAACCCAAAACCACATGCTCAGGGAAGGCACTACCAACAGTAGGCTGAGACCAGTCAGCAGTGAGCTGGGCCTTTCCACATCAATCATTAATCAAGAAAATGTTATCTCATGGAGTGGATTTTCTGACAAATCAGACAGTGGTTGGTTACTTCCACAAACTTTGTGCCACCATTGCACTAGCATATCTGGCAGACAGAACATTATTACACATTAAGTGTTTATGGTGTTTACATTTCTTCTTTGTTAGTGTGCACAGTATCTTCCTGCACCAAAGACACTAGAGCATAGAGGTTTCTATGTAGGCACCACAATGACTTCCCCATGTTCAATAAGTTGTGTAGGTGTTGTCTTTAGCAAAAGACCCTTATCATCAGTTTGTAGGAAAAAAACTTAGCAACCATCTGGGTTGTTTGTCTAGTGCCTTCTGAAGGGCTGGATTTGTAGATAGATAGTCTTAAATATGGTTTTATGGTGAAATGTCTTATTTTCTCCACCCATTGTGATTGAAAATTCTGTTGGGTATAGTAATGTGGGTTGGCTTCTGTAGTCTCTTAGAATCTACAGAACGTAAGTTTAGGCTCTTCTGGATTTTAGAGTCTCCACTGAAAGGTCAGATGTTATTCTAATAGGTCAGCCTTTAGATGTTATTTGGTATTTTTTGTCTTGCAGTTTTTTATATTCTTTCTCTGTTTTATATGTTTGGTGTTCTGTTTCTTATGTTCCAAGGGGGCTTTCTTTTCTGGTTCAGTCTATTTCGTGTTCTGTATGCTTTTTGTATCTTGACATCTATCACCTTCATTAGGGTAGGGATGCTTTCTTCTATGATTTTGTTGAAAATATTTTCTGTGCCTTTGATCTAGATTTCTTCTCCTTACTCTATTCCTATTTTTCTTAGCTTTGGTCTTTTTATACTACCCCAGATTTTCTGCATGTATTGTGTCAGGACATTTTGGGATCTAACATTTTCTTTTACTGAATTTTCTTTCATTTCCATTTCTTCTATCTTGCCTTCAATGCCTGAGATTGTCTCTCCCCTATCTTGTACTCTGTTAGTGAAGCTTGCCTCTGAGGTTCCTGTTCAAGCTCCTAAATTTCCATTTCTTTCAGTTTGGGTTCTCTTTATTGATTTTACTTCCACTTTTAGGTCTTGAACTGTTTTATTCATCCTTCCACTGTTTGTGTGTTTTCATATATTTCTTTAAGGGATTTGTTCATTATCTTCTTTAAGGACCACTATCATGTCCATAAAGGTTATTTTAAGGTCTTTTTCTTGCATTTCAGCTATGTTGCTCAGGGCCTGCTGTGGGAGGGTTACCAGGCTCTTATGGAGATATATTGTCTTGGCTGCTATTGTTTTTTATGCTAGTATCTAAGTACCTGGGTTTTAGAAGATTGTAATTCTAGGTGTTGATATTTGGTCTTGTCTTTGTTGGGTGGGTGTTTTTTCCTAAGTTTCTGTTCCCTTGATTCTTAGGAGACTTTGGTGACTATATGTTGCTTGGTAGGAAATTTTTCTGGGATATTGATAGGCTTGGGCATTGGGGGTCTAGGTAAAATGTTTCTAAGTATTGAAGCAGAGACTTAGAGATAGGGATAGGCTAGTAATGAAAGGGCTTGAGGGGGTCCACAGAAGAGAGGGAAGCAGGATGTTCCACCAGGATCTGTTTCGTCCCCTGGGAATGGGAACAGATAGTGAGTAAAGGCTACAGCAGGTGGTCTGCTACAGAGGTAGGGATAAGACTGGGGGGCTGAACTTGAAGGAATTGAGAGAGAGGTGAAGATCTGCATTTAGATCACCTACTTTGCCAGCCAGAGTATTCTGCTGGTTCCTGGGGAATGTCTGTTGGAGTTGGGAGCTGGGATAAATAAATAAATGGGGTGAAGGAAGTTTAGAGAGAAAGATCTGTGTGATCCACCAGAGAAGGAAGCATAGGGTAAGAAGGGAGGCTGCTGCAAGTAGTCTGCTACAGAGCTGGGATATGACTGGGGGACTGGTTTTGGAGGAGCTGAAGGAGAGGTGAAGATCTGCAGTTAGCCTACTTGTTTCCCTGGCCAGAGTCAAGATCATCTTGACAATGTGAATTCAGGCGGGAGGACCCACCACTATACATGGCATCATTCCATATGAAGGAGATATTAGACTCAGTGAGAAGGGAACTGTGAACTCCCTGCCCTTGTGTGTGGGTATGAGGTGACAGCTCCTTTAAGTTCCCACCACCTTGACTCCCTGTAATGATGGTCTATAATCTGGAACTGTGAGCCAAACAGGCCTTTTCTCCCCTTGTTGCTTTTCAAAGCATTGGGAAGAGAAACCAAGACAGGGAGCATTCTCATCTACTGAACTGCAAGGCCAAGTAGACATTTAAATACACCTAGTATATAAATTAAGGCTTTCAAAGTGGCACAGTCTGTATTACTCCTATTCTTTCTATCGATCTGCTTATCTATCTGTCTAGTTCTTGAGACTAGGTCTAGGTCTTACTGTATTACCCAGGTTGGTGTCAAATTCCTGGCCTCAAGCAATATTCCATCCCTAGCCTCCTGAGTACTGACTGGCATGTCATTTATATATGAGAATGTACATGAGTTCACAAGCTGATGATCACCCTGGCAACTTCTCCATCGACTCTAGATTTAGATACTTAAACTATGTGCACAGTCTTTTTGTAGCAGTATTCTACAAAGAAAAAGAGTCTTTACTTCAAATATAATCTTTAGGTAACAATTATTCTCTTCTTAATCGTTTAATCATAGAGAGATGAGCCAGACTTTCCCCTCAAGTTCCCACAAAGAACTACCTTAATCCTTTTGGGGGCTAGGCCTCAGTAACTCAAGGACCTCTACTAGGTTAACAAATCTTAAAGTCTCCAACACCTTTACACCATCAAATCTGCATCTAACTTTCCAACATGTAAGTACTGTCCTAACATATCAAAGTAGTAACTAAAAGTAGTAGAGAAAATGGGTTAATTATATTTCTACTCAATCTACTTTTAATCTAAGCTTCGCAATACCATTAATATATAAATATGAAAGCAAGACTTATTCCTTGATTAAAACTGCAACATAAGAAAAGTCCCACATAGCATTCACCAGAAGCTTGCATACAAGGAGGTCCTTCCTTCTTCCCTACTAGGTAGGAAATATAATTCACCTAGTGGATAAGAAAAAATGTAATTAAGAAATCCCATTCATAACTCCAGTGAGTCCTCCTAGTCACTTAAATCAGACAAAATACAAGACAGGCTCTGAAAGGTCATGAGCTAATAGAATGAACATTAGCCCAAGGCAATAAAGGGAAAATTTATAATACGAAATACACCAAAATCCAAATAGTAGCCAGAGATGAGCTACTTTCTATGTAAGAAGGTGGCAAACTGAACTATCTGAACAATTTCATTAGTATCTGTTTATGTAGATAAATCTGCCAGGTTTAATAGTAATAACTGTAAATCTTCTTTCAAATAAATTAAGATCATTTTACAGATACAGTTTTAGATAAAACATAAAAAACCATTAGACCAGAAAGCAATTGTTTCAGCATTAGGTATGAAATGGTAACAACAGCAAGGAAAAGGTTAATTATAAATATTGTAGAAACACTAATTAGTAAGGACAATATAAATAAATTTTATTTTACCTGAGGTATTAACAAAACCATGGTGACACACAGCAAGCATATTAGCTTGGCTCTCTCTTTTCTCATAAAGACACTAATGTTATCATTGATTCCATCTCATTCTAATTACCTCCAGAAGCACCAACTCCAAACACTATTAACATCTGAATGGGGAACTTGCCTGCTCTTGAATTCACAGCATGTGCCTCCAAACCATACCTTTAAGTGAAAGTTCCTCTGGAGAAGTTTTAATTTTAGCAAAAGCTACTACTACATGTTGTTACTAAATAAAAACCTGAAACATTTCTTATATTTACATTAAGTTCCCAGTCTACATTTAAGTTATAAATTCCCTAGAGGGTGGGTCAGGTATCAGAATAAATTGGTAAGCATTTGAGTAGCATGCATGAGGCCATACCCTAAGGTCAATCACCAGTACAACATAAACCTGGCATGGTAGCACACAGCTGTGGTTCCAGCACTTCAGAGTTGGAAGCAGGAAGATCAGAAGTTCAAAGTTATCTCAGCAACATAATAAGTTCAAGGACACCCTGGGTTATATAGCACTCTAAGTAAATATAATAAAGTCCCAATGAACAAACTGATTCATTTTAGCTCATAAAAGTAGTCAAGTACTTCATTTATTTACCTCGCTGTTTGGATAGACCTTGTAAAAGTATGTGTTCTACCATTTGTTCAGTAAGCTTCTACTGATCACTTTAATTTAGAAAAAAAAAAAAAAAAAACCACACTTTTCTCCTAGGAGATAAAATGTCGGTTTAATACGAATAATTCAAAATATTAAAATATGCATATTATTTATTTAAAAGTGGGTGAGATAGAAGACCAAGTTTAATTGCTCCATTATTTCTTCAACAAACTAACAGTAAAATTGACCACAGAACTATGATAGATTCACATATACACACACACAATCAAAGAAAAGAAGGTAACAGAAATTCATAAAGTAGCTTCCCCCTCAAACTATTAATATTGTTCCTTCAAATCATTCTTTTAAAGTGTCCTGCCCACATCACACTTTTTATCTTCATTTCTCAACCTGTTACAGTACTGCATTAATTTTTATAAAACTTTCCTTAAACAATTTCTCATCTTAATTTGTCATTACAAATAAAAGGTTTCCTCACAAGAGATCAATCTAGAGTTCAGACCTGAAAAACCTAGCGAGCTGACCAATGAGGCAGGCCTAGAATTCTCTAGGAGGGCTCTGAAAGCAAGACAAAACTGGCTTCAAACAACTGCGCAGCCATTTTCTCACACGCTCAGTAGGTCGGTAAGCTCTTCTCAAGAGATATTGGGTCAAATTGGCTGTCTTAAGTGACTAAGGAACATGACACAGGCCCTGAAAATATTATAAGCAGACCATTAGAATTTAAGGACTAATACTCATAGTGGGGGGAAAAACAGCACACCGTGTAGTCAAACAGAAGTACTGACATCCAAGTGATATCATTTACTACTATACAGTTCTAAACCAACAGAAGCACAGAAAACGGTAGCTCCCTTTCTACAATTCATATAATTTTTACAAAATGCTTCTGCAATCAGTGTTAATAAAAAGCACAGACAATAATATGTGAATGTGCTCTGCAATAGTAAGATCTTATATGATACTATACTATTATTAATAATAGTCTTAACAGCATATGTTGGCCACAAGTGAAAAATATTCCATCTTTATAAATATATTCAGTATCTACAATTTATACTGTGAATTTAAAAATGTATAAAAATTACTTTGCCTGGAAATTTAATAGATATATACAATATAAAAAACAAAGAAAAATAAATGCTTAAATTTGTATAATGTACTACAATGACTTTCCAAATATTGAAGACTAACTAAGCCAGTTTTTGAATGAGAGACAAAATAAGTAGCTACAAAACTGCATGTAAATACTTTCTGAAACAGGATTCAGGAAGCAAAACAAAAAATCTTTAAATGCATGGCATTTGTTTTACGTAAAGGAGAAAGTCACTAACACTCAATCACAAAAGAAAAAAGACAAAGAGGGTCCAGAGAACATTACAAGATGAGTCACTGTAGGTTCTGCAACTTTGTTCATTATAAAATAACATTTTAAGTATGCTACTCAAAGCCTGGTAGTTTTGTTATGAGAAGGCAGTAGAAGAAAGTAAAGTAAAATGTTATGAAAACTCAAAAGGTCATGGTACACTTCCTACCACTCTTCACAAACACAATATGGAAATCAGAAGAACGGGGAGGAGAGGACCACTGCAGCTCGCCTCATGCACAAGCTATGATTAGACTATTGATCAGGGTCCAGTGTTGACCTAAATAGACAGTAACCAGTCTCCAGGATGACTCATAAATGTCTGAGGACAGAACAACCTCACTTGTTTCTTTCTTCTTTTCTATGGGCTTCCCATAGAAAACAGACTTCTATTTTCTTGGGAAATCTCTACTGAAACAGAATGGCCCTTAAATAATCGACTTAAGAACATATATATGACTTTTAGAATAGAAGGATATCAGTTTTCTCACCATTATCATTTGTTCTGTTCAGACCACTGATTTTTAAACACATTTTCCAAGCAATTTTGTATCCACAGGAAAATTAAGAGGAAAACACACATTCTCTATCTTCATAATGTATAGGTAATCCCAATAGCAGCTGCACAGATTGGTACATTCATTACAACTGATGAATTTACATTGTAAATGTATTTCTCACACAACAAACACAGATTACATTAGGATTACCTAATGTTATCTGATTAGTTCCTATATGGAGTAACATGAACTTGAGTTTCTTCTCTTCATTACTTCATTATTACTTTTAGCACTGAAAAATATTATATTATCTAGATGTAGCACAGTATACTGAATAACTTATTGATGGATATTTTGTTCCTTAGAATTTGGGTAGCTATGGATAAAGCGGCTACAAATACCATTGTGCAGATTTCTATGTGACCTTGTTTTTATTCTTTAGGGAAAATACCAATAAGAGTGACCACCAAATTGTATAGCAAGAGTACAATTATCTTTGTAAATTTCCAAAGCACTAGAGTCCCTGATACTCAACATCGTGTTAATAGTTACTACTTCAAAAGCAGGGATGCAGTGGTATCTCCCTACTGGTTTTATTTTTTTTATTTATTTATCTATCTATCTATCTATCTATCTATCTATTTTGGTTTTTCGAGACAGGGTTTCTCTGTGTAACTTTGGAGCCTGTCCTGGAACTCACTCTGTAGCCCAGGCTGGCCTCGAACTCACAGAGATCTGCCTGCCTCTGCCTCCTGAGTCCTGGGATTAAAGGCATGCACTACAACTGCGTGGCTCTCACTACTATTTTATTTAGCCTTTCCTTGATGATATATGGTGTGGGACTACCTATTCACAGGCTTATTTATGATCTGTTTTCTCTGATGACATGTACATTGAGGTCCTAGGCTGCCCCCTTGCTGAGTTTTGAGGATGTGTTGCATGTTTTGGGGAACACAGACTTTTACCATAGATATCTTTTGCAAATACTTTCTCCCAGTATGTCGCATGTCATTACATTTCCTGGCAGTTTCTTTCATGGAGAAGAAATTATAATTTTATTTAAGTTCAAATGACGACTTCTTTTTGTTATTGCCCATGCCTTTGGTGTTGTATCTAAAAAGTAATTGTTAAATCCAATGTAAACAGTTTTACCACTCATTGATATTTAAGGATATCAAATACATTTGTTTACATTAACTGGTAAAGAAAAAATTATTGTAAAACCTCATAACTGTGAAAACTCTAAATAAGCTATAATTTTAAAGTTTTTTTTTTTTTTTAATTATTCCTTTTCTGTGACAGATATTCATAGTTGTCAACCTGACTGCATCTGGATTAACTAAAATCCAAAAATAAAGGACACTCCAGTGAGGGATTGTAGTCGGATGTTTCTCGGGTCCTGCCAAGCTCCCACAGTCTCATGGCCCACTTATAAAATAATCACTCAGGAGCTTATATTAATTATAAGTGTTTGGCCATTAGCTCAGGCTTATTGCTGGACTAGCTTTTTTTTTTTTTTTTGGTTTTTTGAGACAGGGTTTCTTCGTAGCTTTGGAGCTCTGTAGACCAGGGTGGCCTCGAACTGACAGAGATCCACCTGCCTCTGCCTCCCAAGTGTTGGGATTACAGGTGTGCGCCACCACCACCCAGCTGGACTAGCTCTTATACTTAAATTAAACCATAATTCTTATCTATGTTTAGCCACGTGGCTTGGTAACTTTTCTCAGTTCTGTCTTGTCATCTTGCTTCCTCTGTGTCTGTCTGGTGACTCCTCACTCAGCTCTTCCTCTTCCCAGAATTCTCCTTATCTACTTATCCTGCTTATATTTCCTGCCTGGCTACTGACCAAAGAGTATTTTATTTGTCAACCAATCAGAGCAACACACATTTAAAGCATACTGAATGACATTCCACAGCAAGGGATTTTTTTTTTTTCTTAATTTGAAGTAGGAAGATCCACTTCTAATCTGGATCTTGAGGCAAGAAGTCAGATCTTTGATCTGGACCACACCTCCTTTCTGGAAGCCTATCTAAGGTCATGCAAGAAGGCGGCTTTTGTTCTTAGCCTGCTTGTCCTTGCCTTGCTAGCAAGTCCATTTTTTCACTGGCATGAGAGCCTACTTCTTCAGGATTCCAGCATATAATGAAGACCACCTGAGGCATCCAGTCTAGTGGACTGAGCAAGTACTGGATTTTTGGACTTCCTGTTCATATCTAGCCATTGTTGGATTAGCTGGTTTATAGTCTGTAAGTCATTCTGATAAACCCCCTTTCTAAATATAGAGATTCCTTCTATAAATTCTGTTATTCAAGAGGACCCTGACTAATACATTTTCCTTTATACTAAAATTCTTTATCCTGGGGATGTATTATCAACACCAACTTTTCATACGTAGACCAATGATGTTTACAGATGTGTCCACTGGTACAACAGTAGTAACACAGTTGGTGGGGTTAATCAAACACTCTATAAATTGGTCTTGAAACCTGCTCTAGAGAGGATTAGTCATGTCTGGTACTATAAAAATGTCCAAAATCCATGGCTAGGAAAGTCATACTCAAAGAGGAAAACCTATAGACATTGTTTTTGTAAAGTGTCATGTCATCTAACTGCCTCCTAAATACACTGTGTTTATATCCAAAGATCTGTGCTGTTCCAGCCTTGTTAAAGAAACTTCTTATTGCAGTGAGTATCAGTTAATTCAAAGATGCATTACTATGTAGTGTGTTCCACCTATCTGGAACATCTACAGCAACATCCCCTACTTAAGACTTAGGTACTTTAAAGAAAAATAAGCTGGAAGAACATAAAAGCTGATGGATGAGAGGAATGATGTGAAATGCTATCCTGGAAAAGGACCTGGCTACTGTATACATGAACTTCCAGCAGCAATGGTTATCTACTAAACATCAAGCCAGTTCAAAATTCTAACATAGAATGCAGAGGGGCTCCTAAGGCCCCATTCCTAGCCGAGGAGCTGTTGGCAGTAGAAAGCTATTGAAAAAGGGAGAGTCACATATCCCACTAAATGGCCCTATGCTCATATACATATTAGCAGCACTAAATGGACTTAGTGAGCAAATAAATAAACATTTATAAAAGGAGGTCAAAAAAGTGGACAAAGATGATAGCAAGGTCCTGGAGAGAATTGAAGAGGGGAAGTAAATGCTAGGTATGATCAAGATTCATTGTATACATGTATGAAATTTTCAAAAAACAAATTAAATTATAAAAACAAAAATACTAACACCATGGCCATAGCCCAGTAGCTCACTTAACAATAAACATATATATATACATTTATATATAGGAAGATAGATAGTTATATAATAGATAGATTAAAAATAAATAAAATCTGAAGATTACCAAAACTTATTCTGCATCAGATTTTCATTTCTGATCATCAAAATAAACTTTTAATAAACATTATAAATATTAATATAAATTTGTTAATGGATACATTAAATAAATAAGTAGAATAATTTTACCCAGAATAAAAATGTAGAAATTTTAAAGAAAAACCAATGTCTCCAATTATCATATAAAACCAATTATTCATTGTTTATAAAATGGAAAACCATCATAAATTATCTTTACATCAACATATACATACTTTAAAAAATGACATTCTAGTAAGCAGTTACACGATGTTTCTAAGTATCATTGTTAATTCAATATTTTAAAAATTAAATAAAAGCTCTGACAGAAGTCATAAGATGCCAAACCAAATTAAGACTACTAGTAATCAAGGACTTCTAAGTTCCTAATAACCTCTAATTTGCTATCCTATTACCAAGTAGGTAAGACAATACTATTTACAGATTTCAGATAATAAAAAATTGATCAATGTAGCCTAGAATAAGATATTTCTGAAACAGGAAAAATATTTCTAGGTAACTACTATATCCTTACAAAAAGTAGTGGTGTTCACCTAGAAAGTATCAGGCCCTGGGATTAATTTCCAGAATCAAATAAATGAATAGACAAAACTTAAGCAGTAGAAGACAAGCAGTTCTTTTTCTTAAAATTCACACTATTAAATATATTCATTATATTTTGCAAAAATAGCCACAATTCTAAACAAATTTCTAAACTCAATAGCTTCTTTAGGTTACAACCTTTTAAACATTAAATAAAAAGAAGGAACTGTAACATTCCCTAAACTGTTGTGGGATATTTGTACACCGTGTGAAGATGTATTTGCTGTGATTGGTGTAATAAAAAGCTGAACAGCCAATAGCTAGGCAGGAGGTATAAGCAGGCAGGATTTCCAGGAAGAGAAGAGGAGGAATCTAGGTGCACAGGAGACACCAGGAGACCTGGAAAGGAAACAGGAGGTGCAAGATGGAAGAGAGGTAACGCCAAGGGATAGAATGTAGGTTAATATAAATGGGTTAATTTAAGTTATAACAGCTAGATAGAAACAAGTCTAAGTTATAGGCCAAGCTTTCAGAATTAATAAGTCTCCATTTGAGAGCTGACTGGAAGTACAGAGAAAGACTTGTTACACTAGACTTTAAAACAAGGTGTTTTTGTAAGTTCCTGTTATGATCAAAAGTTTCATTTCTAAATTCACCACTGAAGGAGATGTGGAAAAAATAATTAAGTAGGTGCAAGGTACAAGTGAATGTCTGACTCATAGTTCACAAAGTAAAATGATTTGGGGAGAGGCACCGGAAAGAGAGGAGCAAATAAAGGATTCTGGATGAAATGAAGACCTTTCGTGTCCAAGGACTGTCACCAGTTCTTTATTACTTGAGGATTAAGGGAATGGTGAATAACGCCGCCTGCCAGACAGCTGGAAAGGTAAAAATAACATTATCTCTATGTATGCCTCACTTGAAAATATTCAGAAATAACATTCATAAAATTAAGCTTTCCATTAAAAGTTCCTGGAGTGTCAAACTGAAATGAGAACAATGAAAATGTCCAAATAAACTAGGACTAGATTTTTCCCAAGAATCTGAACAAAATGAAACAACAGTGTAGGTCAAGTTGTAAATCACCTACATTTGTTCCACTTGATTTCAGAAAAAAAAGGAAATATAGTAAAGATTTACTAGGGAAGACAGTAGGGGTTCTTTTTGTTTCTTTTTCTACTATATGGGTAATTACAAAAAAAAAAAAAAAAATGTTAGTACTCCCAGGAGAGATCAGCAAATTGACAAAATGTGCTTTCATTGTTGAGGTCCAGAAATCAATTAGAAGCTACTCAGACACAGTTCCCACGTAATGTGGTGATATTGTGTCCTCCAATATATTGTGCACCCTAATGAACTTATCTGGGATCAGAGAACAGAACAGCCACTAGATAGACACAGAGGCCAGAAAATGGTGGCACACACACCTTTAATCCTATCACTTGGGAGGCAGAGATCCATCCAGATCTCGGTGAGTTCAAGGCCACACTGAAAACAGCCAGGCATAGTGAGACACACCTTTAATCCCAAGAAGTGGCAGGGAGCAGAAAGGTATGTAAAGCATGAGGACCAGGAACTCCTTTCAGGTGAGGACTCAGAGGCTTCCAGTTTGAGGAAACCGGATTGGCTGAGAAGTTGGTGAGGCTTGTTCTACTTCTCTGATCTTTGAGCATTCACCCAATACCTAGCTCCGGGTGTTTTATTAACAAGATCTTTTAAGATTCATCTTACACCTTATACTTTTGATTGTGTATATGTGTGCATAAAACACAACATATGTATTTTAATATTTTACGTATATTTAGAATTACTTTCCAGCCCTTTAGGTAAGATGATGCATAACTTGCACTTTAACATGGGTTTTGTTATCTTTCCATTATCAGTCTGTATGGGGTGATGAAGTTTTATGCAACACTAAGTTTCACCCTTTGTGAATGTATTTAAATCTACATTTACATCTATTTAGAGTCCCTACTACCTGACAGCATTCATCAAAGGCCTTACACACATGAACTCTTTTGAAAAGGCCAGATAAATTGTGTTAATTATATATTGCCTGGGGTGAGGCAAAAAATACTTTCATGATAAAACATATATAACCCCTATCACTGTTAAGTGAGCAATATCCAATTTGTCTAGTTTACTTGATCCCACTTAAAGAAATCTCTAGAAAAATAAATTAAATAAAGCAAGGATTTCTGTTTACGCATGTACTGTCCAAGTGAGACTTAATTCTAGGATCTTTGCTCTTAACCACAAATCAACATGTCTCCCATATACTGGAAGAGGCAATGTGTGATTTTCTTCCCATTTGATTACTGTTATTACTGAAACAGGGTCTCACTATGGAGACCTGGCTGGCCACAAACTCACAGAGATCTACCTGGTTCTACCTCCCAAATGCTGGGATTAAAGGAATAAGCCAGTAGGCCCAGCCCTACGAGTGCTTTTAAAATGAAAGGACTAATTTGATAGAGATAGAGATAAAGAGATAGATAGATAGATAGATAGATAGATAGATTAATTGATAGATTCAGTAACAAAGATAAGAGATAGCATTTCTGAAGTCAATACATAAAAGACATTATCAATATTATAAGCTGACAATGGATGATTTTACTATGATAGGAAATTTTACCTTTAATCAATATACAAAATTATCAGGTTATACTTTTTTCTTTTTGAATACTATATGTGTAAGATTTATGTAATCTCCCTATATATTAATATATTTCATACAAAATTTCAGTTAATCCTGCCTACAAAACTGTTAGTAAGATAGGGATGATAGTTAATTTCATGAATATAATCAGGTCAAAGTGTACAAAATGTCATCAAACATTAGTCTAGAAATTTCTATGAAGGTGGTTTTAGAAAAATAGTAATATTTGAATTGACAAGCTCTAAGCAAAGCAAAAATAATATTGACAGAAAAGAAAACCCTTCATAGAAGAGTGATTCTACTAAATACGAAATACTTCAGTTCTATTGTACTCAAGCAGTTTCTTCCCTAGGTCTCCAGCCTGTCAACCACGCCTGTAGATAAAGTACTCTATAATTTGTATATGTCAATTCTTTAATATCTGTCTGTCTTCCACGCCCCCCCTTGTCTCTGTCCCTCTCCCCTTAGCACTCTCCCTTTCTCTCCTACCCTCTTCCCTCCCCTACTCCACATGCACGTACATCCACAAAGACAAACACATATCAGTCTTCACTTATCTGCCATTTCACTTTCTATCATTTCAGTTACACAGAAACCTTTTTCCAGATGTCAGGATTATTAAGTTTTAAATTCACCAGCCATTAAATAGAATGATGAAAATCTCATGCCAGCCTACTCTTCTCATCCTGTCTAAGACATGAATTATCTTTCTGTCCAGTGTATCCACATTATACAGGCTACCTGTTGATTGTTTATCATCAACCTTCATTATCTACACTGCTTATAATTAAGAAAACTTTGATGTACTAAATAATGGCTTCTAAATTTGAGTATTGTGATACTGGCAATTCAGACATGCCAAAGGAAAGTCAAAAATTAAGTGAAGGGATAAAAAATCATGACTTAATAAGGAAAGACAAAACATGATTGCCTAAGTTGCCAAAATCTGTAGTAAGAATTATTAGATACAGATATACACACATACTATATACATATATAGACAGAAATTATATATAGAAAGAAATTTTATATAGTTTTATATAGTCTGACACCACATTTCCAAGCATACAACAAGTCTCGAACACATCTTCTGCAAATTGATGGCATTATTATACACACACACACACACAATTGGTTTGGAATCTCTGGAGATATCTGAATAACACAGATGTGTACTCGAAATATAGAGTGAAGGAACTAGGAACAGGGATTCAGATACTGATTTTGTCTCTAATCACTCCTAAAAAGATTTTAAAATTCTCAAGAAACTGTTCTGGAATTGAGTTTTCATACTCAACCTCTCAGCAAGTGTGTATCATTCTGACAGCTGTGATTTGGTAACACTAATCAACTCAGGTAAATAATTCCTCAGATTCTAAACTGCCAATCACTAAAGCATTCTGTCTATTGGTGTATACATAAGAGAACTGAAATCATACTGCTACACAAAATCTTGGGCACAAATGTTCATAAAACTCACTTCCATGATAACCACAAAATAGTAAACAGATCCAAAGACAAATGGCTAAACAAAACGTATTATTTCTCCCATACCATGGAGAAAGCTGCAGTACAAAGGAACGAAGTGGGACTGTGGTTGGAGCTCAGTGAGAAAGCACTGACTAATGTGTGTGACACTCTGGATTTGATGCCTAAAATCACATGCATGTATACATACATATGGATAAAATTTTTAAAAGCACATGCTACAACATGGGTTAGTCTTTAAAACACACTAAGTAAAAGAATGTAAGCATAAATCACACTTTAGGCAAATCCAAAATGACATAAAATAGCTTAGTGGTTTTCAAGGTCCAGACAAAAGCAAATAAGAAACCAACAGCCAATGGATATATTATGAGGATTATCCATGTCCTAAAAGGCTCCCAACCTAAATGATAGTGGTCACTTCACAAGCATATCAATATACTAAAGAACACACAATTACATATTTTCAAACAGTGAATTGCAATTCAATAAAAAGTTAAAATGATTTTAAAAAGTCAACTCACCTGTCCCTTTTGTGGTGTCAAGCAATGAACAACTTCATCCACCATTACTGGAATATGTAGTTTAGCCATGGCTTCCGTATCTTTCTCTGCAGATCTATGTACCTCCCTAGTGCCAAACAGAGCTGTCTTTCCCAGGGATTCACATTCAGTATGCACTGCTGCTGTAGTGTGCATTGCTTGAGGACAGACACCCAAATTAAATGCACCAGACTCCACCCAGCAGTAAAACAGTCCTTTGTGCGTTCTACAAAAATACAAGTATCGAAGCATTCTGTAGATCAACAAATCTAGAAGAGAAAGTTAAAATATAATGATTTGGGGCTTCTAATCTTTTTCATGTGTATTGATGTTTTCCATGCTTGTATGTTTGTGTGATGATGTCAGATTGCCTGGATCAGGAGTTATAGACAGTTTTGAGCTGCCATGTGGGTGCTGGGAATTGAACCCTGGTCCTCTGGAAGAGCAGCCAGTGCTCTTAACTGCTGAGCTATCTCTCTAGCCCAGTTTCTAATTTTTTTTTTCTTTTAAAAACACAATACTTGGGAGAAAGCTCATTAACATGAAATGTTTAATACAAAAATAAAAAATTTAAGCCTCATCATCTAAACAAGATGGCTGACATGAAACAAGAAACCTAAGTGAACACACAAACATAATTCAAATATAATTTCTCACTAGGCATGAAGACTACATCTACAATTCCAGAACTCGAGCAGGAGGAATGTCTGAGGAGGACAATCGGAACTGCAAAACAACTTAATTAATTAATTAATTTAATTAAAATTTTGGAGTGGCTTTATGAACTCTAAAATCATCTATTTTAACCCTCATCAATATGAAAATTAGTAACTAATTTTCTGTAATATATTTATTAATTTAATTAGCTCTAAAGAGTAGAGTCAAAAATTTAAAACATTTATTTTAAAATTAAACTGGGGGGTGGGGACTGGAGAAATGGCTCAGAGGTTAAGAGCACTGGCTGTTCTTCCAGAGGTCCTGAGTTCAATTCCCAGAACCCACATGGTGGCTCACAACCATCTATAATGAGATCTGGCTCCCTCTTCTGACCTACAGGGATACAAGCAAACAACACTGTATACATAATAAATAAATAAATCTTTAAAAAAAAATTAAACTTGGTCTATGGCCAGAGCACCTAGGGCTCACTCAATCTTGTCTAAAGAGTAAGCTAGAGCTCGAAAGAGAATATAAATATTTTATTTTAGGTTCGGTTCATCCTTTATTTCATGTTCTATTTATTGTTCTCATGGTGCCAAATTAACATGTTCAACTCAGCTTGGAGAACACAGGGAGTGTAAAAGAGTACACACGGACACCAGACAAGAAAACGTGATCACTTTGTGAACATCTTGCAGATTGCCAAGAGTCTCAGACTAGATGTACAGCACTACCTGCATCCCTGCAGCACACACTGAATTAAGCTACAAGCTCACACTCAACTGGGCACGTTGGAGTCGTCATTTTTCCCCCTACTGTCCTGAAGATCAAACCCAGCTTACTCATACCACATAAACAACCAAACCCTGAGATAAATTTTCATTCCTTTTTTCTAACTGAGATAGGTCTTGCTATGGAAACCAGGATAATCTCACACTTCCTATCTACCTTGGCCTCCCAAATACTGCAATTAAAGCTAATGCCATGACACCTTAGTATACTTTAGAATTTCATAGCTACCATTGTGGGTTGGTTTGTCTGGGGTGAATGTGTGTGTGTGTGTGTGTGTGTGTGTGTGTGTGTGTGTGTATGTGTTGCTTCTTGGCTGTTAGATACTGAACACAGGGACTGTGTACACTAAGCCCACTCTCTAACTCTAGACTGCCTCCCAGATCCCTATTTTGGAATGTATATGCCCTGTGACCTAAAACCAAGCAAATAGATAGGATAACCAATGAGTTTCTCAAACTTTCTCGTCTTCTTCTGCAATCTGAAATTCTTCTAATGAAGAAGGGGAAAAGGATACTTACATCAACATATTAACAGAGAAACACTGAAAGCATTGGTGTTTCACCCAATTGGCTTCAAACAATGTTTGTAATACTTCCATAGTAAATACCCAACTGGCACTTCTCTTCCTTCCTCATGAATTAAGAGTTATTTAAGAATAAGTCAAGCCAGGTGCTGGTGGCGCACGCCTTTAATCCCAGCACTCGGGAGGCAGAGCCAGGCGGATCTCTGTGAGTTCCAGGCCAGCCTGGGCTACCAAGTGAGTTCCAGGAAAGGCACAAAGCTACAGAGATACCCTGTCTCGAAAAACCAAAAAAAAAAAGAAAAAAGAAAAAAAAAAAAAGAAGTCCTATGATCCCACATCCACAAAAAACAAATGAATGGTAAGTGCTTAACATGTGTTCAGTGGAGGGAGAAGGAGACCACACAGACCAGTGGATACATGCCAGACTTCACAATATAAACGTTTTTATCAGTCCAGTCTGATTGCACCCACTAATTCACATCTTCAAATTACTTGAAGAAACAAATCCCCAAAACCCATATAAATGTCTCCCTTTCCTTTCGCAATAGAAAGTAAAATAATTCAAATGTACTGAATAAAACAAAAGAGAATACAAATGTATATACATGTTATATAAATAGAACATTAATACGGTGTTAAAAGATAACACATCAAATTTGCTTTAGAAGTAATCCACTGACTTATGTGCCAATGAGAAATAGTGAAAGGATAAAGGTGGCAGAGAGTAGAAATGAAACTCTAAAGTGAATTTCTAGACCATAAGCATTGACAAATTAACCAACTTGTTAATTATTCTTTAAGTTCTACAGATAACTTTAAAAAAATGCACAACTACCCTTTAGTTTAATGTATCTTTTTTTTTTCAAAATAATAGCTAATTTTTATTCAGCACTAAGTGCCAACAATTCTAAGCAAAATCCATGTTCTACCTCTTGAAATCTTTATCATAATTATTGGAGTTAAGGGTAATCATTCCTACATCGAAGGAACTAAACTGATTGCCACTTAGCCAGAGCCATAACTGTAACTATAATTCAATGGTCTATCTTCAGAGCCTCAGATCTTTACCTTCCGTGTTATAAACACAACCCAGTGGAACTATTTTAATGAACTCATTTAATTGAATGGTACACTACATTGACTATGTACATGTAGTATCTCACAAATTATATTTTTAGAGGAAACTGCCTCCTATATATTGGCTTTGCTCTACTTGGAAGTAACAGTGTTGTTGGATCACCAATAAAAGGCACTAAATGCATCAAGCAAAAGAATGAAATCTGGAGTAATTAAAAACCTATACTCTATGTCCTGACAGTTTTAACTTATTTTTGTCTTTGAGGGTACACATGAATGCAGGTACCAGTAGAGGCCAGAGGCATTGTATGGCCAAAGCTGGAGTTACAGGCAGTAGTGAGTAGAACGATGTGAGGGCTGAGAACTGAACTAAGGTCTTCCAGGGTACACACATTTAACCACTGAGCCATAGCCCCAGCCCCACGTGCAGATTATGACTTCTTTTTTTAAAAAGCACTGCTGCCAACAAAAAAACAAACAACTCAAAAACTCAAACAAGCCCGGCAGTGGTGGCGCAGGCCTTTAATCCCAGCACTCGGGAGGCAGAGAAATTATTTGCATTGGCTTTTTTTTTTTAATGAACTAAACTAGCTTATAACCCAGGCAAACATGGAGAAGGCGTTACAAATAAAGGATTGTTCATAGTCTTTGTAGTCTTTAGATTATTTGTAGTATCACACTGTTGGGATGGTGCCCTTAAAATTATTGAGTGCAAACTGTAAAGGGAATTCTGTCTTTGTAGCCTAGTCTCCTACCAAAGAAACCAGATCCCTCCCGCATTGTAATTAAGATTGTAATTTACTGCCAGTCAGTAAACCTAGCCTCTAAAGTAGCCTGCAATGTGTGGTAGGTAAACCTTTTAACTTTTCCACACAGGCAATGTTCCCTTAAACTGTGGAGACCACAAAATTGGCCAGGTTACTCTTTTAATTGTGGGAATACAAACTCGGACTGCTGACCATTACTATGATTAGTCTGCCCTAAGAGGAAATGTTACAAATGTAATTCTAATGCTGGAAACAGGACCTGCAGGCTGACAGGACCTTAGAGAAAAGTGGAACAGAGAGGATTCCAGTCTGTCCAGGGCAATCTTCAAAGGGAGCATTGGGAAGGCTGGGAATCTTCAAAGTCAGACTGACAAGTAGACCCGGGGAAGTTGGGGGAGGGGATTCTACTTCCTTTCAGGGTAGGGGTCCGCTCCCCACAACCCCTACACCGAGAGCACTGTCTCCAACCCCGAACTAGCCACTCACAACCTTCCCCTCACCTGAGGAAAGTAGAGTCCTCAGTCAGCCTCTAAGATGGGCCAGCCACGGCACGAAGCAGAAGAACCTGAACTTGCAAGCACCTAGGTCGGGGTGGGGGAAACTTGTAAGAACGGACTGATGGGCTCAAGTCCGTCTGGGCAACAGAGGTCTGTCCGCCTTTCGTTCCGCTGCTCCCAGCACCTGCTGTGAGAGGGTGCTGTGGGTCAAAGGTTTCCAAAAGACTTCCTAGGAAAGTAAGATCTCACCATTGCCAAGTTTAAATACACCTTTAACGGTTTAAAAACAAAGTGGTTTAATGTCGGACGCAAGTTTAAATCTAACTTTCACTTTGCTCTTTGGTCGACTATAAAAACACATTAATTTTGTAATGGCTCCATACAACGTCCAATTTCTAACCAAAGATGAAAATTTCAACCTTCTTAGCTCTGTGCGTTTGGAAAGTTTTGTTTCCCCCCTTTCATTTCGTTGGAAAGCATGAGTTTCTCTCGTCCTGATATTACTTCTGCCAAACTCAAGAGTTGCCAGCCGCACAACAATGGCATTGATTCTATTGCCAAAAGTTCTGTTTTAATCAAATGCATGATTCCTCAAGAGCATAGTTTTCATAATTGGAAAACTATTATAAAGCAAGTGCAATTCGGAGCTGAAATTAAATGTATAGCCTACACAGTTTGGATGTGAAAAACAAAGACAGATATATGAAATTTGTGCATCTTATTCATTTACCAACATAATTTTGCAAGATGGCAAGATAAACATATTTTCAAATTAGATTAAAATATCACTTTATAGTCACTTGACATAGAAAGCATTTTATATGGCTAAATTTTGAATTCATTTAACAAGACAAATACTTTCTTATATTTTTCTAAAACTTCAGTTTTCTCAAAATAAAATCAAAACAACATGTCTACATCTTATTGACTGTTTTGAGAATAAAGTGAAGTAGTATGTAAGTAGTTAAAAATATGCCTGGGACACCAAAGGTCAAGTACTATATAGTAAGGGAATATTTAAAATAAAATTAACTCTTCTCAATTTTATTGCCAAACCCAGTACAACACAAGTGACGTCATTAGTTGGCACATTTAATTCAACCAGAAATAAGTAGTCACTTTATTGCTGGACTATCTAGGACTCAGAACATTCAGAGAACATGCATGATATAAAGTTTGCAATGCTCCTGATTTTCTTCAATAGAAATAGGAAATGTCCATTGAGTTTTCAACACAAAATTCCTCTAATACCCTGCATAGCTGGGTATGGTGGCCCATGCCTTTTTTTTTTTTTTTCCCCCAAGACAGGGTTTCTCTATGTAGCTTTGCGCCTTTCCTGGAACTGACTTGGTAGCCCAGGCTGGCCTCGAACTCACAGAGATCCACCTAGCTTTGCCTCCCGAGTGCTGGGATTAAAGGCGCGTGCCACCACACCCTGGCTGAGTGAGTTCCTTATCTATATAGCAAGTTCCAGGCCAGCCAACACTACCTAGCAAGAGTCTGTCTCAAAATAAAAAATGGATGGATGGATGGAGGGAGGGAGCACTACACTGAAACATTCATAATTTTGCAGTGATATTCCATCAACTGGAATCTAAACTCCAGGAGAGCAGGGTTTGATTCATTGTGTACTAATGTGTTCCTAAAACCTTCAAGTAATAATTGCTAAATAAATGGACAGTCATATAAATAACAGCAATGAAATTAAGATCAGAATACTAAATTTATCTGAAGGGCTGAGGATGTCAACTCACTGATAGAAGGCTTGCCAAATGAAAAGAATGAGTTATCTTAAGAAAAATATTTCCCATGTTTCCATGCATTTTTCTTTCTCTAGTATACATTCATAAATAGTACAATCTGAAAACAATAATCACCTGATTGAATAATGTACTAAGCCAGTATCACTAAGGGATTTTATTTTGTCCTGTCATCCTTGGAGCACGTAAAAAGCCGCCAAATACCAAATATTTTCAGTCAGCCATAACAGGAACAGGCCGGGAAGCCCTGACAAGGAGACTGGGGATTTGGAGCCACAAACTTGAACTTAAAATTAATTCAGGTGGAGGCCCGATACCTCCCATAGCAACCTAATCCTTGGAAGCCTGAAAATCAGAAAGGGAAAAAGAAAATAACCCAAGCCCTTAAACATGCCCACAGACCCCGCCTTTCCCCTCAAGAGAAACACCGGACCCAAGGCCAGAACGCACCACACCCAAGGTCTGCGACCACACTAAGGATCCCAGGTGACTGTTTCCCACTTGCACCTCCGCCCTAGCTCCGCCCACCTCAGCCAGGGCTCCCGGAAACGACCGCGCACGTTGCCACGGCGACGCCCAGCAAAGCAGCTTCTCCTCCCCCCCCCTCCTGCCTGTGAGGCCCAGCCTCTGGCGCCAAACTACGAGACGCCGGGGCAACGTCCAACGTGGTGACGTCACCAGGACGGCAGCCAATGATAAGGGCAGCTGAGGGATCTGGCTTGGGTTTGAATTTGTGGCCGCACTTGAAGCGCCTGGAAGCCGACTCTGCCAAGTTGTTGCGGATGGTTCTTCTAGGTGAGTGAGGTGGGCACCTTGTCTGGGGACGCGCGGGTTGATTCTCAGCCGCCGGAGTGGAGGATCGGGCGTCAGCGGTCAGGTCTGCGGACAAAGTAGCTTTAGGCGGGAAGTGCGGGACTCGGGTCCCCTTGGTACTGCGGCTGGAAGGACCCTGAGCTGCTGGCTGTGTGAGGGTTCGGCCCCCACCCCGGTTCCCAGCACCGAGGTCCCGGGCTTCGCCTTCGAGCACAGAGAGGAAGCAGGCCCCTTTAAAGGGTGCCTGGCCCCTTTCCCAACTCGGACTAAGGGCTCTGACAGTCCAGCCTCTTGGAGTGTGTTGCTTCCTTCCGGATTCCAAATTCGGAATATCCTGCTCGAGATGTACACCAGAGTGTGCAACTTCTGTGCTTTACTGTCAAGCGAGGAGCTTTTGTGCGCAGAGGCTCGCTGGTCAGTCTGGAGCCCAGTGGCAGCAGCGGGCAAGACCGGCCCTGACTGCCCACCTGTACGGCTGGAGATCACAAAGAAAAATGAAAGTGCCTGGAGACAGCAAGAAGCAGCCCCACTTTGTGCTATTTTTTGCATCCCTTCCTATAGGCAAGGCTCTTTGGCCTTGCCCTTACAAGAAGCCAAAGGTTGCCCTTGCTCGTTATAACAAGAAAAGGTGTTATTGGACTAGAACTAATTTTCTTGGTGTTGTCGTTCAACCTTGCCCAGTTCCCACCTAGGGTTTTGGGAAATTTTCTTTAAATTTGGTGTTAGGGAATATGAATTCCACGGAGATGATAAACAGTACTTGCTATTAAATTCAAGATCTTATAAGAACTATTTAAGTAGACAAAAATAATTTGCCATGAGAGGTATTCTCATTATTGAACCAGTATAGATATGTAAGGTTTTTCATTTTAAAGAGCATCTTGTCGCATTATAGTTATACCTCAAATCAATAAAGACACAATTAAGTGGCTTTAAATTAACAATTTAAGTGTTAGTGCAATGAAAAGCAATAGAAGAAAAAAAATAGCCCACTGTCAGCGCTGATCTTCCCCTCCGTGTTGTTGGAATCTTAAAAGGTCTTATTAATTAACTCAAACCTGAGGCCAGTTAGTGGGGTGAATGCTGAAAGATCAGAGAAGCAGAACAAGCCACAGTTTCCTCACCTGGCCAGTTCCTCAGCTGGTCTTGTTTCCTCAGACTGCAAGCTTCTGAGTCTTAATCCAGAATGAATCATAGCTGAACTGTGCTGCTCCAAAGCCTAAAAGCTTAACCAGCCAAAATGCTTAACTAGTCAAATGCTTCTAGTTTCTGGTCTTCACACCTTATATATCTTTCGACTTTCTGCCATCACTTCCTTGGATTAAAGGCTTGATTTCTGAGATTAAAGGCTTGTGTTGCCATGCCTAGGTGTTTCCAATGTGGAGTTGAACTCACAGAGATCTGCCTGGTTCTGCCTCCCAGAGTTCTGGGATTAAAGGCATGTGCTACCACTGCCTATCCTCATGTTTAATATTGTGGCTGTCCTGTTCTCTGACCCCAGATAAGTTTATTTTGGGGAACACACAATATTTCAGGGAACATAATACCACTACACCTCCGTAGTAGCTTGTCATTCTTCCCTGGTGTTTGTAAGTCATTGAAATCAGTGGCTTTAACACTAAAGTTAATGTACAGAAAGGTTTCAGCTAGATAGGAACTGTAAATGAAGGGGGTTCCCTGTTCTAAATAGTGTTGAATCAGAATTTTCTTCTTGAGCTTGACAGTATTCTATGTCATTCTACTATGGTATCCCTGTTTGGAAGCAGTCTTTCCTGTTTCTTAGTCATGACATTTGGATTTGGACCTGGGTCCACTTTCTGTCTCATTACTAAAAACATTTGGAAGAACTACTAAGTTCCTATGTTGTAAGCAAACCTTGCATGATTATTATGATGGTTGAATGACATGAATATGAAATGTTTGCTCTATTGTTGGCAGAGAGTAGCTCATATTATCACTATTGCTTGTTATCACCATAATGACCTAATCCAAGTATTTGTATCCTATTTGTTAAGAATAGTTACTGTATGATATTAGAAAAAGATTTTTAAAAATCAACAGTAAATGAAATTCTCCTGCTAAGCCCTGGGGTTTCCAGGAAAGCACAACAGAAGAATAAAGCAGTATTTACTACTTAGTGACCGGTGAGGAGATATGTAAATACTAATCCAAATATACAAACTAAGTTACAGTTCACAGAATCTAACGGCACAGCATGAGGGATGCATAACAATAGATTATTAATTTATTGCTGCAGTCATTATGTAATATATGCATAATAAAATATCTTGAATGTATAATCCATACAAGCTAAGTGTCTTTAAATTTTTTAAAAGCAAGTATATAATTTAATTTTTATGAGAAAACTTGTCAGGGCCTATACATGAGTAAATCACCTTTGGGGTTCTGTCTATTTTATACTGGCTTAAGAATTTGATTATTGATGATATATTTGAGAATTGTAGAGGTATAAAAGAGCAATCCCATTTGCTATCATCTCAGCATTTTTTTCTCTTGTTTCTCTTAACATACAGAATAATCATACAATTTTGGAACAGGAAAAGGCTCTTAAATGCCATCTAGTCTAACCCTGAGTTTAAATATCACCAGCTGTCACCTCTTCGTTGTTCTCTTTTATGCCCACTCGTTTTGGAATGGATCAGTATCCTATGGTGCGCTATAGACTTTTTTTTTTTCATTTATTTTACATACCGACCACAGTTTCACTTCTTCCTCTCCTCTGGATCCCTACCCCAGCCTTCCATCTACCCCCATCCACTCCTGCTCTTATTCCGTTCCTACCAAAGAAGTCTGACAACCGGCCCTGTTGATTCTATTTTAAGGAAATACCATCTAAGACTAAATATGACAAAATTTATCAGAAATGACATTATTGTCCTCAGAGCATCTTATTCCACAGAGAATGAACAATAAATGTTTCTTTTTTGGTTTTTCAAGACAGGGTTTCTCTGTGTAGCTTTGTGCCTTTTCCTGGAACTCACTTGGTAGTCCAGGCTGGCCTCAAACTCACAGAGATCCGCCTGGCTCTGCCTCCTGAGTGCTGGGATTAAAAGCATGCACCACCACCACCAGGCTAAATGTTTCATATTAAACTTGGTCTGCACTTCATACAGAATCAACTAGATACCAGTCTCTTAGTTACCCGTGTTAGAAAAAGAAAGCATCTCTTTATTGTAGGAATAATGTCATTAGTTTCTGAAGACATCAGTATCTTGAAGTATTTTTTACCTTTAAGAAATGTATTTCTGAGCCCGGTGGTAGTGGCGCATGCCTTTAACCCCAACACTTGGGAGGCAGAGGCAGGCAGATCTCTGAGTTTGAGGCCAGCCTGGCCTACAGAGTGAGTTCCAGGACAGCCAGAGCTACACAGAAAAACCCTGTCTTGAAAAGCCACACACACCAAAAAGGGGGGGGCGGGTATTTTTCTGGGGCCAGTGACATGGCTCAGTGTGGTAAAGGCACATTCCTGAGATCCATGTGGTAAGAGAGAATTGACACAACCTAGCCTCTGACCTCCACATGCATGATGTTGTACACACATACACACACACACACACACACACACACACACACACACACACAGTGAATAGAATATAATACATTTAAATATTATGTGTGTACACATATTTCTGGACTCAGATGTTTTAAGCAAAAATGACAGGGATACTTGAGGGAGTTACAGGTAAGGATCAAAATACATTACATACAGGTATGAAATACTCAAATTTTAAGATGTGTTAAATGTATTTCTCATTGAGTCAGTGGTCTCTTTGTTGTGGCCACTGGTGTCCATTTCCTGGGTTTCATCTGCGCTCCCTCAGCCTCCTCAGAGACTGTAACTACAGTGTGGCACAGGGCCTGGGTTTTTATATGTTGATTATTCTATCTGCCCTAGGTATTTTATGGAGAATATTGACTATGAGTAGAGCTCTATGGGGTAGGTCTTGGGTTCAGTCACTAGTATGGAGGAAAGATAGTTTTCTTTGCATTCTTGTTTTCAGAAATTAGGGAAATGCGTGATTCTTTAAAAATATGATCTTTCATTGTTTAAAAGGATAAAACTAGGTAAGGGTGAGGTCAAGCTTTCAAAATCCTTAATGAAGTCTAAAGAGTTTACATCTGAGTTTGAAGCTAATTGGGAATGTCTATGGGTTTTTTAAAAGGCAATAAGTTATTCAAGTAACATTTTTGGAAGAAGTCTGACAGTCTCTTAAAGGAGCATAAGAGGACTAATGTCAGGTGTAACTTTGTGTCTCAAACTGTTACAGATTTTCAGAAAGATTGATCTTATTTCCTATTCCTCTTTGTTCTCTAGCTGGAGCACAAGAAAGCAAAGAGTCCCTTGAGCATTCTTTAGGTTCTACAGATAAAATTACATCCAGGCATTTGAAACTAAACAGTTATAAAGGAAATAAATGATTTAATTCAATTGACCATGCCAAAACCTAGCCTTGCAGCTCCATTAGCCTCCCCTTCACAAGCTCGTTGCTATCACAGACTATTGGACTTGCCACCTGAAATACATGTGTGGGCCAGTAAGTTGGCTTAGCAGGTAGAGGTACTTGCTGCCAAGTCTGATGACCTGAATTTGATGCTCAGAATCCACATGAAAGGAGAGACTGAGCTCCTGCATTTATTCTTAGTTGCCTGGAGTTCTCTATGCAGGGGTGAGGCCTCCTGGGCTTTAGGATAACTTCATTCTCTTCCTTGTTTGGCTAATGTTTAGGTAGTCATTTTGGTGAGGCTTTGTGGGTGTAGCTTCTGATATTCCTAGGAGACACAATCTCACTGCACACTCTTCCTTAGTGATCCCTGTGCCTTAAATGCAGTAATTGTTTATAGATGTAGCCATTCGAACTAGACGCCATAACTACATTTTGATTGGTTGTAGTGTTTTGTAGTGGTCATCATCTGTTACAAAGAGAGCAAGGGTGAGGACTGTACTTACTTGCGGGTATAAAGACAAATATTTATAATACAGTTAGGGATTATGCTGGTTTAGTAAAGTGATTATAGGTTCTCCCCCAAGGCCCATGACTTCACTCGTTCTGGGTAGTTGGTTAGGTACCAGGCATGGTTTCCCTCTAGTTGATCAAGTTATTTCATAGTATCTTATCTGTACATAGTCCAAGACCTAGTCAAGCATTTTGTTCAGAGTATATGCCTCAGTTATTTAACCCTGTTTTTGAAAATATTCACTTCATTCTAGCTAACACACCAAATGCCATCCTAGCATTTTTTTCTTTAGCCTTTTTTTTTCCTGTGTGAAAGTGTATCTCAGAATCTCTACATAGTAACTTTTGCACCTTCAAATCTTTATTCAGCTGGTAGTGTTTCCTAATTTTGTTGTTGTTAATTAACAGATACTAGTGAAATATATTTATGGAATTCAGTATAACTTTGGCATATATCCTTTGTTGGCTGAGCAAAATGATCTAAGTAATAAATTAATCTCACATGTGTTTCTTGGTAATGAAAACTATTTTCTTAGCATAGACTCTGGTAAAGACTTTGTATGGTAGTTTTCTTTGCCTGCTTTCAGTAGTGCAGGCTGAGACTGTAACTTGAATGGTAGCAGTAAGGACAAAGCAGGCCTGGCCTTTACCAAGTATCAGAGGCAAACATCTTGATGGCACAGGCACCACACACCCAGTCTCCTGCAGGTATACTCTGATGTACTACTTAACGTTTGCTAATTGAAGAAAGGGATAGCAAAGACTTGGACCTCTCACCTGCAGCTCACTGACTGGAACCCAACAGGTCCAAGTGTCTCACCTCCCTCAAGCTCTCTTCAGGGATTTTTTGGGGGGGTTGGGGGGTGGGAGGGGGTGTTCTAGACAAGGTTTCTCTAGGTAACAGGTCCACCAGCCTCTGCCTCCCAAGCACTGAGATTAAAGGTGTGTGTCACCACCACCCAGTGGGTTTTTTTTTTTTTTTTTATTTTTAAGCAGTGTCTATGTAGCCCTAGTTGACTGGATCTCACTATACAACAAACTAGCTGGAAACTCACCAAGATCTGCCTGGTATTAAAAGTGCACCACCATGCCCAGCCTTTTCTTCAGTCTTGAACCCAGGCTAGTCTAGAACTAAAGCTATCCTTCTTACTCAGCTTTCTAAGTTCTAGAAGTAAGCCAGGGGTTAAGGAGTTTGTTGTGAGATTGTGTGTCTTAATAATGTCAGCTCCACCTGTAAGATCTCAATCATGACTGCCTAAACATGAATTGGGAATGAACTGCCTAAACAAGGGTTACACAGAGAAATACAAGGAATACTTCGAGCAGGAGAAATAAGTCCTTCCTTAAAGTTTGTTTGGGGCAGGGGAGTGTAAAAGTGTGTGTGTGTGTGTGTGTGTGTGTGTGTGTGTGTGTGCGCATTTTGCAGAAGTGGAAGTGTCATGGTTTCTCCACTCTATTGTTTGTGGGTAGTTGAACTTGTCAAACTATTGTTCTTTATCAGTCTCCTTTTGTTCCTATGAGACTGTCATAAAGTTCAATCACACTTTTTGCATTTACTGAGGTTCTTTAAATTTGCATGTCATTAAGAGATCAGAGACTAGGACCTCTGAATACGTAAGTAGTGTATACTATTTCTCTCCTCTTCAGACAAGGGCTGGCTAGCTAGTGCAACCTAAGAACTAACCCACCCTATCTCTAAGATGCAGGTAGAGACATCCTGGATGCATCACTTTTCACTACCCAGAGTTCTACAAACAAGATCACTTATATTAAAAGGAGTTCCCTGGGGTTGGGGATTTAGCTCAGTGGTAGAGCGCTTGCTTAGCAAGCACAAGGCCCTAGGTTAGATCCTCAGCTCCAAAAATAAAAATAAAAATAAATAAAACAAAAGGAGTTCCTAAGCTAAAGTTCCCATTATTACCCTGATATTATTCAGAAAAATCCTTCCCTGCTCATTTTCATGATCCAACCTAAAAATTATGCTAGAGCCATTATGAAAATCAAATCATAAGTGAATCAGCACTAGTATTTGAGTTTAAGCTTACGCTCAAGAGCTTGATAAATATTTCAAGAAATTCTTAATATGCTTTTGTGTATATGTGTGCTGTTTGGAGGGATGTTTAAATTTATAGGACAGTATATATACATATATATAATACATTTAGTAGGTAAATGGAACATAAACATTACCTTTTAAATGACTATTACATGCCAGTTTTAAGTAAAACTAATAATGACTTTTTCCTGTTTCATTTCAGAGAACTACTCAGGCATCCATGTAAGCAGCAAACAAGATTCCTGAAAATGTCTGTTTCTGAGGAAGATTTATGTCACCACATGAAAGTAGTTGTTCGCGTGCGACCTGAGAACACAAAAGAAAAGGCAGTCGCATTCCATAAAGTGGTCCATGTTGTGGATAAACATATACTCGTTTTTGATCCAAAACAAGAAGTCAGTTTTTTTCACAAAAAGAAAACTACAAATTTTGATATTACTAAAAGACCAAATAAAGATCTTACATTTGTATTTGATGCTGTTTTTGATGAAACATCAACTCAAATGGAAGTTTTTGAACACACTACCAAGCCGATTCTTCATAGTTTTTTGAATGGATATAATTGCACAGGTAATTGTTTCTGTTTGAAATCCAGTTTTTCCATCTAGCTTGAGTTTTATTCTTGTAAATGCAATCAAGTTCAAGGTATAAGCATTCTAGCAGTTTCAAGACTTGAGTAGACTGGATTGAAGTGCAGGCTTTCTTTGAAATGTACTCATCATGTACAGCTTATCTTTATGAAACTCTTCTTGAGCCTTGCCATTGCCCCTGTAAACAGTCTTTGCAATTTTATTAAGCCATATGCTTCTTATAATTGATGCCAGATTTCTCACCATTTATACTGACAAGTTATGTCCACTGTTGACCTCTGCCAGTCATCTGCCCCTCTCAGACAGCCTGCCAGTGCTGAGCTCTTACAGTTTCTTTACAGCACCATCTCTAAGGTAGCTGTGGTTTAAAAAGGTTAAAGCTGCATGAGCCTGAGAATCGTGTGCTGTTTTAGCAGCTCGTCAGCCCAAGATGCATTTCGTGTGTTTTGGAGAGCGTGTAATTAGTCTTTCAGAAAAGATCAGTTAGTTCAGTGTTATAATAATAGCATATTAGTGTCTCATTTTTATAATTGTCCATTTTTGTGGTGTTTTCTACAACATACTCTGTGCTATAACATGTTTCACTAAGACTATTTTACTCACTTTTGTCACAGAAAATTGACCCTCTTCATCTTTGATCAAGAACACAATGATGTTTATTGGTCAGAACTGCTGATTCTAACATGTATCCAGATGTTCTGGAGATCCCCTCTCCTTGTCTTTAAAAAAAGGATCCCTGTCAATACTGTTCCTTCAGTTTCTCTCTGGCTTTATGTTATTTAGCTGCCTTGAGACTTCTTTTCGTAAGCTAAAGTAAAACACCAGCTTAATTCATTCCAAAAATTATCAGTTATTAATATATGGTATTGGGCCGGGCAGTGGTGGCGCATGCCTTTAATCCCAGCCAGGTGGATTTCTGTGAGTTTGAGGCCAGCCTGGGCTACCAAGTGAGTTCTAGGAAAGGCGCAAAGAGAAACCCTGTCTCAAAAAACCAAAAAAAAAAAAAAAATTTATATATATATATATATATATATATATATATATATATAATTTATATATATATATATAAAAAATTTATATATATATATAGTGTTGGGTGTTTGCATTTGTAACTCCATGAATTTCATGTACATTTGAAGAAATGCATGGCTTCTATATGCTACTGGATAAAACTGTGCAAATAAGCAATTTGCCTAAAACAACATTTAAAGAACAATTTTATAAGTCGCCTTTGTGGAATTCATTTAACTCAACAAGTGTATACCTGCTTTGCTTTATGCTATTGGCTAAAGCACAAGGATACACTCTCTGCCTTGGTAGAGATAGTGTGGTCATGCTGCAAAGGAGGGATGTGGATAGATACCATATTCTGATGGCAAATAAGAGAATAGATGTTTCTGCCTGTGACAGTGTGGGAGGCACAAAATTACATTAGTGCTAAAGATGATACCTATTGGATATAAAGTTACTGTTCAGGATGACCAGTTAGAAGTAGCCCCTAGACTGTGTTGTAACAATGAGTGTTGATCTCACTCCTTTTATTAAAAACTCAGTACTTGCGTATGGTGCCACTGGAGCTGGGAAGACTCACACAATGCTAGGATCAGCTGCTGAACCTGGAGTAATGTACCTAACAATGTTACACCTTTTCAAATCCATGGACGAGATTAAAGAGGAGAAAGTGTGTACTACTGCAGTTTCTTATCTGGAGGTAAGTTATCACTAAGCTCAACGTTAATCATTATCTGAGAAAACTCAAGTACAATGGTCCATTCAAACCATTTTATGCAGGAACCTTCTTGTCAATGTTTGCAATCATTAAAATTCCTAATCATGCACATTTTCATGATCTTACTCTTAGTTTAATTTAAATTATAGGGACATGTTCGAATTTTCTAAAAGTCTTATAATGAAAATCCTGGGATCCTGATATTGGGGTAAAAGCTAAAAGAGATCAAAAAAAGCAGAGCAAGCCTCAGCCACCACCTTTTACCTCAACTACTCAGCCTGAAAGAGCTCCAGCCCAAAGGGCTTGTAGCTAAAAGGAACATTTTTGCCGAAAAGCTTTTAGTTCTTATCTCCTCATACCTTATATACCTTTCTCTGCCCAGCCATATTACTTCCTGGGATTAAAGGCATGTATGCTTCCAAAGCAAAGGCATGAGATCTCAAGTGCTGGGATTAAAGGTGTGTGCCACCACTACCTGGCTCTGTTTCTCTCCTAGTCTGAGTCAATCTCGTGTAGTCTAGGGTGGTGTTGAACTCACCAAGATCCAAACAGATCTCTGCCTGATGAATGCTAGGATTAAAGGTGTGTGCCACCACTGTCTGGCCTCTATGTTTAATGTAGTGGCTTTTGTCCCCCTGTCCTCTGATCTTCAGGCATATTTTATTAAGGTACATAATATATCACCACAGAGACATCACAAAAATAATGTATAAAAAGAACCTCCAGATGACCTTGACTGAGATCCCCTATATGTTAAAATTTTACACCTGTAGTTTACTCTCTGTTGTGTGTACATCTATTATTTGGGACTGTTTAAGGTATAAATTTGTTGAACTAGGAAATTTTTAAACAATCACTGAATGTTTCTCAAAATTGGGAAGTTAACAGTGATTATCACTGTCTATTCTATGAACCTTAATGCAATTTTGCTAATATATTATTAACACCTTTTCCTGAAAACTTTCTAGCTCATGTATTACATTTGCTTTGGTCTCTTTTAATGAGCAGTTTCTGTGTTTTCTTTGTATTTTCTGACACTGCTGTCAATCCCTCAGTTTGTATTGGTTTCTATTAGAGTTGCTTTATGTGCTGGCAGACACACCACAGAAGTGGTATTGAGTGCTTCCTACTTCATATCAACTCACTTAGTTAGTGGATCCCAGTATTGGTCCCAGTATTGGCAGTGTTAACTTTTGTAAATTTCATTATGCTGGATTTGCAGAGTTATTATTATTCATATTTGAATAAATTATAGATGATGGTGATCTTTAGACACCAACATTTTTTGTGTTTATTCCTTAGCATTTACTGTAAGGAAAGCTTTTCCCTTAGTTACAATCACAGACTCATGGATTATTTAATAGTCAGTAGATTATAGGCACTTTCTGTGATTTAGGGGATGGGAACTTTTTTTAGATTAATTTTTATATGTGTGTGAGTGCAGGCATGGATGTGGAGATCTGAAGACATCTTTTAGAAGTTGGTTCTATCTTAACACCTTGTTGAAGCAGGATCTCTCTTATGTCTTCCACAATACGATGCGAGGCAATCTGCCTTTTGGTCTTCCAGGCCCTGCTTCCTGTCTCCCCTTAGGAGTGCTGGCATTATACATGCACACCAATGCATCTAGTGTTTTGTTTGTTTGTTTTGAGGCAGGGTTTCTTCCCCTGTAGCTTTGGAGCCTGTCCTGGACTAGCTCTGTAACAGGCTAGCCTCTGAACTCACGAGAATCCACTGCCTCTTCTCCCAAGTGCTGGGATTACAGGCGTGCGCCACTACTGCCCAGCTTACTTTTTTTAATTAGGATTTCATACAGTATATTTTATATTTCATATCCCACAACTCCTCCCAGATTCTCTCCTCTCCCTATCCATGCAACTTCACGTTTTTTCTCTTTTAAAAAAAGAAAATGCCACTAAAAATACGGAGTATGACCTGCTTTAGCTTATACTTGGTATACCCGGTGTCATTCCATTAAAGAAAACTGATTTTCACTTTCCCAGCAGCTATCATTTGTGAATAGCTTCTTGTGTAAGGGTGGGCCCTTGTGCCCACTTACTCAGCTAAATGCTGAGAGTTCTATCTGCCTTGAGCTTGTACAGGTCTTGTGAATACTGTCACAGTCCCCTGAATTCATATGTACATCTGTTGTGTCTACAAGATGCTATTTCCTTACTTGTCCACCCTCTCTTCTCTGAGCCTTGGAAAGAGTGTGAGGTAAAGAGTGGAGCAGGATCCAACTTTGGTCATCAGGTTTTCTTGGTGTGTACTTTGACCCATCTTAAACACTTTTTAGGATAGATTTCATGTAACCTGGCCATGAACTCAGGATTCTCTGCCTTAGCCTTCTTTAGGTTGAGATTATGGAAGTATGTCAGCACATTTCACATTTGTGATTCCTTTTTGTGTGCTCAAACTGTGAAGATCTGGTCAGCCGAAATTCCTTTCAGCTGCCACTACCCTTTTGTTAGACTTCATCATTCTTTGAGGACTCATAAGAGTAGCTGATATTCGACATGACAGCTAAGGTGCAGACAGGAATTGTTTACTGAGATAGTATTTTAGAAACCCCTGATTTCACTGGAAATGTTAATGAAGCATTATTTCTAGGGTAAGAATATTTCTCTTATCGGATCTTGACCCTTAAGGCTATGTACCAAGATTTTTTCTGTTACATTCTAGAAATATGTCTGACTACACTTCACTCCTTGGTGATAGCCAAGGAATTTATGCTTGTTTAAATCACCAGGTAAGAGCTGGAGAGTTGGCTCAGTGGTTATTTTTACAAAGGACCCATTTTTGTTCCAGCACATAGACATACATGCAGGCAAAACACTCATAAACACAAAGTAATAAAGTAACTAAATCTTTAAAAAAGAAATTCTCCAGGTAACTGGCTTTCATAGATCACCTTGAGTAGTCATTCTTCGTGGTTGGTTGAAGCAGGTAAGGAAGAAGAAGCAGTCAAGAGTAACTGCTATATATTAGAAAAAGAAGATCTAAAAGAAAAGTGTCTGCTCACCTAAGGTTATTACATTTTTAGAATGATTTTATTATTGAATATAGAGACATACCAGAAAAAGAAAAATTACTATGGACTACTAGAACATGAAAGGAAATGATGATATATGCACACCTACTATGCCATTTTGTGAGGGTTTGGGTGTGCATTTTTTTTCAATGCTTAGAATCATACCTAGAATGTCATGCATCTTAATAATGCAGAATGGCACTAGCAAGAGCCCTATCACCAGCCAAGAAAAATGTTTTTTAAAGGACTGATTTTCACCAGGCGGTGGTGGCTCATGCCTTTAATACCAGCACTCGGGAGGGAGAGCCAGGCAGATCTCTGTGAGTTCGAGGCCAGCCTGGGCTACCAAGTGAGTTCCAGGAAAGGCGCAAAGCTACACAGAGAAACCCTGTCTCAAAAAAAAAAAAAAAAAAGGACTGATTTTTCTTAATTTTTTTTCAGAAGTCTTGTTTATCTATCTGTTAGCGGATGCTAAATTTTGTGCCTTTACTAGATCCATAAAATGAAGTCAGTTATTCTTTTTCTAATTATTGTTTGTACAAGTCTCTTTTACATGATCCTGTAGATAGAAAATTAAGATGTGTGTTCATTGTAGACCGTAAAGAATAGCCAAGCTTCAATCCTATTCTGCTGTTAATTTTATAATCATGAACAGAATCACTCAGGGTCTTAGTAGTTCTATAATCAGATGAGAGAGACTATTACTAATTGTATATTAGGCTGAAATTGAAGGAGTAAATGACATAAATATGTAGCACAGATTCTAATTGATTTTAGTAATAAAAACCTGGAGTCTGATATCGGGCAAATGCTAAAAGATCAGAGAAGTAAAGGAGCCAGGCACAGTCACCTCTAGGTGAGCTCCTGTCTACTCCTGCTTTAAATTCCTCTCTCCGCCCCAGCCATATCACTTCCTGTCTTCACCTCTCTAGTGCTGGGATCAAAGCCATGAGATCCCAAATGCTGGGATTAAAGGCGTGAGCCTCCCCAACTACTCTGTTTCTCTTTTAGACTGGTCCAGTCTCCTGTAGCCCAGGGTGGCCTTGAACTCCTGAACTTCCTGTTTCCTCCCAAATGCTGAGACTAAAGGTATGTGCCATCACTGCCTAGCCTCTATGACTAACTAGAAGCTAGGTCCACTCTCTGATCTTCAGGCAAGCTTTATTTGTTAGAGCACAAACAAAAGATCGCCACATAAATGTACCAGTTTCTGACTGGGTTTTTGTTTAACATTTAATCTGTGGAATTGGTATATTTTGCAGAGATAAGAAAGCTGGCTTACCTTTATTTTGTCAGAGTTGTCAAATCAGGAATTAGTGGGTGAGAATATAATAACTCCATCTTTAATATTCAGTTATAAACTGACATAATCAAAATCTGGGGTTGTAGACCTTCAATTGGCTATGTGCATGTGAGATAATCAGTTATTTAGACATCACTGTTATTGTGGTTCTTTTTATTGTAAGGTATATAATGAACAAATTCGTGACCTCTTGACAAATTCGGGGCCACTTGCTGTCCGGGAAGATGCCCAAAAAGGAGTGGTTGTTCAGGGTCTCACTTTACACCAGGTATGTTTATGAATGTTTTATCTATCTGTTAGAACAGGAAATCTGCAGATTCCATTTCTACCAGCTATTATATTAGTTCAACTCCACTGTATTTCAAAAACAAACAAGCTAATGAAATCTAAGACTGAAGTGAATTACAAAGTATCTAAGGCCCTGAGTCCAAGGTCACCAACTTGCTAGCAGAACAGAGACCAGACCTGAGGATGGCCTCATTCTATTGCTTTTTACTGAATATTCTTATTCCACCTTCTTATGAAGTAATTGAGGGATATTTTTCCTGCTAAAATTCTTATCAAAAATTTATTGTTCTGTTCATACGTTTATATTTTTAACTCAGAGACTAGACTTTACCTCTTACTCCTTATGTAGCACTAAGTACTAAACAAATGATACATAGTTATTTATTAAGGATAAATTCATAGAAAACATTTTCTTTTACCTTTCAGACTGTTGTTTGTTGAGTCAGTTTACTGAGGGTCTGGATCTAGCTCATTGGTTGAACATTTTCCTTATGTTCATCCTTGGGTTTGAGTCCCTGGCACTTAAATAAATAAAAGTTAGTTGAAATGTATAAAGATAGATTACTAAATATTTCTTCTCTATTTGAACTCCTAGCCCAAATCCTCAGAGGAAATATTACAGCTACTAGACAATGGAAACAAAAACAGGACACAGCATCCCACCGACATAAATGCTGCATCTTCTCGTTCTCATGCTGTTTTCCAGGTATCAGGCCTTTTAGGCTATTACTCTTACATTGAAATTTAAAATAAAGCCAAGTTCATGCATAATTTTCATATGTGGCAACAAATCTCATCTGTAGACATCTCTGTTCCTCAGCACTTCTTTGATTTGCAGCTTTTGTAAGCTATTTTACTTTGTTTTTAGATATACTCTCATTAAGTTACCAGGTTGGCTTTGAAGTCACTAAGTAGCAATGGCCAGCTCCTTTTACCCCAACCTCTTGAGTAGCTAGGGTTACAGGCACTGTGACACCTTGCCCATTCAAACCAAGGTCATTAGCATGAAGAGTATATTCCATATAGTACTAAGATGCCTCCTCAGCCCACTTTGCTCTTGAAAGTACTTCAACATCAAAAATATGTATAATTGAGATGACGTTCACCAAACACATGGGGTTCTACTTTTGTGATTTGCAGAGTTTCTTGAAAATAGAGAATATATTAAACAGGGAGTGGTAAAGTGAAGTGGGAGATACTGACCATGTAATCAACTGCGTTTCTTAAGAATGATTCAGCTGACAATACTGTCCAGGAGAAAGTGTCCACAAAGATCCAAAGCCATAGATATTAGTATCCCTTATTGTTTGTAGTTTCTAGTTCTGTTTATATCAAATGGTTATTTATGTAAAGTTTTATTATAGATTATGCTGTGTGAAATACATTTTTTCAACTTTAAAAAAAAGTGTTATATTTACTTGTGTGTCTTATGTATATATATATAGTGTGCCATGGTGTATGTGTGGATGGCAAAGTACTTTGGGGCATCGATACTGTCCTTCCCCCATAGTTGGGTCTGGGAACTCTAACTTAGTCATCAAGCTTGGCAGCAAGCACCTTTTACCATCTTACTGGCCTGGGAAACTCATCTTATCAAGAACTAATTGTCACAGTTGAAAGTGTTTGCATTTAAGGCAGTCAAGCCATTCAGATAGTGTCCATTCAATTTTTCATTCATCTTTTCTCTTCCACTGACATTTTCTTTACCGGTAGTCTTTAGAGAAGTGTTTATGACAATGAAATTTCTCTAGAATATATTAGATCTTTCCTATGTCTTCATCTCTCTTCCACCTATCTTGTTTCAGTTGAAGTGTACAAAGCAACTGAAGATGGTTATATAAGGGTGTGTTCCTAATATACATTATGGCCCAATTTTAATCTCCAGCACTATTTAAACTGGGCACAGTGGCTTAAACCTATAATTCTGGTGACTCAGACAAAGGGAGGAGAGATTCTGAAGTTCAGGATCATCCTTCACTAGCTTGTAGCCATATGATCACCAGTCTCAAAAGAAAAAAAACACAAAAAAGATCAATAGATAATGCCTTCCTGAGCAGCCGAAATGCTTGAAATGATCAAATTATAAAGAACAGTTTATTTTCACTCATAGGGCTGGAAGTTTCAGTCTGATGTCAGCTGGTCTTATTACTTTGGGATCTGTGGTGAGGCAGCACGTCCTTGAACAGGATGTTACTTACCTTATAAACCAGTTGTGAAAATTAGTAGGAATAGAGAAGAGCTAGTATCCTGTTCTTTACTTGAAGGAAATGCCACCCTTAATCCAAAAACCTACCACTTGCTGCCCTCTTTGTTGTTTGTGAAGTATAAGGGACAATATCATATAACCAGGTTGTTCTGAAACTCTTGCACTAAAGTGATCCATCTACCATAGCCAAACACACACACACACACACACACACACACACACACACACACACACACACACCTTTCCCCACAAGTAGCCTCTACTACATGTAGACCTATTAAGTTTTCATCTAGTAGCATCAAGGTGGACAAGACAGTTAACACATGGGCCTTTGGGACAGCCTTTAATATCAAAATTCATGTACTTTAAGTCTTCATTTTCATATTTTTTTCAATTTAGTAATTCTGGTACTGATAAGTATCAGACGGATAATATGTTGTCATGCTGGTTTTTAAAAGGAGCATGACTTTGTCTTCATGTATATGTATTTTTGAAAAATAAAACTTCTCCTTTAATTTTATTAAATTTTACCCTTTTCTATAATTTAAGATTTATTTGCGACAACAGGACAAAACAGCAAGCATCAATCAAAATGTCCATGTAGCCAAAATGTCACTCATTGACTTGGCAGGATCCGAGCGGGCCAGCACTTCTGGTGCTAAAGGGACACGATTTGTAGAAGGCACAAATATTAATAAATCCCTTTTAGCCCTTGGGAATGTCATCAATGCCTTAGCAGATGCAAAGGTAGGTCCTTTTTGTTTACTTGCTAAATGTTTTGAAAAATAGTTTCTAGAACGTGTTGTAGATATAGACCACAGGCATAAGTGACTCTGAGGTATCAAACAGTGCTGCATGAGTTTCATTTTATGTTTGTTGTTTTGTGAGAGGGTGTGTATGTGTGCATTTTTGTGGTACTTGAACCCATATACCCAATTGAGCCCAATACCTCACATGTGCTAGGAAAGTACAAGTACCTCTGGTTGTACCAGGATCTCAAATGAGTTGATTAATCTGGTCTTGGACTTGTAATCTCTTGTCTCAGCCTTCACTAGCTGGAATTATAGGCCTGTTCCACCAGACTCAGCAATGGTTCCTTGTTTTCAGTCATCCAGCTTTGAACCTCATTGTAAGCAAATATTCGATGGTCCATAGACAGCAAGAATGATAACTGAATTGACATGAAGACATTTAAAAAAAAAAAAAAACTTTAGAGCAACTCTGTCTAGTTAGTATTTTATATATCCTGTGAAATTGAAGTAATACAAAAGAGTTAAGGAGGAGACTTAAGGTCTAAAGTATAATTATGTAACAGGATGGTTACTAAATGCTTTGAGGCATTTAAAACCGTTTTGCATGTTTTGTATGCCATAAGTAGTTAACTAGTAGATAGTATATCTGACAGTACAGTAAGGTGTTTTTGAAATGTGGTAATTAAAGCTAAAGTCTTAAAAAAAAAAAAAACCTTAGGAAAATTATGTTAAGTTGTTGAAAGTGTTATTTTAATTTAGAATAATGTATTTTAAAATTATTAGGAAGAGAAAATCTCACTAAAATAACATGACCTTTGAAAAAGCGGCATGTTTTACATTCAAAGTTGAAAACTCGAACTTTTTCACATGATGTAATACTGACTTGCAAAGTTAAGCCATCAATGTAGAGGATGTTTCCCATAATTCCCACTTCTCTTATATTGAAGTTATATAATGGTAGCATTGATTCCCCCAACCCCCCGACGGGATTTCTCTGTGTAGTTTTGGTGCCATCCTGGATCCCACTCTGTAGACCAGGCTGGCCTCAAACTCAGAGATTCGCCTGCCTCTGCCTCTTGAGTGCTGGGATTAAAGGCGTGTGCCACTGCTGCCCAATGATAGCATTGATTTTTAACATTAATGAATCTTTATATAAAATTTGTGCTTTTTGAAAAGTTTCTTATGTTAAATTCTTAATGTAGCTTTTTAATAAAATATTAAATATTTTAATTAAATATTTAATTTAATCATTATAAAGGATTATTTTTTCAAAATAGACTTAAGTTCATAGAAGAGTTGATAAGATGATGCACCTTGCTTAGTCCAACCTCATGCCATGCTTTGTTGATACTAGTTGGGAGGACTGCCCCTTTCTGAACAGAAACAGAGGAGTGGATGGAGGGAGGGGGGAGCAGAGCTGGAGGGAATGAGAGGAGGAGAGAGGGGAGCCTGAGGTTGGGATATAAAATAAATCAATAAATTTAATTAATTTTAAAAAAACAGGAAATTAACAGTTGTGATCTGACCTAGCAACTCAGCATCTAAGAAACCATCCTATAACTATGTATGCAAAAACCATAATGCTGGGCAGTGGTGGCACATGCCTTTAATCCCAGCACTTGGGAGGCAGAGCCAGGCAGATCTCTGTGAGGTCAGGCCAGCCTGGTCTACCAAGTGAGTTCCAGGAAAGGCGCAAAGCTACACAGAGAAACCCTGTATCGGAAAACAAAAACAAACAAAATCTGTGAAAGCAAGCAGTCCCTAGTGTAATGAATAAACAATGCTAACATGATACCCTATCACTTTTAGAAAGATTGATTGATCTAAGCTTATTGGTGGGGATAATCACTTAGAGATTTTTGAAGGATGAACACAACTTTATATGTCGCACTTTTTGTTATCAACACCTTCATAAGCAGCCAATAAACAAGAAACAATGCTTATTTTAAAGAAAAAAAAGATGATGCACATCTTAAATATATATCTCATGCATAGTTTCCCTGTTACCTTGAGTTTGGGGATTTGGGGTGATTTTAGTTGGGTTTTTTGTTATCGTTTGTTTGGGGTTTTTTATTTTGTTTTGGGTAATATAATCTTGCTTTGCCATCCAAACTACCTACCAAGAAGGTGGGATTACAGGCACATGTCACTTGTTGCCACACCAACCTGGTGTCATCTTTTCAAATACATTTAAAGTGTCACCTACAGCTAAAAAAACATTCTTGATACTTGTTTTGTTGTGGAATTTTGTACTTAAAGATGTCAATTTCAGATGGAATTGTAAAATTTTTATTTACTTATTGTGTGTGTATAAATGTTCATGATGTTGAGGTCAAAGGACAACTTCCCAGAGTCAGTTCTCCCTTTTGCTAGGGATTGCTCCGAAGACTTGAGCCGGGGCAGCCAACTTTCTTTACCTGCTGAGCCTTCTGTCAGCTTGAGATAGGACTTTCATAATAGTCACTGAGTAGTCAAGATTCATTTGCATCAGTCAAACATCATTTATATCATTGGGCATTGCTTAAATTCTTGTAGTGAAATAGTAGTCAGTTTTCATTTATATGTGGAAAATGGAATAAGAATTCTTGTTTTGTTCTTTCAGAGAAGGAATCAGCATATTCCTTACAGAAATAGTAAGCTTACTCGCTTGTTGAAGGATTCTCTGGGAGGAAACTGCCAGACTATAATGATTGCTGCTGTTAGCCCTTCCTCTTTATTCTACGATGACACATATAACACTCTTAAGTATGCTAATCGTGCAAAAGACATTAAATCATCTGTAAGTGCATTTACTTTGACTTTGTTGTGAGAATATTAGGTATATATTATTTTTATAACTCTAATTAAATTCTTAATTAGGGTCATGTTTCTGTTAATGAATTTGGCAATATGAGTTACAAATGTCCTATCTGGCTACTGAACTTTAACTGAGTCACATTTTTGCATCTTGATTACTTTTGCAGTGAATATTGTTATTCATTCTTATGGGTGTTAGAGTACTTCCTTGATGCCTTTTGCTTCTCTTCACATCATGGCACGTGGTGTTTGGATGTCATTATGGAATCATTAGCCAAGGATTTGATATATTTACATTTTTTATTTAATGTAATAAATATGTATAGGTGATATTGCAGTTTATCTGAGCACCAACTAATAATAACTACTTTGGTTTATAACATTCTTTACAAATGAATTTGTAATATTGTGCTAAATCAAGGAGTATAACAGTGACTAGTTAGGGAAACGTTCTTTGCCTAAATTTTGGGATACTTTAAAAAACATGCAGGTTAAAACATACCTACTTTAAAATTACAGGACCTTGGGTTAGAAAAGACCTCAGTTAGGTTTATATGATGTCCCCTTGACCACTCCCTTTCCTCCTTTAAGCGTCTGAAGATAAGCAGTGTGACACCCTTTGAGAAATGTCCAGGTACTATTTATATGAAAGGCCAAACTATATGAGTGTACAAACATTTTCACACATTTTTCAGGTCTTTTCTCCAACCCATTGTGGAGGTTTCTAGTTTTGTTTTTTATGCTCCATTTTTTACAACTGTGTAGGCCAAAGCTTGAAGAGCTTTAGATATGTGATTCTAACTCAATTAAACAAGAAATTTCCAGAATATTAAAAACTAGCTATGTTTGATTTTCTCACTATTCTATAAATGTCAATGGTGTCATACTGTTGTAGAAAATATCAAAAATAATAAAAAACTAATGTGAATTCAAGCATAAAACAGAATTCTGAATTTTTTAAAAGAACAAAGAAAATAGGCAATTTTTATTATATTGTACATAAATACTTAAGGTTTTTTTTTCCATAAGCCAATTTGTTTATAATTACATATACATATACATATTCTTCTTGTCATGGATTTTAAATGTGGTCATAATTAATCATGCTCACATAGTTGTAGTTGTCAAAAAATCAAAATTGGTGGAACCAAATTAATGAGATACATTGCCACTTTGTGCTGTATTTAACTGTGTGATTATAATCATAGTCTCTATCTTTTGGCAGTTGAAGAGCAATGTTGTTAATGTCAGCAGTCACATATCTCAATACGTGAAGATCTGTAATGTGCAGAAAGCAGAGGTATGTCTCCTGTTCTCAGTGATCCGATAGTTTCCTGCAGTTCTTCCCTTAAGGGATGCTTTATTCCTTGTCCCAAATTTAATGCATTTCCCATTATAGTGGAAATCTGGTTTATTTGATTATTATTCATACCTGAACTTTTGCTGTAACCATGTAAGATGGAGACAAATAATTTGATTTGTATTTTAATTAGTGTTTTCTCTGCTAGATTTTAATGCTGAAAGAAAAACTAAAAGCCTATGAAGAACAGAAAGCCTTGACTGACAAAAATGACTGTGAAAAATTGATACATTCAAGCACTCAAGGCAAAGAAATTGAAAGGTAAAACTATTAAGCTCTCTCAACTATGTAGTTATGTCTTTACTAATCATCACTTTTTGTTATGTGTCATATATGTATACCTCCATATACACAGTCAGTTGAGTTCAGGAAATTCATTTGTTCGTTCTTTGTATTGGACACTTCGGAAAGCAGCTCTTTTGCTTTTACAGATAGTTAGGAAAACCAGAAGAAAAAGCTAGTTTTGTCATGCGTGAAGTTTATTTTGAACGGTGCTTTTTTTGCCATTAGTACTTGTATAGTTTTATGAAAATACGATCTGTTAATATTGATTCTATATAGATGTACTAATTCACTTACCAATTTTAAATTATTATCTGAGTGAGCTCCTCAGTGATATAGAAGGATAGAACACCCACTATCTTTCTTCCACCCCTGAAGATTTGTTGTTCTTGGTCTGTTTTCTCTATGAGTCAACTTGTGTGCTTGTCTTAATTGATAGAGGAGAAAAGTCCTTTTGAATATTATGCTATTGACTGCTTTCATTTTGTTTTTCTCCCTAAACTTCATGTACAGCTTTGTAGATTCTGTTGAGTTTTAGAGTATTAATGTCACCCGATCACTACAACACTCTTTTTACAGTAGAATTAAAAGAGGTATTGTTTCCTCAATTACAGAGTGTAATAAGAATAAGAACTCCGAAATTTAAATTATATTGAAATTGTGTGTTTGTGTGTGTGTGTGTGTGTGTGTGTGTGTGTGTGTGTGTGTGTGTAGGAAGGTAGGTAGGTATAAGGAAGTCGGGAGACAATTTTCAGGACTCAGCTACTTTTTGCCTTCCACTGTGAATTTCAGAGATTGAACTGAGGTCATTAGGCTTGTCCAAAAAGCACTTTTACCCACTGGATCATCTCAGTAGACCAGAAGTATTAGGCTTTGTCTAGTATTCTCACACTGTGCTATCTTGCAAACATCACGTATAAATCTGACAGTTATTTATTTCTGTTGGTGTCAAAGGTCAGTTTTACACATCTCATTAGATTTCCCTGTGTGCTGTTAAAGTCAAGGGCACTGACCATACTTGTTTTTCACTCATGTTGAAATTGTTTAATCTCCAGAGTAACCCATTACAATATTAAATTGTTATTTTATTTGGAATATAAATGTATAATTCCATGCATATTTTCTCATCTTAAAAAGTATATAAGTGTTTCCTTGTTCCTCATTTGTTTGATTGTTTGTTTGTTTATTGAGGCAGGGTTTCTCTGTATAGTCCTGGCTATCCTAGAACTTGCTCTGTAGACTAGGCTGGCCTTGAACTCAGAGATCTACCTGCCTCTGCCTCCTGAATTGGGATTAAAGGTATAGGCTACCACCTTCTAGCCCTTATTTATTCCTATCAAAGAAAACTTCTACTCTGATGTAATGTTCTAGTTAATATTTAATTTTGTTACTTAAACATGACAGTAGTACTAATACAATATGGATTTCTTGGAAATTAAACTACCAGTTTTCCAAAGTTGGAGTGATTACTTTTATAAATTTGTCAACATCAACCATGTGTAATTTGCCAATTAAATTGTGGTCCCAGCTTCTTCGGATTCTGAAGCAGAGGATTGCAGTTTCAAGCCAAGACTGGGAAACTTAGGATGATTGTATCCCAAAATTGAAAGCATAGACACAGTTATTGTAATATAGCTCGTGTGCAAGGGCTTGCCTGGCATGTGTGAGCTCTAGGGTTCAGTCCTGGGTGCCATAGTTCTGGTGGGGGAGGAGGTGGACTTACAAATCGGGAAACTTTTTTGCAGTTGATGACTTTAAATCATACAACCCTCTCTGTAGCGTTTTTAAGTGTGTGTGTTGGGGCGGGATATATATACATGTATGTGCACATGATACAGGTGTCTAGGGAAGTCAGAGGTTGGGTCCCTCTAGAGCACAGGCAGTTGTTATCCATACAAAATTTTGCTTTCAATAACATTTTTGTGCATTTCCTGGAGGCAATGGGAGAATAACTCCAAAACGTTTATAAAGCCAGTATACGAAAGGGAATCATAAAAAGAAAATACAACTGTTTTTTGTAAACAACAGTCATAAAAATTCTGTTGTGACTATACAAAGGAAGTGGTATGGTCTAATCCCTTATGTCTGACCTAAAATATTAGTGCAAAATTTTGTTTCCTAGTTTATTTAGATGTTCTAAATGACTAGAAAATACTTAGTACTCCTCTCTTAGGATTTATTTCTGTTTTATTTCATTTTTTTTAAGATGCTACCTGGAAACCCCTTGATAGTGATTACTTTCTTTCCTTAAACACCAAGTAAAGTGTTTAGACCACAAAATTACAAATTTGGCAGTATTCAACTCTGACCTTGAATCAGAAAGTTCTGCAAACTAAGACATTGTCTTGGGGTATAACCTGAAGATGACTTACCAGTTCCTTCACTGGCACTCGCAATGGTGTAAGACAGTGCAGTCACAGTGTTTGCATGTGCTTCCTGTGCAATATGCATCAGGTTAATAAACTGCAGGAAAGTCAGTGCACTGTGGTTTGTCTTCATTCCCAGGAGGGTCTCATTGAGAACTACTGATGTAACTTGGCAGTGCCTTTACCACAGGTCCTTACAAATATATCCAAAACTGCCCAAAGAACGTTTATTTTTAAATGCACAGGCTTGATTTTATTTTAAAGGCTTTATAGTTCATTTTCTTAGAAAATTTTGCCTGTGTGAGATTGTTCATAAGAGTATAATATTGTAACCAGTGTTCTGTTTGTCCTAAAAGTTGCCAAACTCTGTGTTTCCTCAATTTTTCATAGGAATTATCAGTTTTGAGTCGTTGGTTCCTTGGGGTCTAATAAACTCCACAAATTTGATTCTTTATTTTGCCCTTTGGAGAAGGAACCCACAACCACATTTCTATGTTTGCCACATTGTTAACTTGGATGTTTTGGGTATTGCCAGTGTCAGCTGACTGTTTGCCAAGCTGTAGGGGGTACCTAACCTTATGGTGTATTTTCACTGTAATAATCTTTGAGGCTAAAACTGGTTCTCTCATTTTCCCTAGGGGGCCATGGAGATACCATATGATAATGCCTCCTATTGCTTTTTCTTCATAGTAAGCCAACACCAAACAGCACATGAGGCTCTGTTCCTAATAGGGCTGTGAGAATTGTCATCGCACAGATCCAGAGAAAATGCAGCATATTACTAATATCAGGGGCCTTGTGACACCTAAATATTTAAATAACATGATTTTCTTTGCAGCAGGAAGAAACCTACACTAGTAGAAATAAAGTTGATACTCCTTTTAAACATTTTTGTGGTAGGAGAAAGTTGTTCTGACCTACCTATTTATCATTGAGTATAGTCTGAGTGATACCATGTTATTTAAGAAAGTTATATATTAGATAATACAAATTTAATGACATATAATGGTGTGTTTTATTTTGGTAGATTTCAAGAAATTCTGAAATGCTTGTTCCAGAATCGAGAAGGAATCAGGCAAGAATATCTGAAGTTAGAAATGTTGCTTAAAGAAAATGAACTAAAGTCATTCTATCAACGGCAGTGCCATAAACAAATAGAGAGGATGTGTTCCAAAGACAAGGTAGAAAAGGTAACTGCTTTATGCCTAAACTACAGAGAACATGGAAAGCTCATTCTAGACATTTTATAAGCACTGTTTCTTACTCACCCATTCTTGGAAAAACTGTGGGAACCAGAGGAAACTTTAAAAGCAAACTTTATTTGCGCCTGTTCCTCTTTTGAGAGCCTGTGAGTCCTTAGGGACAGGAGAGGCAGCCTGTGCAGATTCAGGCGACACTTTACAAGTTAGGCCAAGAGATTTTTTTGTTGTTGTTGTTGTTATTCAGAAAAGAATACTTTATCTTTGATCTTGCTAGAAATTTCTGAATGATCCTAATAAACACCTAACCAGCTTTAAGTATTTTGAACTGTTGTTTCTAAATATAGGGATGAGGTACTCTCCTCCAACCACACAGACTGCTCTCACTGCCCTACCTTTGATTTGAACCACTAACAATGCAATGGCTTTAAAAAAAACAACAACTTTCAAATACAACTAGAAAGTGCAGAGATCTATACCCTTCATACTGTGGGAGAAAGAGATGTATCAGGGGGAAAAGGGTAAGGGGTAAGAAAAAGTATCTCATTTGAAGATTTATTAGTGGTATGCATTCCAAAATGGTCATGGTCTAAGCTTTAAACTCTATGTATTTTACTTAGAAAATATGTAAAGTTGACAAATAAAATGACATCAAGCCAGTGCTACCTTTGGGAAACCAAAAGCAATGCAAAACTACTGAGAAATAAACCTTCAACTCTATCTCTTATATTCACCATAGGTAAGAGTCAGCAGACTTAGCATACAAGACAGAAACACCAGAATTTAGACACTAGAGTAATCTAGTGGAAACTGTAAAAATGAGTAGTCTTCAAAAAACAGAAGGAAAAAACTCAAAGATAAAGGCACTACTAATAAGGAATACCTAAATTTGAGGGTCACAACATGAGGGAAGCAAATGAAATTTTTAGAAATTAAAGGATTTATTCACTAGAATTAAAAAAAAAAAAAATCACATTATCATATAGTACCAGGCAATGCTTAGGCAGTTTACATATATTACTTCACCTAGCTGTCAGAAAACTCCATGAGTTATTTAATATTCTTCTTTCTAAGCAAGGCCACAGGAGGACATTTTGTCAAAAGTAGTATAGGACCATAGGTAGCTGAGCTATGGTTGAAACTTTAGTAGGCAAATGCTAGAACTTGTACTTTAGCTCTGCATTTTTGCATGTTAGATACCATAGAAATTGGTATTTAAAAACTGGAAAAGAGATCTAAGAAATTCAAAGGAAATATCACATAGATAATGTGTGAACAAAGTGTTCTCCTTTTTTTCAGTCCAAGACCCCAGCACTTGAATTGATGTCTCCACATTTAGGATGGTTTTTCTTTCCTCACTTAAACCTATCTGGAAACATTCTGAGAACTTTCCCGAATGCTTTTATCTTAGGTTAATGGTTCTCAACCTATGGGTTTCACCCCTTTGGGAGGTGAACCGACCCTTTTACAAGGGTCACTTAAGACCATTGGAAAACATAGATATTTACATTATGACTCATAATAGTAGCAAAATTACAATTATGAAGTAGCAACAAAAATTGTTTTGGTTTGGGGGTCACTACAAAATGAGGAACCCGTATTAAAGGCTGCAGCATGAGCAAGGTTGAGACCCACTGTCTTTATTCTAAATTCTGTCAAATTGACATTTATGACTGTGCCACTATATTAGTAGTGGGGTGGTTTTTTTGTTTGTTTATTTGTTCTGTTTTTGTTTTGTTTTTGCACAAAGCAATGTTGACAGCTAAAATTTTAGAATTGTGTTTTCTATCTGAAAACCTGTTTTATTCTGAACATTTTGTTCATTGAATATATAAAGTTCTTTCAACCTCCGTGGGAAAATGTACCGCTTTTATGCCCTGGATGCAAATCACTAGAGCATGCATTTAATGAGCATTAGAAGTCAAAAGTCAAAGTTGTGCTTCTTAAGTTTTCAGTTAGAGCCAGCCATTCTGGTATTCAATATTGTCTTCACAACCATAGAATTGTCTGCATGTCCATAGATCGTGCCTTTCCCACATTTCTAGAGTCACAATAGCACTTGTAAATGTTATGGCAAAGTAAATGTAATTTAGCAGCTACCTTCAAGCCAGGATAACCCCTTTATCTTTGTTTTTGAGAAGATAAAGTGACTGAAGACCCATTGAGATTGACTTGCCTGAGTTCTCACACTCTCTGAATAGCAGAAGAAAGTCAGACTGTCACATTGCCCACTTCCTGCGGTGACACTTTCTAAGCTTCAAGTTTAAGATGCTTTCCCATCATTAAAACTTATCTAAGACTTCAAAGACCTTTTTTATAGAGACTCTGTCTACCAATATTGTATTAGAATTACTAATGTGATTTACAGAAATACTTGTTTTCTTTTTTTTTTTTTTAATCTTTTTTAATTCTTTGGTTTTTCTAGATAGAGTTTCTCTATGCAACAGCCCTGGCTGTCCTGAAACTCACTCTGCAGACCAGGCTGGCTATGAACTCACAGAGATCTGTCTGCCTCTGCTGCCCAAGCTCTGGGATTAAAAGTGTGCGCTACTACCGCCCAGCAAAATACTTGTTTTCTTATAATTATAGTTTTTGAAGATAACTGGGTGTTTTCTAAAACAAATGACAGCTTGTGAGAGCAACAGCATTGTTTTACATCCTTCCACCTCTATGCCTGTCTGCACAACAGTTGTGTTCTCTTATCTGCTTTTATGATATTCTGTAGTGACCTTATACCTCTGTTAGCTCCTGGAAACTCTTATTCTGATGTACCATTTGGAATTAAAAAGGCTAGCTGGAGAGATGGCTCAGTGGTTAAGAGTACTTGTTACTCTTGCAAAAGACCTGGGTTCAGTTTCTAACATCCATGTGAAGACTCACAGCCATATGTAACTTCAGTTTTTGGTGACCTTACGTGACCTCCATCTGCACCTGGAATGCACATGGTGTATGTTCTTACATCCAAGCCAAGAGCTTATACACATTCAAATCAGTCTTTTTAAATTTTGTAAAGACTTAAAAATTATTTTGACCCAGTAGATGCTCTGAAAGGACCCCAGGCATCTTCGTATGTGAACTACGGTGCCTTCCAGTTTCCCCCAAAATTGGAGGACCTTTGCAGTGTGCATTTGTTGTTAGCCTTTCGGATCCATTCTTCCTCTGTGGGAGAAGACAGGTATTTTGGTTGTTTAAGCAGCTGTTTTGTTTTGCTAAGATCTTGCCGTGAGGAAAAGAATGATGTAGGATCTGATTAGAGAATGACAGTAAGAGCTAAGGACCTTGATGACAGTGACAGTGCTTGTCAACCACTGTCCCTGATCACTGGACTCTGGGCTTCTGTCGGTCTGCTTCTCCTTCAACAGGTCCTTTTCCCCGAAGGGAAGTTAAATGAAGTGTGCAGGTATCCAGATTCTAACTGTGGTTTAACGGCAACCACAGTGGCTTAACACTAAATAGTTAGAAGCTAATATCCTCCACCAGAATGAAAATGCTCTTATTTGCTTACGTTATCTACCTGAAAATATTAATAATTAATAATTTTTAGAAACATTAAAATTAATGATTTCTTACCTGAGGGAGATGGGGGTCTTTGACCAAGTACACACAGCTCTGCTTTTTATTTGTTGATGCCTGTGCTCTGCTTCCAGCTGCAAGGTTCTAATCTCTGAGGACTGATTGGTTCAGGTATACCCCTTGTTTATGGTAATTATTTAGTTCAGTGTCCATTGGCAAATTACCAAGGTCAAGCTATTCTGACCCAAATGGCTCCCATGTCAGCATGCATAGCTCTTGGGGGAAAAAAATCAGAAGACCAAATCTGACCAAAGCTATTCATGAAGATGTAAAATAGCAAAGACACTCAGAGTATCCATTCTGATACCCAGCCTGACCTTAGTTGAGATTAGGGATTGATAAATGTTCCAATACCTTTTTTCTCTGTCATTTAGAGCAGACAAATTAGATCAGTAAAACTTTTTTTTCTTCATATCTTTCAGACAAGAACTGTGCATGCTTTTTTGAGTAAGGAAATCATGGAATTTATCTAACCTTATATGAACTTTACAAATGTATCATACAAAAAATGTTATAGTTTTTTCATTTGACCACTACGTTTCTTAAAACCATAAACTCAAGATGTAGTTTTTATTAAATGACTCATAACTAATTTCCTATTTTGCTGATATTTTAATAGGGAAATAGCAGCATGGCTTAACATTTTGTACTAAACCAACATAAGAAAATGTATGACTTTTTGAGTGTTGTACACATCAGATATAAGAATTAGGTATATTATTAAGTACATTGTTGTGTTTCAGGCCACTTGCAAACGAGATCACAGACTTGAAAAGTTGAAAACTGTTCGCTGTTTCCTAGAGAAAAAGAAGGAAGAAGTATTGAGACAATTTGATGAGAATACTAATTGGCTTCATCAAGTGGAAAGTGAAATAAGGCTCTTGGGTCAAGATGGTGACATTCCAGAGGTACAGCTATGTATATGTATTTAGATTTAATCCTAGAAACTGAGCTCCTTAAATTTCCTAAATTTCTTGAGTAAATATCTTTCACATGACAACTGTTGCCCTATTTCTCTGAGATTTATTTAGTTCACTTTGCTGTTTTTAGTGACTATATCTTAGCTCACTAATTACCTAATTGGTTTGTGGTTTCAGTTTTCAGAAGGGCCAATTTATTTTTAAGTGGTTTTGAAGTAACTGTCCTTTGTGGAGTAACTATTAAGTTAGAATTAAGCAATTCTGTTTCAGTCTAGTTGAGGCTTCATCATCCAGGCCTTTTACACTTTTCCACTCACAAGCTCTTTTTACCTTAGTAATTTTTCTGTCATCAGAATATCCAAGTATGTAATAGATAGACAGATCAAGAGTTTATACATTATAAGTAATAGAGGAATTTACTTTAAAGCAGTAGTTCTTTGGAGAGTGAAAAGTTGTGTGTATACCATTATTAAAGGCAGAAGCAAATTTGAATACTAATGAAATGATCTTATTAATAGGGCAACTTTTCAGAATTCATCCAGTTTGGTTTGTTTTTTTTTTTTTTAAATGATCTAGAATAGCAAGAATGTTACCTTTTTTTATAATGCATAGTACAAAATGGCAGAGGTTTACTTAGGGCCATTTTAGAAATGATTGAAGTTATTTCATGATCACAGCAAGCCAAAAGTCATTTAATGATGTTTTATGAAATTCAGTCAACATCTCAAATAGTGGTTTGTAAAATCAAGCATAGCATAGTACAATGTGAAGTTACAAAAATTTGAAACTTAGATCCTGAGGAACAACAATAAGAAAGTCTTTATTTTCCGTAAATAAACCATTGTGTTTCTATAGAATAGAAAACTTTGTATGGACAGTAAAAGCACTACAGTTCTTAACATGCAGGAGTCTTGAATGAGAGCCAGTGTGTTTCAGACAGCTTTCTTTGGCATTACCCAGTTAGAGCGCTATGTATTAAGGACTGGTTTTACAATGAAGTTGTGATTCGGTGTGAGGATATGCAGCCAGAAACACATCTCCCTTTTTACACATTTGATAGTGAATTAATTTGTGATCATTGTGTGATCACAACCTTTTACTGTGGCTGTGTTATTCTCAGCACCCATGTTCAGGTGCATGGCCCAATATGGGAGTGCACTCATCAGTTAAGAAGGTAGGAAGTGGTAGTCTAAGTTTTAAACTTAATACATTCATTTAAAAATTAGCTAAAGTATTTGTAGTTTTAACATATTGCCTTTTTCAACTTTGTAGTACTTATAGAGTTAATATCATTTGAGTTACTAAGAATTTAGTTTTTTAATATTCTCACATATAATTTTTCAAATAATCTAAAATTTTTGTTTGTTGTTTGTTGAGAGATCTATGTAGCCCCGGCTGGCTTGAAACTCAGTGTGAGGACCAGGCCGGCCTTGAATTCATAGAGATCCACCTACCTTTGTCTCTCCCAGTTTCTACCACACTCTGCCTATCTTAAGATACTTCCAGCAGTATTTTTGTACACCAGATTATAAGCCAGTATTTTTAGTCCTTTTTATATTTTATTATAGATAGCACAAGAAAGAAAGCCAACACTTTGTAGTTCTACCACCTAACTCCTCGGTTCTATTTTTGTAAGATGTTTCACAGCTGAAACAATTATCTAGTCATAAGCACTTACTTCCTGTATAAACAAAATGTGAGGTGACTTCACGGAGAGACTTAACCCAAGGTCCAGCAACTCATGACAAACACTACTTTTTTATGAATTTGAAATGAATGCTGTTTTCACTATATCCTCCTTCTGCTTTTTAATGTCTTTATCCAGCAGTACCAAAATCATAATTCATGCTACCAAACCCCCCACCCCCGATATCATACTGAAATACTTGACCATTCTGATTTTCTCTAGTGCAACCAACCTAAAAATTTGAGGGCTACCATGTATTGCTCTTCAGTGTCTTGCTCCTACTGTAAACTGTGATAGCTGACCAAACCTGGCGCATTGTGGCCCCTCGTGTTTCTAAAGCTGGCTATTACCTCCCATTGTACTCTCTACTTCAGTTTGTTGTTAGCTAACTTGTACTTCTTGTACTTGTGGTCTTCTCTTCAGATGTGATCACTGGTGTACTGAGACAAGAACACACTAAAATTGCAATCTTGGTTTTCCCCAAGGCCTATGATTATTGGGTAGGAAGGGTGGTTGCAGAGGATAAAAGGAAGAGCTGGGTTTTATTGTTTGGTTTGTTGTTTTATTAGGAAAAGAGTTGAAACTATTTGGAAAACATGTTTCCGCACTTATTTGATTTTCTAACTAAAAAACTATAAGATGATGTAAGATGAATCAGTTCAGCTCTTAACACTTTAGTCAAGTAAACTGATCTCCATAAAGGCCATGTATTTGGCTTGAGCTGACATTTGTTTTAAGACTGAGCATATCCCTAAAAATCAAATGACTCATAGGTCAATTCTCTAGACATATCCTGATTCCATAAAAAGTGTTTTTATCCAAAATACATGATATATTTCTTGAGGTATAAAGGTGAATTATGTAAATGAATTGTGGTGGCTAGTTTTATGTCAGCTAGATGCAAACTAAAGTCATTTTTAAAGACAAAACCTCTATTGAGAAAATCCTCCCACCAGATTTGCCTGTGGGCAAGCCTGTGGTACATTTTCTTGAATCTTAAAGTAACATTTCTTTGTCAAAGTCCTTACTTAGCACTGGTGCAGGAAGTATTTTATATTTAACAAACCTGCTGAAGAGCCTACATTTCTTTGTCATTACTAAAACAATGATATTTTATGTCTCCTCCTTTGATCTTTAGCATAATAAATTGATAATCATAAAAATAACCCCAACCTCTCTCCCCCAAAAAAACATCTAAATCTGTACTTTAGGCAATCCATGCTTAACTGTAGACTAGAAGGAATATGAAAAGAAAAATTCCAGGCATAGCTGTACTGTTTATTAGATTGTTAGCTTACCAATCCAAATGTTCCCAGGAATACATTTTTTTCATTTCACAATTAAAGATGCTAGCACTGCTGGTTTTTGTTTGTTTTTGTTGTTTGTTTGTTTTTCTAAAGTGAAGCTTGTAAGAATATAAGGGATAAGAGAGAAAGAGAGAATTATATAGCATGCAGCTCAACCAACACTGGCCTGTACACTGAGCTAACCTGATCATAGTCCATCCTTGGATGAACCTTACCTTCTAGTAGAAAGGGAACTACAGAGTGAATCCATAACATTCTAATTGGTCAGTGCTATTGCAGTGTTAGAAGATAAGGATTGCCCATCTTTAAATATAGTATCAAGGAATGCCTCTTTTGGTGGTAGCATTTAAGTAAAAACTTCTGGTACAACTGTATTTTCACAACATCGTGAACAAATTAGGTCAATGGAAAAGTATCATCATAGTATACCTTTTTCTAGATGCCTAACATCCATTTACTGAAGAAATTTAAACTCTTACACTTGCTGGTAAGTTCTAGACTACCTATGCCTAGCATTTACCTAGTTTTATGCTCAGCTTGACACAAACTAAATTCATTTAGACAAGATTTCTTACTATCTAAATTTCTCAACATTTTTTTTTATGTTTTTTAAAAAAGACCTTGTTGTCCACATGAATAAGTTATATTAAAATTAGCATAATTCTTGTAAAAATCTAAAATACATTTTTCATTATTGTCCCTAGGTACTCAATAAAGATCTTCATTGTCACCATTTACACCTTCAGACCAAAGACCTGCAAACACAAATGGGACACATGATAGCTCTAGCTTGTCTCCAGGAGCAGCAGCACAGTCAGACTGAAGCGTAAGTACAAGGCTTTGGACAGTTTACCAATTTTAATGCTGCAGGAAATTGAAATTTATCTGATGTTTTGTGCTAAAGAAATTAAAACTGCTATTAACATCAATTAAATTAGATCATGTGTAGTTATTAGTAATTCTAGAAGGATTTGTTATGGGTTTGCCTTCTTAATCTTCTGCCTTCTATACACTCTTCCCAGTCTGCAGATGAAGTCTGGGTCCCAACCCAGGGCTTCAGCCCAGTCTGATGAGCCTCACCTGCACCTTGGCAACCTCTAAGCTTAGACCAGGAGACATCCGGTTTGCCAGCCCATCCTTTTGTAGGCACATGAGACTTGCAATCAAAAGGAAAATCCATGTACTTAGATCTCATTACTATTACTAGGTTTTAATGAGCATCAAGTGTCTCAATTATTTTATAATCTTTATTAATTAAATAATTTTCTTTGACAATTTCACACATGTATGTTGTGACCATTCCCACCATCTCCACCCTCTCATCTCAATGCTGTCTTCACCCTTTCTTCCCCATAGATCACCTATTCACCTTCCGTTCTATTTTTTTTTTTTTTTTTTTAGGAGGGGGGGTTATTAATTTGTTTGGTTTGGTTTGGTGACCCAGCAAGTTTAACCAGACCTATCTACATGATCATCAATTTGAAGCTATCCACTAAGGTCTCCTGGGCTCAGCAGTGGATACACAACTGAAGACAGTGATTCCCCCTTCCCCAAATTCTCTTTCACCAGGAATTCAGCAGTAACTGGCAGGGCACCTGGAGCCCCTCTCCCTTCCTCAGTTGATTGTTGACAGGGCCAATGTTGTATGCGCCCAGTGTTGTAACAGCAGTTGGTATAAGTTCATGATTGCAATGACTATATCATCTAGAGGATAGCATTTGCAGCACTTCCCCCTGTCTTCCAGCTCTGAGAGACTTCAGTCTCTTCTTTCATGATGTCCCTTGAGCCTTAGAAAGGGTGGTGTATATGCCTTATTTAGAGCTGAGCCCTCAGCCATCACTTTTCCTCAGCATCTTTGGCAGCTGCAACTCTCCAAATTCGTCATTGTTCACTGCAGAGACTTCTCTGATTGAGGTTAATAGTAGCTTTTTATGCATGGGTATAAACATAGAAATTTATAAAGGCAGTTAGATGCAATTAGTTTAGTTTAACAGTAGTGAGTTACCCACTTAGCCTATGAGTTCCCCTGGCATAGATGCTAACTGGGCTTCAATTACAGGCATGAATTCAGTCGCATGGATTGTGCTTCAAATCTAGTCAGTTGGTTACCCTACCTTTTTGTTGTTGTTGTTGTTGTTTTTATTTAAGTAACATTTTTCATTTATTTTACATACCAGCCACAGTCTCCTCCCACCCACCCCCACCACTGCCACTTTTGGACAGGTGGTAGCACATCTTGCCCAGAAAACTGGTGGGGCTTTGCTTTGTTTTTCGGGACTCATGGGGTTCACAGCTGGTAAAACCGCTGCAACCTTAATATATACTTCAACACGTACATTCCACTAAATTAAAAAATAAAATCTATAAGAAATGGGTGAGTTTCTGCATGCATGCAAGCCATGAAAATGCAATAAATAATTCAAACAGCAACAACAGTGAATCAACTATAATAAGACCAGATGGATTTGCTGCAGATCATATCAGACCTTCAAGGAACTAATACCAATGCAATACATATTGCTCTATAAATGGGAAAGGAAGGAAAGCTTCCAACTGTATGGTAGCATTACCATGGTACCAAACTGTTATGATGAACCCAGCTGTAAAACATCTTGATATAATACTGACATACTGAATTTTAAATCACAACAGAAAGATTAGTCATCATGATCAAGTTAGCTTCATTTCTGAGATTCGGGGTTTCTGCATATTTAAATCAGTAAGTATAATACATCACAAAAGGGATAGAATTCATGATTATCTCCAGAAACACAGAAAGGGCCTTTGACAAAATCCTGTCCCTTTATGACGCTGGATGTGCTGCAGGATGCACAGAGCATATACTTCAGCATAATAAAGGCTATGTTTGACAGACCTATAGCCAGCATGGTGCTAAATGGAGAAAAGCTCAAAGCATTCTCACTAAGATTAGAAATTTGACAAGGGTGACCATCCATTCTTCTACTTCTGCCAACTATAGTGCTTGAAGCCTGAGCTAGGGCATTAAAGCAGGATACAGAGTAGTAGATGTAAAAAAAGTCTAAGTTTCCCTAACTTGAAGATTATATGGTTCTGTAGATAAGAGAACCTAATGACTTCGCTAAAAGCTCTTAAAACTGGCCAACACTTTGCAGATAGTGGGATGCAAAATGAGCAGTCTGCCACAGAAGCCTTCCTGTAACTCCAGTGACAGATATGGAAGTAAACCTAACCGTGGAAACAAAAGACCTCCACAATGAAAATTCTTAAAACACTGAGGAACCAAAAGATCTCCCTCGTTCATGGACTGGGAGATTTAGTGAAAATGGCCAGAGTGTTTCTGTTTTTATGTGTTTTTATATTCACTGTACAGCTCACTAATAGCATTTTTGTTCTCAAATTTGTTTGTTTGGTTGCTTGGTTGGTTTGGTTTGGGGTTTGGGGTTTGTTTGGTTGGTTGTTTTTTGAGACAGTGTTTCTCTGTGTAGCCCAGGTTGGCCTTGAACTCACAGAGATCCTCCTGCCTCTGGGATTAAAGGTGTGCAACACCACCGCCGGCTGTTCTCAAATTTTTTAAGTGTATGATTTTCTTAAAAAGTGTAGCTTGATCTCTTTTGTCATCTTTTATAAATCAGGTACAGTTTGTTAGGTAATCATTGCTTTGAGGTTATATGAAAATGAGAGGTTTGTTTCTCTATGGGGCTGCCATTCAGAAATCCCATTAGCATTCCACAGGTATTCTCAAATTACTCATGATTAATTGTCTATGCTTTTGATTTAAAGTAAGTTAAGATGAAGAAAAACCCAATAGTTCTTTTACAAATGGGAGCTTAGACTCTTTCCCCCAACTCATTGTGAATCTGCAGCTACAGCAAATCATCATCACTTGCTATCAAGTAACATGCAGGAGTTTAGACTTTCAGAGACATGGTAGTTTATTTTAACCCCACTGTGTTATTATATATACAGAGATTGATATGCCTGAAATAAGCTTTTACCTTAATAATGAGATAAAATGGATTCTAACTGATTTCAAAACCAAAGCATCTCAAAAGCAATGTGGCATTGTAGAACATGAGTAAGTTTTTTGGAATCAATCTTTAATCCTGCTTATTTTAGCAATATATCCTTGTAGAAACTATATAGCATTGATAAGGCTTAGATTTCTTATTCATAAAAATAAATTATTATGCAAACATAACATGGTACCTGATTCTTAAAACCATTCCCAGGTTTAATGATTTACTAATGTTCATGAGATTCACATAGTTATACTTAAGGCTGTGAGTTAGTTTAGCAAAACAATACAAAATAAAATCAGCAAAATGGAAAGTTATATAGGGTAGTCTGGAAGAGCCTGGGCAATTAAAATTTCAAGAATCTTGTTAAGTGCCAGACATGATGGCATTTTCCTTTACCTTTAGCATGACAGGCGGCTGCAGAAGGATTGCTGTAAATTTGAGGCTCTCCTGGACTGTGGCAATAGTGAGAGTCTAGCTTCAGAAAGGAAGGATCTTGTGTAGTGAGGCACAGGCTATGCTTAATTTCAGCAAAAAGCTGTGACATCACATTGGAAATTAGATCCTGTCAGTGCCTCAAGGTTTTATTGGCATGATTTCCTACACCTCTGATAGATAAAAATTTCAGACTTTCCAAAGGAAGGTTAGGCAGTCCCGATAATGTCTGTTGCTTAAATACACACTTTAAGTAAAGTGAAACACTCATCATTTCCAATCCGGAAATTATGGAAATATTCCTAACATCAAAAGCAAAGCTTTCCTCACACTTTCAGACCTAGTAATCTTACTGCACACAACAATACAGTTGCCGAAAGTACAGGGTTGTGTAAGTATATCCAGCTGTAGCTGTCCTTTTCACAGATCCTCAGTCCCTTTCCAACACTCAATGCTAAAAAGTGTTCACTGTAGTGTAGTTACTGTATTAGATTGTGTATTCTCTTTACCAAAGTTCCATAAGTTTGATATTGATTCAACTATTGTAAGTCTAACTGCTTGGCCTATCAAGAAGGCATAAGTGAGTCATGATCCAAAAAAGTGTCAGAGAGAGAGATTTAGGACAGTGTTCCAGCCAGATATTTACCCCCAAGGTCATGCAGAAACTACCGCAACCACTAATGAAGGCTGGTTTTCCTGATTTCCACCCAGGTTTCTCTTTATACTGAGAATATTAAGTACATGTTGAGCTGTTTGGGTGAAATTACATTTTTTTACAAAGCAAATTTGAATTATGATAAGATTTTCATATTGATAGGTACTAAGGGAGAGACAGAAAGATAGTCTTTAGGAAAGGACAGTTGGACCTCGCCTAGACTGAGTGCAGGCTTTGCAAGAGAATTTACCAAGAAACATTATAAAAGAAATCATAAGGAATCATTTTAATTATATTATAATATTTTGCCTATTATACAAAAGAACCATAATAGTGTGTTTAAAACTTTGTGTTTCTTTCTCCTTTCTTGTCATCTTCTGTTTGCAGAGTATTGAATGCTTTACTTCCAGCCCTAAGAAAAATGCATCGCGTTTTGAAAGAAAGTGGCCTGTCAAACACTGCTTTTGATGCTGACTTCAAAGATATTGAGCATTTGGTAGAGAGGAAGAAAATGGTGGTTTGGGCTGACCAAACTACCGAACATTCAAATCAAAGTGATCTTCCAGGGATTTCTCTTCTTATGACATTCCCACAGCTCGCACCAATTCAGTCTATTCCATGTTGTGAGTACAACTTTTTATTTTACTCAGAAAGTGGTAGCATTATTTCTAAGGAGATTGTTTATATTTCAATCTACAGAACAGTTGATTTCTTTTTAATAGATCTAGTTATTTAGATGATTGCTAACAAAGAAGCTAGCTTCTAAGTAATTTTAGTTAACAAGAATCTCCCACGACTTGCCAGCATGTATATACTGTTGTTCTGAATAATTAGCAGTGTCATTTACTTCTCATCCTTATTTAAATTTTAACTTCAATTAAAGACTAAAGTTTATAATAAATAATACTATATTCTTTAATATATAATACTCTAACCTGAAGAGTAGCTAGCACTATAGAATTTACTATTTTTCTATTGACATTAATTATCTCTCATTTTTCTACAAATTGTGCATAAGATACTTTCTTTATGAAACTAATTTAAGATCTTGGTTTAAAATAACACTTTCTAGCAATGTAGTATAACAAGCAGAATGCCCTGCCTTTGAAATAACTGATGTTACCGATTTGGTGATCTTTATATGCTCTCTCTCACTTGAACATTCTGTCTCCCCTTGAGCTCTCTGGGTTCTTACACAAATGTTTTTATTGGGTAAGCCTCACTATTTGTTAGGTTTCACATGAATGCTAGCACATTACATTTTGGTCTGCAACTCTTCTCGGTTCCTTAGTTTTCTGTAAACATTTTAAGTGTACCTACATCAGGAATTTACCTCATTTAAAAGTTTGAGGACCTACAAAATAAAGTTGCAGTGATTTAATCAGTATTCCGTTGAATAGTGCATTAGAGATTATGTCTGTGTATATTATTCAGAATTTGCATTGCTGAGAACAGATACCTGAGAAAGGTTTTATTTTGATCAAAGATTTTGCAAAAGATTCAGTCCGTGGTCACATGAGCAGATCATACTGTGAGCAGAAGCACATTGTGGAGGATTTGGCAAACAGGGAGCAGAGAGGGGGGTGGGCTGAGGGCCAGGTATAACCTTGAAATTATGCCCATCTCTTCCAGTGATGCCCAACCTCCAAAAATTTACAAAGCTTCCAAAACAGCACCCATAGCTAGTTTAACACATGAGCCTGTGGGAGACATTTTATATTCAAACCATAGCTATATGTATTTACATCTGTGCTTTCCTAGAAGTTGATTTACTAGATTAGAAAACAAACATTTTTTTTTCAGTTTTTTTGAGTCCCCAAAAGTAAAAGTTATTTGTGTAATACCTAAAATCCCAGATGCCTCAAAACTGAAACAGAGCCAATGTGACAATCAGAAGTTTTAGATTTTGGCTCATTTTGTATCTTCAAATTAGATGTCTATACCAGTATTCCAAAGAAAAAAGAAAATATCTGAACAATTGTGGTCTCTAGTGTTTAGGATAAAGGATATTGTATCTGTACCTAGTACTTATAAAAGTACATGTTTAACTTTTATGTAAACCAGAACAGTGACACATACCTTTAGAATCTGTTGCTTTGGATTGCTAGTAGCATTGATACAACTTCTATTATGTGTCTTCGGGTGTTGGTTGAGTTAGTCAGGGGTTTTGGTGTTATTTGGGATTTTAAGAGGAGTTTGATTTTTAGACGGGGTCTTGACTATGTAATTCAGACTGGCCTGCAACTTGAAGCCAAACCTGGCCTCAAACTTGAAATCCTCCTGCCTCTGCATCCTGAGTGTTGGATTATTAGTATATACCACTACACCCAGTGCTTTATCAAATCTTTGCATGTTCTGTATTCATACACGGATGTATTCAGTTGTGGAGAGTTGTCTAGTGACCTGGCGTCAGGGAGCTTTGTTACCCTCACTCTCAGTGCGCCCAGTGTTGCTCAGCACTTTTGTCACTGTCTCCAGCAAGCGGCAGTGGCTCTTCTTGGTTGTCCACTTGATATGCCTTGGGTGAGAGACCTGCTACTGAGAAAGAGCCTCTCTCAGACTGGCCTATGGACATGTCTGTGGGGCGTTTTCTTGCTTTCTAAGTAACAGAGGAGGCCCCAGGCCCCAGTAGGTTGTGTAAGGAATCTCATTGAACAGGAGTAGTGAGCAAGCCAGGAAGCAGTGTCCTTCCAAGAGTTGTTCCTCAGGTCTAGCCTCCAAGTTCCTGCCTGGAGCTCTTGTCCTGGCTTTGATAGATGATGGACTACAAACTGTAGGCTAAGGTAGAAACCCTTTCCTCCCTAACTTGCTTTCATCAGTATTGATCACGGGAACAGAAACCAGACTTCAACAACCAGCAAACAGCCATAAAGAGAAATTAGCTTTAATTTTAGAAATGGCCATCCTAAGCTTCCAGCTTCTCTTTCTACGTGTGGCTCTCAACAGTTTTGTTAACAATCCAGTGCTTCCAAACTCATGTTTTCACTTTGTACAGATTTCTTTAGTTGTCTTCTGAAGAAAGATTTGTTTGGATTAGCTGTGTCTCTTTTACTAGCAGAAGGTCAAAAATGTTTACAGGCAGTGTGTTGATCATGTTCTTTCCCTACCTCCAGCTCCCCCCAAATCCTCTCCACCTGACTCCCCATGTAACTCATGCTCTTTCTCTCTGAATACACTCAGTCTTGCCTGATCTTAGGAGCGAAACAGGATCAGGCCTTGTTAGTATTTGGGTGGGAGCTCTCTATATTTTTACATTAAGGTCCCAGGAGTTAGATATATTATTTAAAAGTCTCTCCCCATGTCATTCTCCCCTCTCCTCACTTTCAAATGTGAATGAACGTATATTAATCGTTTTTCTTTTAGTGAGGCATTTTTATCTTTAGAATTTACCTTGTGAGATATTTGGAAAGCAACACTTAAAATATACTTTCATCTTTTTCACTTGCTTCTGTCTTTATTATGAATTCAGTATGTTGGGAAGGAAGTGGAGTGTTAGCACCAGGACTGAGAACTACCAACCACCTGCTATTAAATGGTTATTATTCCTTATTTAAAGTCCATATGTCTGTTACAATGGACTTGCATGGACTATATTTGTCAGCAATAAAATAAAACATTTATTTGGCTATTTTTCATAATGTTTCAAATGAAAAGACTTGAAATTATTTTATAAACATGTATTATATTTTCTTTTAGATTCAGAAAAATATCAGGTTAGGTTTTGTATTCATGGTATTTTGTTCTTGGTTTGTTAATTTTAGTATTTAGTTCAACTGGTTTTATAGATTAACTAATTGCATGTCTTACTCCATGAGTTGTACCTTTTGTGTGTATGATGTACAGAGTCAAAGAAGGATAGAAAGAAAATGTGTGAGTCTATGTATAAACTTACTGTTCTTGATCTTGAATGTATTGAATTATGTTCGTGGGGAGGGACAAACAGTCCAGTTTATGTCTTGTATATACTCATGAACAGTACCAACAGGTTTTCTTTTTAAGTTCCAAAAATATTGAATGTTATTAATTTTGACTTTTTTCAGCTTTTTTAAACTTATATCAGCAGCAGTATTTTATTTAAAGCATGTATACACTAAAGCATAGTTTATATAGCATTTATTATGAGACTAATCATAATAAATTTAACTTATCCTCTATTATTGAACATTTAAAACAATGTTGTTGAAAGTAGTATTTCCATAAGCAACTATTTAGATTTATCCTAGTGCTTATGTCTAAATAAAGCAATCAGAGTCCTGTCTGCTTTCTTTTGCTTCAGTTTCTTTACTGGATTATTCTGAAGTCAGTCTTACACATATATTTCTTCCATTTATATCATTTGTCTCTAGAAGAAAGTGTACTAATGTATTCACACCTAATGTTATTAAACATATAATAAGCATTCACATTTCCCTCACTGTTACAAAAGTGACTGGTTTCTATACTTTGTTAAAGTTGGAAGTCAGACAAGGGCCATATTTCATTACTGGTTAGGCAGCCTCTTTTGCCTCTTTTTGGCCCAGGCTCTCACTATGTAACTCTGGCTGGCCTGGAACTTGCTATGTAGACTAAGCTCCTTGAATTCACAGAAATCTAACCAACTCTAGAGCCCCTTCCACATGCTGGGACTTAAGGTATGCACCACCACGCCCAGCTATACTACCATTTAGATCTGTCTCATTTTTGTCTTTCCTAGTCTCTCGTTGACTGTTTGCCACTTAATGGGCATTAAAACAATTTATGTTTTTGCTTACTAGCATATATGAATTTCTTCCATTTATTTAAGAGTTTTTTTCTATGACTTACCTACTATTCCTTTTAGTATTTTTCTTGTACAGTTGTCTTTTGTAAAATTATAATAATAATAATATTATTATTATTATTATTATAAAGTTTATTTACAGACACAAATATGAGGATATTTGCTTATTCATCAATAATATTGAATTACTATATGTAAAGTGCTTAGGAAATATCTAGATACTTAGAATTATATACACAGAAATACACACAGAGACACATAACATCAATTAGAGACATGAAGGACATGAATTTGAAGAGAACAGGGTCAGCACATAGGAACATTTGGAAAGGGGAAAATGGTGTAATTGTCTCAAAAATATATTTTAAAAGGGGGGAAATACATCACAGTGCAAAACAAGTTCCTGCCTTATTGAACTTACCTTCTAATTACGAAAGAAAATGTAGGTCAATTAAACAGAGTTTAGGAGTAGATTGCAGCTAATTTGCTGTTTTTATAACCATAATAAGGGTAGTTCTCATTGATAAACTTGAAGGACCTTACAGATATAACCAGAGAATCTACACTGTGTTTCGAGTAAGGAAACTGTGTTTCAAGCCATGCTAAATCATAGCATAGAAATTTGTCTGAGTTGTTTCAAGAAAGGCAAGTATGAAATACAACTGTTAACAAAGGAAGGTAAATGATAAAATTAGTGTTAAAGAGGAGTCAGATCACACAGGATTATTATTAGGAGTTATTCTTTATTCTGCATGCCATGGGGATGTATAGCATGATCTGAGCATAGATAGTGTGTTGCATGAATCCTAGTGGTCTTAATCAAAACCTGGAACTAGATATCAGGGTGAAAGCTGAAAGGTCAGAGAGGCAAAGGAACAATCCACTAGAGAAACTTCTCACCTCGCCAGCTCCATAAATCCTCTGACTGAATGCTTCTGAGTCCTCAGCTGTAAAGCAGCTCTAGTTCCTGTCTTTTCACACCTTCTATGCCTTCCTCCGCCCAGCCATTTCACTTCCTTCCTAGTGCTGGGATTAATGGTGTGTGTGCTTCCCAAACACTGGTAGCAAAGGCATGAGATCCCAAGTGCCAGGATTAAAGCCACTGCATGGCTCTGTTTCTCTCCTAGACTGAGTCAATCTCATGTAGTCCAGGGTGGCTTTGAACTCACAGAGATCCAGATGGATCTCTGCTTCCAGAGTGCTAGGATTAAAGGTGTGTGCTACCACCACCTGGCCTCTTTGTTTAATCTAGTGGCTGGCTCTTTCCCCTGATCCTCGGGCAAGCTTTGTTTGATACACAATATATCACCACAATGAAGAACTTTTAAAAATGAACATTAAAAGTTGAGTGGCTACAGTGTTGAGAATATATTGTGATAAGGAAAGGTTGAATGGTTAGGAGATTATTACAGTAGTAAGTAAAGATGAGATTGCCTCAGCCAAGAAGTAGAATTACTGAGAGAATAACGGCTTATAAGATTTTTTAATTTGACAAGAATTTTGAATCTGGAAGAATGTGTTCATGTTAAAAGGGTTGGAAAAGACTTCATGTGGGAAAGGTTTTAAGAATCAAAGTAGTTTATTTATAGAAATTTAGTTTGGACCTTGTTAAATTTGCCTTAAGATATACCCAAAGTGGAGATGTCATTGTAGGCTGTTAAGAATCTGAACTTCAGGAGTGAGGTCTTATGATGAACTTTAATGATTGATAACATTTACATAATATTTAAATTATAGGATCTTGTTGGGGGTGTTTGTTTGTTTGTTTGTTTTTTGACTCTTTACTCTTTGTGAGGCCTGCCACCCAGGTCCCAAATAAAACACTGATGGAGGCTTATTTCTACTTATAAATGCTCAGAGTTAGCTGGACTTGTTTCTTGCCAGCTTTCCTTAATGTATCCCTTCTACCTTTTGCCTCAGGGCTTTTTACATTCTCTTACTTCTGTAAATCTTACTCTTAACTCCGTGGCTTGCTGTATAGCTGGATACCTGGTCCCTGATGTCCTCCTTATTCTCTTGCTACTTCTTCCTCCCAGATTTCTCCCATATTCTCTCTGCCTGCCAGGCCTGCCTATCCTTTCTCTGCCTCGCTACTGGCTGTTCAGAGCTTTATTAGACCATAAGGTGTTTTAGACAGGCACAGTAACACACCTTCATAGAGTTAAATAAATACAATGTAAACAAAAGTAACACACCTTAAAATAATACTCTACAACAATAGGGCTGGATGAGAAAACCATGGGCTATTATTATTAACTCTTTCTTACATTTTGTCCCTTACCCTTAACTTTGAAGTGTCAATGTGTCCTTTTGGGTGCTAAAATTTTACTTGAATTTTTCTCTCAATGCTTTTGGAATCATTGTCCATCCATTAAATGGTACATTTTTCCTTTCCATCCTCTCTTAATTTATTTTAATATAGTGATCTAATACAGTACAGTATTTTCTGAGAAGCCAGTTTTTCTCTGTGTGTTTGTATGGTACCTTTGCTTTACATACATTTAGTAGGCACATGAATTCTTTTTATGAAATCTCTACTCTTAGGAGCTGGTAGCTGTTTTTCTGTTGTTGTTGTTTTTTCTGAATTTAGATTTTGGATTATATCTATGGTAATTCTAGTTTCTTTTCATTATTCATTGTTTTGAAATGACCTTGTTGGTACACCTAGGATGATACACTTGAATGTTAGACTAATTATTTTTCAGTTCTAAGGAAATAAATTGTTCTCTAAAGTTGATAGATCGGTCTTTGTTCTTCTTTACTACCAGATTTTCTCCGCTTTGCCATGTCCTCAGCAGCTTAAGCATTTTCTTCATATATCTCCTGTATATTTGTTATTAAAGATATCCTTAGGAATTGTTTGTTTGTTGAGGCAGGGTCCTACTGACTCTAGCTTTGGCTGGCCTTCTATTCAGACTCAGTTGTTCCTCCTGAGTGCTGAGATTTAGGGCCTGCACTACCATGCATTACTATCTATAGACATTTTATATTTGTATTATACAGGCTACTCTTAAATTTTTGCTCTGCATTAAAAAAACATTACTTTTTATTCAGGAAAAAATAGTTTCTTTCATTATTACAATGTCAGTACTTTAAACTATAGAGTTAGATATGTAACTTTAAATCTTTATGTTTTATGTCTGTAAAGTGTTCACCTATCTTGGGTCTGAAAACAGAAAGCTCACTCACAGAGAACTGAGGGTACTGACGGGCAAGGTTTATTTATGGAATTGATAAAATTTTGACATTAAATGAAAAGGCAAGACTTCCTCATTACCCATCTGGAAACTCACAGTTAGTAATATTTCTGTCTCTAACCTTTCTCTCTGGTTTGTTTTCTTTTTCCCTTGTCCATGGTTTGATCTTAAAGTACAATAAAAGGAAAAATACCAGTAGAAGAAGCTAGTCTCTTACAGTACAGATGCTCTTACTGAATCCAGCATTCCTCTGTCAGTTTAGATCTCCACTAAAATTGTGTCTACAAGGAAATACGTAAAAAATACAAGATCTTCATAATCTTCAAATGACACATGGACAGGAACAGAAATATATATATATATATATATATATATCGTTAAATCTTCCATATTTTTCTTACTTTTAGTCATTACCAATAAGCAAAAGTTATAGTTGGGGCCCTAAATATATTGTGTTTGCCTCTTGCTCTCCAAGTACAACTGTGACAGTATTTACTTATTCACATACAACCGTAAACGTGTCTGTAAAGATCCTTTGCATTGTTTCCTTTTTACATTTTGAATATGTATGGAAGCTGTGAGAGCAAAACCCAGTAGAAATAATGTATTCTACTGTTTTCCACAGAGAGAAAGATCAAAAGGTTTTGGTTGGCTTAACTCAAACTGCAGAATTAATCTTAACCCACTGTAATAACTCTTAAGTACATGGAAAATTATATTGTTTGTAATATTTTGTTTGAAATTGATATTTTCTTTGCTGGAGTTAATATATAGCCACAATAGTACAACAAATTTGCTATAAAATGTATACATACTTTGATGATACCCTAACTTATTTGTGTGGGTGTTTTGGTTTTTCAGTACTTTTTTTTTCCTGGAGCTGAGGACTGAACCCAGGGCCTTGCACTTGCTAGGCCAGCGCTCTACCACTGAGCTAAATCCCTAATCCCAAAGATGCTGGAACTCCTGGAACTGGAGTTAGAGTGGTGAATTGATATGTAGGTGCTGGGAATTGAACCCAGGTCCATCTGGAAGAGCAGCCAGTGCTCTTAACCATTGAGCCATCTCTCCAGCCCTCAGGACTATTTTAACCCAGGGCCCTGAACATACGAGGCAATTTTTCTTCCACAGACAAACCTACACAGCCTCGCTTGTTTGCTTACTTGCTTCTTTTGTTGTTGGGCTTTTTTGAGACAAGGTAGACTAGGCAAGCCCTCAGATTTCTGTGTTAGTGCTCATCTGGCTAATTAAGTGTGTACCACTATACCTGGGTACATATCTTTTTAAATTTATAATTATTCACCTGTGTAATTGGCATCTATTAATTCCATGAGTCACAGATCTATTAAAAAGAATCCATATTTATGATTAGTGCAATAATTATATCAATCATTTGTAGCCAGAAGTGTTTATAGAAATGCATTTATTACTCTTTGATTTCACTCTAGAACGTTAGCCTCTAGTTTTTCATTTTGCTTTGTTTCCCAGAATACCTTCTCTTCTATGCATTAATTACCAGAAGTGCTAGCAAAGGAAGAGTCCTTGCCATCCTTTTGCACTAAATATCAATTAAATCTAACCCCATTCATCAGTACCCCCCTGTCACATACACCCATCTTTTCAGCCTATGACTCATGCTTGCTAACTACTGTATTCTGCTTTTATACTAACGTACAGCTCTATAATAAATCTCGTAACATTTGCAACTGTAAGCTTATGATAAGTTAGTTCCTCTGGGTAAAATCATTCAGAACATGTGATTTGGCACTTCAAAAAATGACCCCAGAAGACCTGCCCAATTTGTAAGAGAAAGATTTTTTAACTCATTAGTGACAAATGATCTTGTCTCTTTATTTAAAGGAACCACCTGTAAAATATTGCAGTAAGCTGAAAAATAAATGTGTTGCCCCTTTGCATACGAAACCATATGAATTGCCATTTAGCATTTGTGTCATAAGGATTTATTTAATACAGAAAAAGAAAAGAATGTTTTTTATTTCTTAATGCAATTTATTTTAGAACATTCTGAGAAACTTTGATAGAAGGAATGAGTAATTGTGGTGATATAAACCGGTTCTTGTTTTTCTGGTCTCTCCTAAAGTCTAATCTGCATCTACTACCAAACTATCTTCCAGTAAAGTGCAGAGATTTTAGGAGTGCATTCAAAGTCTTTCCTGAGATGTACCTGCCTTCCCTTTAACTCGCTTTCTGAGCTATGCCTCTGCAGTTTCCAAGGTTTTTCTCTTCAATCCCAGATGCTGCTCCTATTTTCCCTATCCCACACCCTGACCTATTGAGTCTTTCTCTGCACGAAAAGTCCAATGCAAACTGTACTCTTTTTATGAAGCCCTCCTTTCTTAAAGTCTCAGTGTTATTGTAGCTATAGCTTGCCTTCCCTGTCACCAGCAAAATGTAAGAGTTGGAAACTATTTTCATTAATTCATTTCTAAGTTTTTTCTTTCTTCACTGTTTTAACTTTTGGATTAATACAGTGGATTTGTTTTTGTTACCAATAAATATTTACTTTAAATTTGAGGAAGTTGAGCCAAAAGATATGCTTCATGAACTTATACTAATATTTTGTTTTAATAACCTACTGAACTTGTTTTCTAATCACATATGTATATTTTTTTTCTTGCAACAAAAATGATATGATCTAGTATTTGTAGATTGTCCATAGCTTTCTTCCCATTGGACCACATGAATTTAAGTTGCTTATTTTGTGGTGTTAAGGTTTGACACAGATTCCTGTGCATGCTAATGCCGATCTACACCTCAACCACTAACTTCCTTCTGATTAGTATGTATGATAGTCATCTAATAATATACTCAGGAACACTGGGTTTGTTTTTAGTTCATTTTTCTCATAAGTAAGCCACTAAAATCTCAGTACATATGTGTTACAAGTTGTCTGATTATCCTCTTAGACTACATCCCTAAAAGTAAAATAGCTAGATCAGGTAGTGTGTATGTTTTTAAAACGCTTGATAGTCATCAAATTATTCTCATGTCTAATAAGAGTGTGCAGTGTATCTTCCTAAATGAATAAATGAAAATGAAAATTGTTATTTGTTTGTCTAATGTAATTAGCTGAATTGATTATCTAATTATTTGATTTACCTAACTGTGTTGAATTTTCTCTTGTTTTTTCAATGAATTGTCTTTCTTTGGTTATTATAAAACATATATACCTAAACATGTATTGAAAAAGTTACATACTGAGAACCCAGGGCTTCCATAAATGCTAATTTTTAAAGAACCAAATTTTGTTATAAAGATATCCATTATTAATACACTTACTTTCCTTCCTAATAATAGTCAAGTGATGGTGTTTTTTTTATAGTACCATGTAACTAGTGTGGTGTCTTCTGTTCATAGTTTTGGGGTCTATGAAGATAATTAGATTTGTGTAAGTTATTATGTTAATCTTGTTGTCATTATTTCATGTTACTGGATGTCTTACCCTGGGCTTCTCCCTGATAAATCCCTGATAAACTAGAAAACAAAAGATGTGACTTCAAAGTTTGCCAACAGCAAATATTATTGACACTGTGAGTTGGAGCATATCAAGTTTTCTTACTACTGAGCAACAGAGTATTAAATAAGAAAGTTTTAGTTAATGCTGAGATTGTCTAATACTAAATTCTTCTGGGCTGAAATTGTAACCAGTGTGACTTTTCTGGTGCTCTGCAATTAATCAGACTACCCCTTTAGTTAAAAGATTCAGTAAAAATGTAGATTGCTGCACCACATTATTCCCATGACTAAGAAATGTGAAAGTTGGTGGTATTCCTAAGTTATAGGAATAATTAATTACCTTATTACTTTAGTTTTTATTGTTGCTGCTTTTATTTTCATTGGTACTTATAGCAGATGAGAAGGCTGTTCCTAAGTTTGGTATTTAGGGCTGTTTTGATGGAGTAACTAAGGAGGGTAGTTTTGGTTTTTTGGAGATGGAGTTTTAAGTGTCTGTTCCCAAAGGTGACCTTGAACTTGTGACCTTCAAGACTTTCAGTTTTGCTAGGAGAAAACATTTAGATGTGAATTCAAGTTTCTTTTCTCCTATAGCAAGGATTATGCAAAACTATATATTTGGTTTAAAATTATTTGGACAGACTTCTCATTAATATTGGCTTAAGAAATAGTTCTTATGCTGGGTGGTGGTGGCACACACCTTTAATCCCAGCACTCGGGAGACAGACCTTGGCAGATCTCTGTGAGTTCGAGGCCAGCCTGGTCTACAGAGCAAGATTCAGGAAAGGCACAAAGCCACACAGAGAAACCCTGTTGGGGGGGGGGGGGTAGGGGGGGGGGAGGGAGGAAGAGAGGAAGGAAGGAAGGAAGGAAGGAAGGAAGGAAGGAAGGAAGGAAGGAAGGAAGGAAGGAATAGTTCTTATAATTACTAAGATAAGCACTTAACACATTTCACTTTCAGAGGCTGGTGAGAGTACTCAGGAGCCAAGAGTACATACTATCCTTACAGAGGACCTGAGCTTAGTTCTCAGCACACATGTCAGAAGGTTCACAACCTCCTGTAACTAACTCCAGTGAATCCAAATCTCTCTTTTAGCCATTGTGGGCACCTGCACACACAGAGAAACACATAAGTAAAAGATAAAATAAACCAAGCAAATTTCTTGTACCTTTTTTTTAAACTATTTGTTGGGTTGGGGATTTAGCTCAGTGGTAGAGCGCTTGCCTAGCAAACACAAGGCCCTGGGTTTGAGCCTCAGCTCAAAAAAAAAAGAAAAGAAAAGAAAAAACTACTCAAGGAAAATAGGCAAAACAGTGTTTTTTGTTTTCTTTTCTTTTTTTTTTTTTTCTCTTTGTTTACTGGAATATATGCTGCATAGCATCTAACAACATCTGGTATGTACCCATTGTTTCTAAACAATATGCTTACACTGCTGTGCTTGATTCATCTATATTTAAGTATTATAATTTGTATTTATGAGGGATGAAGACTTAGCTCACTTATACTACCACCTTTTGTCCTGGATCTGATTGTTTTAGCAGGATCAGGTTGAAAGTGAATATACATGACTGTGTTACAAAGTGTCATATACATAATTACTAAAATGTATAACTTAATTTCAGAAATAAAAGGAAAATTTATTAATAAAAGATTAAGAACTCTTTTCAAAGCAAAAATACACTGATTTTTCTTTAAATTACTTATAAAAAGATGAGAAAACTTTTTTCCTATCTTAAAGTACTTCAGCTGAGAAACTTTTTGGAGAATTGAAATATTTGAAAGATACAAATGTTAAAGTAGAACAGGTATATTATAGGTACATATGAATAATGTAGAAAAATACAGCTGATCTGTATATGTTTAGCTACTTTTTTCTTGCATATACAGTGATTTTCATCGAGATGTCCTTCAAATATTTCTTCTTCAGACTCTCCTATAGTTCATTTTCAAAGCAAAAATGGCCAGCATGTTGGCTTTTGTTATACTTACCTTATTCATATTCTTTTAAAAACAAATCCCAGAAGTTTGAGAGAAATGGGGAATAGCAGGTATACCCAAACTTTATTTTTTCATTCACCAGTCATCAAATATTTATTCATAACCTTATAAAAGTTTAAGATTTTAATTTTAATTATGAGTATTTGTACACGTCTGTATTTATGCCAGAACAGAGTATCAAAACCCCATAGCTGTAGTCACAGGTAGTTGTGAGCCACCTGAAGTGGATGCTGGAAACTGAACTTGATTCCTTTGAATGAGCAGCTAAATTGCATAATACTACACAAATAACACAGATGTTAAGTACTTACGGTATGATTCATGTAGTATTTTAGAATCTGGACTGTTATGAATTTTTTTATTTACTGGTTCTTTGAGAGTTTCATATACTGTGTTTTGATCATGTTCATTTCCTCCATACCAGATCCATTCCATCCCTACCCACCCAACTTTGAGTCCCCCACATTTTTTTTAACCCTTTAAGACCAGCTTGTGCTGCCAACATAATCTTCAATTTGTTGTCTTCCACTAGAGTGTGATCAACTTAACAAGGAACTACATTTTTTTAATTAATTTATTTTTAATTTATGTGCATTGGTATTTTGCCTGCATGTATATCTGTGTGAAGGTGATAGACCTTGAAGTCACAGACAGTTGTTAGCTGCCATGTGGCTGCTGGGAATTGAACCTGGGTCCTCTGGGAGAGTAGTCAGTGCTCTTAACTGCTGAGCCATCTCTCTGGCCCAAGGAGCTACATTATTAGAGAAAACTTTCTCTCCCTATCCCAGCAGCTAATGATTACCAAGACTTCAACAGCTGGGGGGGGGGGGGGGGGTGCCCAGCTCCTCTTCTGTTCTGGATGTTGGTCTGGCTTAGACTTACACAGGTTTTGTTCATGTTGCCACAACTGCTGTTAGCTCATATGTGCAGCTACCCTGCTATGTATAGAAGGCAGTGTTTCCTTGTAGTTGTCCATGGCCTCTGGCTCTTACACTGTTCCTACCCCCTCTTCTACAGTGATCACTGAGCCTTGGGAAAGTGGATACAGGGTATATATTCCCCTTACGATTGAGCATTCTGCCATTTCTTATTGTCTGCATCTTGGCCAATTGTAGGTCTCTGTTAATCATCGTCTATGACAAATAAGTGTTGGGAGATATGTTGATCTTTGGTATAACAATGTCATTAGAAGTTGGTTTAATCTGTGCCTTTCAGCAGAACAATAGTACTGGACTCTCCCCCTAGGACATTGACCTGTCTTGTCATAAGTTGTTAGCCAATAATAGTTCCGGCCGGGTATGAGTTTAATCCCAGAGTGGGTCTTAAATCCAATCAGAAAGTAGTTGATAACTCCCATGATATCTGTGCCTCTATTGGACCAGTGGGCATGTCTCACTAGGCCAGTCATTTTGTAGCTCATGGAATTCACAGCTAGATATTGATGATTACTTTTCTGCCTCAATAGCACTCAGAGTACCCTCCAACACTGTACAATACTAGTCATTAGATTAAGTTTCCAAGTCATTACCAGACTGATTTTGCCAAGTTCATGACTCAAGTATGTGGTGTCTTCAAGAATAGGGTCTTACTGTGAAGATCTGGAGGGCAAGCAAAAGCAATGCCAGCGGCCTGTAATGTTTGGGGATCTGTGGGACCAGACTGGCCAACTAACAGAAGAAGTTAACCCATTGTTGGCACATTTTTGTTTGTTTTAGCCTCTGCTGTGTTGTAGGAACATTTGCCTTTTACAGGGGAAACTCCCTTTTAACTCTTTATGCATGTGTGTGTGCTTTAGGGAGCTTTAGCCGTAGTAAGTTTCCATATATCTTTTTCAAAAGGTCTTTAATGTTATCCTCTGCATAATCTATACCCCTCTTCTACCTTACAGTATGCTCCCCAACTCCAGTTTAACCCTTCCTGTTTCCATACACCCTTTTAACTACACCAGTGCATTATACACCTCCCCTTCCTAACCAACCTTTCCTCGTGGTCCCTTAGTAATTTCATAACATCTGTGGGTATTCCAAACAAAACACACATAACTTCCCAAACATGACTTCGAAGAGTGCTTACATTTTGAGTTAATTTTTAAAAGTGGTTTCAATGAATTAAACATCTTTTCAGAAACCTTAGAAAAGTGACAGTCTCAGAAAGTATTTTTATCTAACTTCCTTTTTAGGTCCGTTTGTGGGTTTAAACACAGTTTTAAAAGTAATCATCTCTAGCCATTATTCAGGAACAGACGAGTGGAAAAGTAACCACCTTACCCTGAAATGCCCCTTTCAAGAAGGTTCCTTACATCTCCATGCAGATACTTTTAAATGCTTCCTAGGCTGCTAATACTAAGTAGTGCAAAGTTTTACTAGCGTCATTAGACAATGCTTCTCTTTATAGGGATCTCAAAAAAAAAAAAAAAAAAAAAACTAGTAAATTTGTGGGAACCCACAACTATCCATTCATAGGTCTTTTTCATTTTTACAGTTTATTTAGAGCTCTTCATCTTCCCATTCAGTAGGTATTTAAGCCTCCACCCTTGGACTGTGATAAGAATTGAGAAATTACCTCAACCCCTTGTGTTAACTCTGCATGTTTGTCACAAGTCTGCAGCCTGTTCGGAGAATGAAACCACATGCCTTTGAACCAAGATAAAGAGTCAAAAGTGATTAGATAGTGCATATGATAAAATAAAAGAATCACACATGAAGAATTTCAGGGTCTTGGTTTTTTATACAGACTTTGATTTTTGTGTTTTATCTGTACCGTGTATACACAAACATAACCTCATGCTTCTAGTTATTTAGGCTTAAAAGAGCTGGTTTCTGAACAAACAGCTCTCTTCTTCCTACTTTACCTCAGGCATCACTCCTGCAGGGGTGTGTGCGTGCGTGCGTGCGTGCGTGCGTGCGTGTGTGTGTGTGTGTGTGTGTGTGTGTGCATGTTAGAGGTCATCATGTATATTACATAAAGCAGTCATTTTCCTAGTGATGGCATAATACATTGACACATTGTACCTCCTGTATTTCCTTCTGCCCTGCTTTTATGCCTTCATTTGTATTTGGTGACCGTTTGCTTTGTTTTGTCAAAATTAAGATCAAGATGTTTACAAAATCCATATACCACTTCATTTAACAGACATTTCTTGTATACTAAATCCATAAAAAATAGTTTTTTATGGAACAGTGAAATTGTGAATGTCCTGTGTTTTACTTAGCTATTCCCTAATTGATTTAATTCTACCCTTGTAGTAGAGGCTAAAATTTTGTAATAATGGAGGATGTAGTTTCCAGATTATCTGCCATTCCTTTATATTTTCCTTTTAGGTCAGTATGCTTTTACTTATGAACAGCTGGGCATAGAATTACACTCCTGTAGTCCCAGCTACTCCAGACTGAAACAAGGATCGTTTCGATCTTAATTCAGTATGATCTTGGACAACATAGTGATACTTCTCCTCATCTCTCACCCACCATTATATAAGATATTTAAATGGCGGCTGGTCTTTGGGAACCATTGTGGAATCAATCCTTACTGATATTCAGAAGTAACTACTCTTTACCTGAAACTACTTACCTTTGGTCCCTCTGATGGATAACAAACCATGCTTTACATCATTTGCAACTAATTTGATTCTAACATGCTTTTTTGTAATTCTCCATCGCTGCTGTAACTTCCTTATCCAAGCTGTCATCATTTTTCACATGAGCTCTAGCAGCAGGCTGTAAATGATGTTCCTGTTTCAATCTCTTGTCCATGCTAACTGCTAGTTGGTTGGTTGATTGACAGGACATTGCTGCATAGCTCAAACTGGCCTTGAACTCTCAAGTCTCCTTCCTTGGCCTCCTGAGTGCTAGGATTTTAGGCATATACCATCTTTTCTGGAGGCATTATGAAGGAATATAGTCTCTTTCCAGGTTCCTTTTTATCTCTTCTATACTCATAAGTTTGAGAATTATGAAATCTTGATAAATAGCATTATCTCCACTTGGTAGATAACATTTTCTCAGGCTGAATTAGGTACGTCTGCCTCAAGCCAGCTCTTCTGGAAATTTACTATATACCCCTTTCTTCTAATGGAAAAGTACAGCAAATCCTTTTTGACAACACAGGCCTACCATATTCAGTAGATCTTAGAGCTTATAGATGATAGTAACCTTAACCTTACATTTTCCACTTGTTATACCTTTCTTCCTAAATAATCACTATATTCTAGAAAGCTTCTTCAAAATGAAATGTCATATCTTGTATGTTTTAAGTTTTCATGTGGGGTCATAACCTTGTATATAGTTTTAGTAAGTTGAATGTTTAATTTTTGTGAAAGTGTTTGAATACTGGTTTTGCTTTTATTGTCTTCTAAACCTTTCTTATCAGCTATTCCACCTGGGTGGTCTTAAATTAACTATCTACCCTCTCATTATTTTATCTAAAATTAAATTGAAAGCTGAGAAAATAAGCTCTAGTTCATACATTTTGGATATCCATAGTATCTCTTCAAGCCAAGCACAACAATCAGTAGTAATCCATATTTACTACACCTGCATGTCTCTCCTCTAATTGCTAAAGTCTTATTAATAAAAAGCCCAGAGCAAGACAATGGGGTGAAAGCTGAAAGATCAGAGGAATAATACAACCAGCCACAAGTTCCTACCACTAGGAAATCCTCAGGCCAAGAGAACTGCTTCCTGTATACTCACACCTTATATACCTTTCTGTGCCCTGCTGTCTTACTTCCTCTTTCCACCCAACTCTATCACTTCCTGTCTGTCTGTAAAGACATACAGACCATGTTGGAGATTTAGCTTGGTGGTAGAGCGCTTGCCTGGCAAGCACAAGGCCCTGGGTTCCATCCTCAGCTAAAAAAAAAAAAAAAAAAAAGACATACAGACCTCCAGACCTCTGTGGCTAACTAGTGCTGGCATTAAAGGCATGTGCCACCTCACCTGGCTCTGTCCCAGTGTGACTTTGAACTCACAGAGATCTGGATGAATATCTGCCTCCTGAATGCTAGGGTTAAAGGCGTGTGCTACCACTGCCTGACCTCTGTTTGATGTAGTGACTGGCTTTATCCTCTGATCCCCAGGCAAGCTTTATTTGTTAAAGCACAAATAAAATATCACATTTCTCCAAGTTAACATTTCGGAGTGCAAAATTATAGCTAAAGATATATCATTATGAAGTTATTACTTCTTTCTCTACTAGTTACTATTCTGGACATGGAAAATTTGATGTTGCATCTATGTTTAGATTATCCCAGAAGATAGGTGGCTGTCTTTTCAGTGTCTTATGGATGATTTGCATTTTCATATGCTACTTGCTACAGGAAAGAAGTAGTCCTCTATTATGTTCAGTTGCCAGGTCACTGGAGATTATTCCCATTAGACATATAGAAAAAGAGTGGGGACGATGGCTATCCCTACTGCCCTGAGGTTTTCTGTACCATTTGTTAACTTTTGTATGCTATTATGCTGACATGGCAAATAACACGTTTATGTTCTTACTTCAACAATTCATTTGGTTTATATTATAATTTATGGTAAGTCTTGATAAACTTTATATCTATCATTTGAAAGGCATTGTTTGAAATGTATTGTAGAAATAACTATGAATTGATTATTGATAGAGTATTGGAAAGTAAGTAAACTACCCCCTTGTTAAAATTGTAATTCTTTAATTTGAAGCACTTTTTTTTATTTCCAGAGCATTTCATTGAACCCTGAAATGTCCCTATCATCTAATCCTAGAAAATCCTTTTTCTATGCAATGAATATTATCTCTGTTTTTCAACAAGGTACTAATATGCACACTACTTAAAGTGAGTTGCCCAAGGTCACTGGGTCTTTGGTAAAACCAGAAATAGAATTCAAGTCTCCTGACTCCCAACTCAGTTCTCTATCCTCAATATAGTTTTCTGTCTTCTCTACCCGTGTCTCCCATGGGAAAAGAAGTTAATCTTCCAGCTATTATTAGCCACCAAATTGGTGGTAGCAGCACAGTGGAGAAGAGTGACTGTCTTTACGCTGCGGCATTAGTATAAAAATATCTGGTAATGGAAAATTTGACAAATGTCATGTTAAAGGGAGTGGAAAATTATTTTAAGATCTAGATCTCATTTATCTACTTCTCAGAAAAGTCAAATTCCTTAGTAGAATGGAGATCATTATTTCTTCCTGTTTTCAAATTGTATTTCCTAGAGGGTAATTGTCAACTATCATAATAAGAATAATGCACATACAGCTGGTAATTGCCATACATGTATTTTTAACTTAGCAAGAGTTCTGAATTGCCCTACTAAAAATGCATAGGTTCTGCTATTGTTATTTACATAGTATTAACTAATAAAACAAATGTAACATCAATTGGGAGCTTTTCTCCCTGATTTTAATAATGCATGGAAATAACACATAATTATTTTCTGTGAAAAGTTATACTAAGCTAATATACTTTATGTCAGGTCTCTTGAAGTTCATTGCCATGAAGCAGGTATATGTAAGATAAATATATTAGAATTCATGAGTCATGTTGTTATAAACTGTTATTATTTGGGACATTAATAAAAGACATTTGAGAAACGTTTGTATACTTAAATGCTGAGAATATTTCTAGGACTCTGAGAATTCTACTAGAACAATTTGTTTTATAATTTTGGGTCAAGCACCAAAAATTACCTTAGTGTGTTTCTATTAAAGATTACTAAAAGCTCTTAATTAAAAGGATTATACAATCACAATCATTGTAAGTATTTTTAAAACATAGAATTCGTGGAGGTGTTGACAAATACAAAGGAAAAGAAGGTTTTCTTGGGTATTGCTTTCTTGTTTACCTAGACAAGACTGCCACTTAGTCCTAAGAGGCAAGTGTTATTGATAGTCGGGTAATTATTCATGTCTGTACCTACCATCATTCTTGTTCTTAACCCTAGGACAAACATGAATGCTGGAAATTGCTTGTGAATTGATAGAAGTGGTTGGAAGTTTGATTTTATGATTACTCAGTACCTAAAGATAGCTATACATACATACATACATACATATATATATATATACAGTCAGAATTCATACTCTTAAATCTATACAGCAAATTTACTATTAAAGTTGTTAGTATTAGCCATATTTTATTCCTTTCCTACTTAGTTATTCTCTTTAAGATTACTATCAAATGGTAGATGTGCTCTTAGTGATTTTATTTTCTTAACCATTGTGATTTTTAAAATAACTGTTGGCAACATTATTGAACTTTTTAATTTTATAATTTTATTGAACAGGCACATCCTCAAATGAACCTAACTTGCTTAATATTACTCCACAAAAAAGAACCAGAAGAAAATTAATACCTTCTCCCTTGGACGTAAAATATACTCAGAAGTCTATACTGTCTGAAAGTACACAGCTCAATGATTCTTTCAACAAAGAACTTCAGCCTATTGTTTATACCCCAGAGGACTACAGAAAACCTCTTCAAAACCCATCTCCAGCCTTAATAAGACCTTCATCACATACTACAAATATGATCAATGATAATTCTCTGAAAACGCTGTGTGAAATAGATTCTCCTCTCAACAGGAGAACAGAGTGTAAACAGGATTTGGACTCTACATTTACTATATGTGATGACATCGGGAGCTTGAAGAATAAATTGCCTGAACAAGAATCACTGCAAAAGAGCAAAAGCCGTTTACATAGGTACAAAAAGAGAATATTTTACAATCCTTTTTTCTCAAAGCCTTTGAAACTGTTAATGTCCTTTCTCTTCTTTGTTTACATGAGAGGATTACTTCATAGATCAAGTGTCCTCTCCTTGTTTAAGTTGTTCATTTACTACAGATCAATTGAGAATGGATACACTGACCACTTTTTTAGATCATAAATTGGATATCCTATGTTAACTGGCCTTCCTTAACTAGAGGAGACCTTGAGGTATATGTCATCTGTGTTCCTTCTTCTGACACTGTGTAACCTACGCTATCAGTGAAGGTCTACCTTGCTTACTATTAGTCATCATTCCCTCACTGGAGGAGTACCAAAGTCAGCGCAGCCCAACATCTAGTGTGTGGTCAAATGGCATCCACGCAAGCAACTACATAATTCCAGCCAATCCAGACGCGGGATAAAAATACCTCTGCCTCCAGCACTCGGGAGGCAGAGGCAGGTGGATCTCTGTGAGTTTGAGGCCAGCCTGGTCTACACAGTGAGTTCCAGAACAGCCTCCAAAGCTACAGAGAAACCCTGTCTCAAACAAACCTCTACATTTCTTTGCTATGAGAAATGCAGAAATGTTTTCACATCATCACTGGTGTTTTTGAAATAGAAAATGCAATTGAGGGATCTTTTAATAGAGAGGAATATCTTTCTATGTGTATTAACATCAATGGTTTCCTGATTATAAAAGTGTAAATCATTTTTTTCTTTGTAGAGTAAATCAAATTTGTTCTCTTTTAATTCTTCATTCTTAATGTCCAGGCTTGAATCTTCCTCATTTTCAACTAAGGATTCTAGGCCTGTATCAACAAGTGTGCCATCCTACATGGCCATGACTACTGCTGCAACAAGGAAAAGGAAATTAAGGTATGACTAAGCATGTACTCTTTCAGTCTCTGTCAAAGATCATCGTTATACTTTCATTTCCCACAATTTCAATTATAGTCAGTCTCTCAGTTTTTAGTTAATCCTATCTCTGCTAAGTACTCAGTGAAGCCCTGGATTTATGTTATTGAAAGGAAACCTGAATGAAGCCCAAGATTTCACCTGAAGTTTATATAAAGTATCCCATTTTTGGTTATTAAAAATGATTTGAAAAATCTAGCTTACAAACTGTCACTTAGCTCTTACTTTAATTCTGGCAACAGTTGTCTACTTGTTTGAGTATTTTACTTGTTCAAGTAATACAATCTGTAGTACAAAGGTTCAAGGTCAAAAGCTATGGTAGAAGGGGGCCTGTTAAACACCCCAGGATTGTATTTGAAATCCCCAAGGTGATGTGCCTTAGGATTAGGACAAACTAGAAATAAACCAGTTCTAACAAGCTCAGAGATCTTGGACCAACTCAGTCTTTGCTTAAATTCAGGAGATCTGTCTGTTCCATAGTCTTCTAAACTAAAATTTAAAATCTCTAGAATATGCTATCTAGAACCTATGCAGATATTCATATATAATTTTAAACCAAAATTATGGAATGTCAAGAGGAAAAGCAATCAGAAGCAATGATCCATAGATGAGGATTAGTAAATAGGAACTATTGATTGTAACCATGATTCATTTCAGCAAATTAGATATGGTTCACCAAAGAATAGTATTTTGTTAAAATTAATCAAATAGTTATTCTAGAACCACAAAGATGGATTTTATAACTATAAATATTATAAGATGAAATTTATATGTCAATCAACCAGTTCAATGGATTAGTCTCAACTAAAGAGAGTATTAATGAGCTGGAGGGTAGGTACATAGAAAAATGCCTAAACCAATAAAGGAGGAAACAGAAACTTGGAGGAGACCTACAGAACCCTAATTATTTAAGTCTGGGAATAGTATTTTCAGTCTCCAAAAGAGGAGAAAGAATAGAGAAAAACAATACTTGAGAACATAGGGGCTAATGGTTTTCTAAAACAGAGTTGACAGAGTCCATTGAATCACCAATTTGAGAAAGTCGTAAAAACCGCAGAAGTGGTTAACACAATAGTCTAAGTTGTACAATGTGTCATGGATACAATAACAAAACGTACTAACTACATATGATATGGTCTGATTTTTTTTTTCTTTCCCCTTTTTCTTTCCAATAGTATATAGAGAAAAGTGTAACAACTAAAGTTGGTTCTTCTAAATTTCTTATTTAGGCCACAGGACACAAATGTACAAATAGCATAGTTATTCATACTTCATGAAGTATTTTCTCATAAATAAATTTAGAATCTTCTCTTACCCTTCCAAAACATGGGACAGAGGAACTTTGAAACATAGATGAATTGATTTTTCCTGACTGTCTCTATCTGTGACGCTTAAGCAGTGATACAGTAGTCCCCTCAACTCAGGGTTTTGCTCTCTGTTTAAGAAACCATCAGTCAACCACGATTTGAAAATATTAAATGAAAAGTTCCAGGAATTAACAAATTTTCATTGCATGTCATTTAAAGTCGTATGATATAGCAGCCATCCTTTATCCAATATCTCCATGCCATATGTGTTACCTACTATAAGCTACTTTGTACCCACATTTAGAACTGTCATGGAATAAGGAGAGCTCGGTTTCACATAGCACTTACTTTACAGAAGAATTTCCAGTGTACAAAAGACAACTAACTGATTCTGTTAGCTGGATATTCCAAACAGAACTCCTAAGCTGCTTCCTTTAAGCAAAAAGTAGAAGTTGATCCTAGGGAAAAAGCAAAGGGTATTTTAGGTTTAATCCCATCCCTGCTTTCGGGACCCCACTCTGTGGCAGTCTTGTACTAATGCTCCGTGTTCTCTGGGCCAGTAGGGACTGCTGCACTTTGCTCAAGTGGCAGTCTGAATTATGCTGTTAGTCTGGCTCACCCTATTAGACTAGTGAACTGTCAGCATCTGTTTCAGCCACCCGTTCCCACTGATTAATATTAAGTTTTCTGGGTTTTTTCGTGCTCCCATGTTTTTATTAAAATGTTGCAGATGTTTATACTAAGACTGTTCTTGGAAGTATAAACACGGTCATTATCAAATACATGTTTTCTTGAAATGTCTGCTTGTGTAAATTGTGTGTTTGTGGGTTTAGATGTGTTTGTGGGTTTAGATGTGTTTGTGGGTTTAGATATGTTAAGGACTAGCACATAAGAAACCACTACTGTGAAATAATATTAAAGAATATAATAAAAAAAAGTAAATTGACTATTCATAGAGTATTAGTTACTACTCTGTCCATTCCCTCTGGTATCAATAATTAGATCCTGCCGTTAACTAAGGTTAAAAGAGATTAATGATAGATGTGTACATAATTACTTTTTTTTTTAATCTTCCTTTTCCCCCAATTAAAGATAGATGAGCTTGAAAGTAATAAGCTCTGGTATTTTCCACTTAGTAGATTTCATGTACATATTTAGGGGTGTATATATTCTAATGTTTTAAAAATATTAAAACCTCCCCATGTGTACTTTATCTACTGTTAATTTTTTCTTTAAAAAGAAATTGAAGTCCAAAAGTCCTAGATATTCCAAAATCTACCAAACTGAATTTTATCTATTAAAATTATGAATGAAATTTTAATCCTAACAATATTTTCAATTTTTTAAAATCTTTAACATCGGTGAATTTTTACTCCTTATGACGTCTCTCCCACGCTGTAAATAGCGAACAGTGTTCATGTTCATTCTGGAAGAGAAATATTCTGCAGAACTGTTACCTGTACCCACAATCATCTTATCTAAATTATATTAGCATCATTAAAATCACAGATAACTATACTTATTTTTTAAGTATTTTTAGTGCCTCCAATTATGCAGGATTTCACAATTATTATTTCTGTATTTAATTTGTTATAATATATAGCATATGAATTAAGGAAATTTTTGAATGCCTTAACTAAAATAAACTTTCGTCCACAAGTTCTACATCAAATGCTTTATTAAAATCTGAAGAAAATCATGGATTTGCCAAACGCATTCGAAAGGATAATTCAAGTGATAAGCTCTTGCAAGAAAACCGAATGACATTGGGTATGTCTGAGCTGTTAATCTGATATTTAATTACATGATTAGCTGTTATACATTTAGCACATTGATTTTATGTCTTCATAAATATCTGCCTTTGTATTTTGTGGTAGGATAGGTGTGTTTTGTTTTTTTTTTTTTAATGCATTGTAGAAGAGGAAACTTAAGATATTTTGTGAAGCATGTATTCAATACTGCACAAATAGTAAAGTAGAGGACCAGATTTCCCAACCTGTTACTCTGCATCCTCTTTTTGTTATATAAACTACCTCATATTGCAGGTATCTAGTGATTGAAGTAATAGTTGAACCTATCACACAGTGAATCAATTACATATATTATGTATGTGTATATATTTAAATGTTTTGTTTTTGAGGCAAAGCCTTATTATGTAGTACAAGCTAGTTTTGAACTAGTTATTCTCTTGTCTCTGCTGCCCAGTGCTGAGATTACAGGCATGTGCCACCCTGCCTAGCTCATTAACTATACTTTATAAATAAATTATATCCACTTGAGAGAGAATTTTTCTCAGTGCTTGTGTTTTTACATCTGACCTCTGAATCATTTATGTAATTACTATACAGTCTCTACTTTGCTCCTAGCTATAATCATATTGTTACTCCCACTGGCAAGTTGAAAAAAGATGTTAGTGAAGGATCTTACATACCCTCAATCACATGTGGGAGTGACTTGAGTCCATGGGAACAAAAGTCCTTCTGTTTGACTATGCGTGTATTATATCAACCACAAGTCCCAGACCGGTCTCTGACACAACTCCTATGACTTCCTTCAAAAAGTACTCACTTATTAAGCATTCATCTTGTGCTATGTCCCAGAATGAATACAAAGATTTGTAAGAATGGTTTCTTCTCTGGAAGAACTTATAGCACTTGGAATTTAAAAGAGTCTCATGAGATAATGTGTATGCCTCTGCATCACATGAAAGCTCTTCTTATTTTTCCTCAATAACTTTACTAATTCCTATAATTACAAATGATACTTGTTTACTTTTTCAAAGATATGTCTATTGTATAGATGTTTAAAATCAAAGAATAGGTTAAAAATATGATTAAAGAGAATGGAGTGCTTAGAGGTTATCAATTTTAATAGAAGATAAATATTCATAAAAATGAATATCTAAACAAAAATAACCAAACACATTTTTAAAATTACTAGAAAGAAAATACAACTGCCTTTTTTTTTTTTTTTTTTACATCATGTTCACCTGAGTTTCTAATAATGTACAAGAGTGAAACGACAAAGGCCAACAGTCGGGGGAAAGGCAAGTGTTGTCAACTGAGCAGTAGAGAAACAAGAAAATAAAAGCCTCTTAAACTAAATCATGTGACCAAGAAGATGTATAAACAACCTAACTGGCAAAAGGCTGAGGAGTAGAGAGGCCCTGTTTGCGAGCAGAAAGGAAGACCCTGAGATTTGTGTCAGAGGCACAAACAGCAGAGTTTCAGAGCTCTGCCTGAGAACATAATCCAAAGAACATGAAAACAGTGATCATACAAGGAAGGAAAGGAACAAGAGCTTATACAAATTTTCTTCTGTTAATGAAAATGGGGAAACTGAAGTTGTTTATTCAGTGACTTTACTTGCATCTGTTTACCAGAAGTGCTCACTAAACTTTATTTATATTATGACGAAAGAGAGTAGAAAACTTTTAGCCAGCAGTATTAATGTTGCTCTACTACTGTTGTTTTTTTTTCTCTTCTATATACCTGTTAGTTTCTTTATTTCAATATATTTTTGTACAATGTACTTTGATTATATTTTTCCCTCACCCAATTCCTTCCATATTTTCCTTACCCACCCAACTTTGTTTTCTATGGCTCTCTTAAAAAAAAACAAGAAACACTAAAAAATGTAAAAATATAAAAATGAACATCAAAACAAGCAAAAGACCAATAACACAAAAGAAATGCTAAAATAAAACAAAAATACTATTGAGTTTATTTTGTCTTGATCAATTACTCCTAGGCATAGGGCTGACCCTAAAGTGTGGTTGATATTCCTACTAAGACTCCATTGAAGAAAACTGACTTCCCCTTTGTCAGTGGGTATCAATTACAGATAACTTCCTGGTTAATGATAGCAGCTGGTATTTACTTCCTCCTCTTTGTACTGGTACCCTCTCGGGCTTGAACCTAGGCTGGTCTTAGGCATACTGCCATAATCTCTATGAGTTTGTATGGACATCATTCCTGTTGTGTCCAGAAGACACTATTTCCTTAGATTCCTCCATCACATCTGGCTCCTTGATCTTGCCACCTCCTTGTCCTCATAGATCCCTGAGTCTTGCAGGGAGGGCTTTAATGAAAACATCCCACTTAGAACTGAATGCTCCAAAGTCTCTCACTCTTTGCTCACTTTCCATTTGTGGATCTCTTTGTTAATTCCCATCTTATGCAAGAAGATTCTCTGATATAAGTTGATAGATAGATGACATTAGGAGTCACTTTATTTCTCTGTTCCCTTAGAATGATAATAGTAGGTTTTCCGTTAGGCCCATGACCTCAGGTTCTTGGCCATTTTAGCAGTGTCAGGTCCATACTCAGTTTACATCTTGTTTAATGGGGCTTAATTCCAATCAAAAAAAAAAAAGTGGTTGGTTACTCCTATATCATTTGTACCACTAATGCATCAGTATATCTTGTAGGCAGGTTGTTGTTATAGGTCACAGGGTTTATAGCTGCATGGTATTGATGGTTACCATTCTTGTCTGGTACCATGCAGAATCCTTTCCAATACTACAAATGCTAGTAGGGATGAAGCTTCTAGTTTAAGCATCAGTTTGAGTTCTCAGTGTTCTATAGCATGAGTAAATGTTGTCTTCAGCAATAGGGCCTTATTGTCAGGTTGTGGAGAGTGACCAATAACTCGACAAGATGTCACCCATTCCTGGCGCTGAGGTTTTATTCGGTGCTATGTCTAGTTGAGGTATTTTCTCCCTTATTATTTGGTGACTTGTTTTCCTTCTAGTGCAGTGGTACTCAACCTTCCTAATGCTGAGACCCTTTAATATAATTCCTCATGTTATAGTAACCCCAACCGTAAAGTTGTTTCATTGTTATTGTGTAACTGTAATTGCTACTGTTATGAATTGTAATGTAAATATCTGATATGCAAGATATCTGATGCAACCCCCGAGAGGGTCACAACCCACATGGTGAGAACCACTATTCTAGTGCCTTCTATATAGCTGGTTTGTTAGATAGTAAATGATTAAATTTGGTTTTATTGTGATATGTGTGTGTGTGTGTGTGTGTGTGTGTGTGTGTGTGTGTGTGTGTTTGATACTTTTGCTGAGTATGATAGTCTGAGCTAACATCTGTGGTCTCTCAGTTTGTAGAACATCTGTCCAGGCCCTTTTGAGAAATCAAATATTATTCTAATAAATCTACCTTTATATGTTACCTTTTCCCTTTCAGCATTTAATACCTTTGTTCATTCTATACATCTACCATTTGAATTGTTATGTGTCATAAGGAACTTTTTTTTTGGTCCTGTCTGTATGCTTCTTGTACCTTTTAGGCATCAACTCCTTTAGCTTAGGGAAATTTTCTTCTATGATTTTTGTGTTTAAAAAAAAAAATCTGTGCCTTTGGTCTGGCATTCTTCTCTTATTGTCCCTATATTTTTGTAATTTTGGTCTTTTCATAGTGCCCCAGATTTCTTAGATGTTTTGTGCTTAGATTATTTTTAGATTTAACATTTTCTTTAACTGAACTATCCATTTCTTCTACCTTGTTTCCAGACCTGAAATTCTTTCTTCAGTGTCTTGTAATCTGTTAGACCTTCCCAGTTTCATGTCCAGTTTTATTTAGTTTGGATTTTTCTTTAGTGATTCTACTGTGTGTGTGTTTTCACAGTCTTCATGAAGGCATTTATTCGTATCTACTTTATTGTCCTTGCTGTTTTTTGTTTTTTAAGTCCTTGTTCTATGTTGTTCTAAATTGCATTTCTCGGGGCCTACTGCCATGGGAGTACTTGCTTCTGGAGGAAACCTACTGTCTTGGCTATTCATGGTTGGGTATTTCAACAGGGGATTTAGACATCTGGAGTTAGGATGTTTGCAGTCTTTCTTTGTATAGATGGCTGGTCGTCGTCTTTGTTGGGTGGGTATTCTGTTGTTTGGTTGCTGTTGGCAACTCTAGATGCTATGAAAGTGTGGTGGTGGTGTTGTAGGGAGGATGCTTCGCATCCCATCCCTGTGTGGCCACTAGGAGTCCCTGGTAGAGGGTGTTTCTGTGGTTTGGAGGCTTACAAAGGAATGAAGATAGAATAGAAGGGAAGGCTGAGAAGGTCAGTGAGGAAAAGCTAAGGAAGCCCTGAGTTCTCACCAAGAGATAGAAATCTCAGAAAATTTGTTGTATTTTAAATTGTGTTAATTAACCATGAATTTCAAGAGTAAATTTTTTGTCAATAAATTGTTATATAAATTAAATGAACAATGTGTTTTGAAAATTTCTTTATATTTATTCATCTTTATTTCTTCTCTAGGTTATAAAAGAAACACCAACAAAGTAAATTCAAACATGCTTAGAAAATTAAGAAGAAACACTTTTAAAGAAAATGTTTGCTAAGAAGTGTCGATGTCCTTTGCCTGGTATTTGTCCCTGCTGAAATGTATTTCAAGTCTTTGAATATTTTCATCAAACAAAATGAAATTTCAAAATGAAACATTAGGTTATGTTTCCCATTTCTCAAATATTTGTTACTCTTGAAAATCTCTAGTCAGCATTATGTCAGTTTAGTTTTACTTTACCACAGCTTGATTAGGACATTGTAGAGAAAAGAGTGAACCGAATTACCCCTATTATTTTCAAAATAAGGAAATTTAGAAGTCATAAAACTATGTACAAGATATATTTGGTCTTCTGTTGTTTGTCAATATGTTGTTTTATACATACATGTGATTTTATGTTCAAAAACTTTGATGTAAAAATGTAGATATGTGTGCCCATAACATTGTAAATACTGTTTAAATACTTGTCATAAATAAAATACTAGTATTTTATTACTTGGTATATTAAAGATATAGATTTTAAAGTGTTTGTCTTCCTGTTTTGTTGCAACCACTTATATATTCTAAATGTTATTTTATATAAGCATGAATTTTGCAGATTTGTTTTTCATATTAGAACAAGGTAGTGTGTACTCAGACCAAATCTGTAAAGAGCCTATACATTTCTTAATAAGGAGGAGTTGTGAGAAAATATTTTAATCATTCCTGTTACTTTGGGGATTACACAAAGCGACAACATAATTACCTAACCCTGTTCACGTGTGTGGTGTGACCTACTTTTGTAGTCAAAAGTACACATTTTGACTAATGCACTTTTAAATTTGTGCCTCAAAGGAATCTTCACACCAAATTAAATAACCATACAACAACTTATAAGACTTCTTAAGGCTTTTAGTTAGTCAATTGTTTGTATTTAAAATCTAATTGAGAAAGCAGGAGACAGAAGACTTGCTTGCATATTACCCAATGTGTCATTCCTTCTGTAGCTCAGGAGACTGTCCCCACCCTCTTGTTCACAATACCTGTTAATTTATGCTCTCACTAATCCTCCTTGGGTTCCATATCTTTCCCCACTACCCTCCAAGTCTAGGTGGATTGCAGAGTTGTTTGATTATAAATCAAAGCTAGAACGCTGGGCGGTGGTGGCACACGCCTTTTTTTTTTCTTTTCTTTTCTTTTTCTTTTTTGGTTTTTCTAGTTTCTCTGTGTAGCTTTGCATCTTTCCTGGCTGGCCTGGAATTTACAAAGTGCTGGGATTAAAGGTGTGTGCTGTCACCGCCGCCGCCGCCGCCGCCGCCGCCGCCTGGCAGTGTAGTGGCACACGCCTTTAATCCCAGGGCTCAGGAGGGAGAGCCAGATGGATCGCTGTGAGTTCAAGGTCTACAGAGCGAGATCCAGGACAGGCATCAAAACTACACAGAAAAACCCTGTCTCGAAAAAAACAAACAAATAAATAAATAAATAAATAAATAATAATATAATAAATCAAAGCTAGATAAGAAAAAATAAAATTAAGAATTTTAAAAAGCATAGTTATGACTGGGTATTTTATGAAATTTATATTTGTATTTTGTGAATTTTATATTTACTCTTGCTTAACAAATTGAAATAATTTTCAGCACAATACTATCAGTCATTTTTATTAAGACTGTAAACTTTAGGGTTTTGGTAAGATAACATTTTTTAAATTATGCTTCCCTACTGTTTTGGTTTTTCGAGACAGGATTTCTCTGTGTAGCTTTTTGCGCCTTTCCTGGGAATCACTTGGTAGCCCAGGCTTGCCTTGAACTCACAGAGATCTGCCTCCTACTTTTTAAAATTCTTTAAAGATCAAGTTTTTATGTGCCTGTAAGTTGTATGGCAAAAGGTAGAATGCTATCATAGTCTACTGCATTAGCAACACTGCAAGCTATGTCTGTAAGCAGTTCTGCAAGTGAAGAAGTCCAAGGATCAAGCTGCTAGCATCCAACAAGAGCCTTCTGGAATCATCACAAAATAACTGCTCTTCAAAGTTTCGATTGAGAACTAAATTCATACTTCGTATGACTTCTTTAAAAGGTGACAGTTGCCAGGCAGACCATCCTGTGGCATTTTAAGTAGCCCCTAAACCCTTACAAAGGGAAGTTATACTTCTAATGACTAGTGTGTCAAGCAAAGAGCTGTTAGATAATGTTTGTCCTGAAGTATTTCTGATAAATATATAACCATGTATGTGTCTGTGTCCCGAAGCACGTCTAAGCCTAGACTAGCTAAAAGTAATTGGTTTTTTATCTTTGTATGAGAGAAAGTGGGCTCACTCAGCACAGCACACATGTGGAGGTAGAGTGGAACTTCAGGTAGAAGTCCTCCCTGTCCACCTTGTTTTTGACAACATCTGTTTGCTACTATCTTGCTGGAGGAGTGCTGGAATTACAGATGCCTGCTATCACATTTGACTTTAGTTCAGTCCTTACAATTGTAAGACAAGCACTCTACCCAATGAACAATCTCCCCAGCCCTTAAAAATGTTTATGCTTTCACAGATGGCCATGTAAGGCATTTGATACATAAATTAGTAACATAAATATTAAACAGTTCTGTGATCAGGATTTTGAACAAAATACTGTCCTCTACCTCACTCCTCTTCCTACCAAGTTTGTGTGTGTGTGTGTGTGTGTTACTTTTATTTGGGAGGTGTAGTAGGAGGTGAGACATGGTCTCCCTTTGTAGACCAGATTAGACTAAAACTTGCAGCAATCCTGAGTGCTGGCATTGCAGGCATGTGCCCTACAAATCTCTTTTCAAATGCAAAATGGAATCCCTCCCTAATTCTGTTGTCCTTGGGACATAACATTTTCCCATTCTGTCTTTCATATGGATATATCACAATCCTGGTTTTCTTTTTTGGTTTTTTGAGACAGGATTTCTCTGTAGTTTTAGTGCCTGTCCTGGTTCTTACTCTGTAGACCAACCTGGCCTTGAAATCACAGAGATCTGCCTGGCTCTGCCTCCCAAGAACTTAGATTAAAGGAATGCGCCATCACCGCCCGGTTCACAATCTTGTTTTTTAAGAATTCATCAATCCCCACTCTTCCCAATAACAATTCTTAATACTGGTTCTTCACTCGCACCCACCCCCAGTGCGGGTTTTGTTTAATGTTAAGGGTCAGCCTGTGCTGGAAACCAATCCTGCAGGCTTGGGCCTGCCAGCTTGAACACTCAGTTTCGACAGCAACACCGTTCTCAACCCCACATACTGCCTGAAATTCTTTTATTCCGAGCATGTTCCTCTTCGGAATTCCTTTCAAATGAAAAATATTAACCTACTCAAACTGCAGCTGAAAGGTCACAGCCTCTTAGGATACATTCTATCTGAGCTTTCGTTTGCTGTATACTCCACTTGCAATCCAGTTTGCGGACAGGTGGTATTTTGAGTCCAGTTAGCTCTGTACCTACAAGTAGAAAAGAAACTTGTCACTTCAAAGGCATCTCTGGCAAGTAGTGACCACTTTACTGTCTGGTTCTAAAGAGCAAGACATTACTGGTAATGGCTTCAACTTAAATTGTTTCAGTTCGATTATGGGAAGAATTTGAATTTTATTTTAATTTCTCTCTCTTTTTTTAATGGGGTTTTGAGGCCGGAGAGCACAATGCAGCCTGGGTTGTGCTCTCAAGACTTAATATACTTAATTCTTAAGTTTCTTAATATAACTTAATTCTTAAGTTTCTAAATTCCATCACTCCCCACACACAAGTGACCTAAAAACGTTATTCAGTTCTATAAACTGTCTTCTGAATACCTAAGCCTCAACCCCCGACCTCTGCTCAAACACACCTATTTGCCTGTATCACAACTGAATGGTGCTGCCATTTGGTCTGTCTTTACCCAACATTTTACATTAGTTACTCCCATCATATTACAAAGTTCCACTAGTTTTTCCTTGTAATCATTCTTCTACTTTTTATATTATACTGGAAACCAAAATAAAAAAAAAAAATTAGAAAACCAAGAATCAACATTAGTTAGGCATGCTTTTATCTGGTCATCCTTGGAACACAAGCACCAAACCCACAATGATATGGAAGATATCAAAAAAAAAAAAAAAATGATGTGTATGCATGGAGGGAAAAGTAGCATAGATCTATGTATCTTGGCTGTCTTTCACAAAGATTTTTCCAAACCCATTTTTTTTAATTCTCATCTAATGCTTCTGCCAAAGATGACTTTGGCTGAGCTCTGATAAAGCCACCCAGAGACTTTCCCATTCCATATAAATCATTCAAGCAATTGGGTGGTTCTTGATTCTTGAAGAAATGTGCCATTTTTTAATATTTTTGAGTGTGAGCCTATCCTTTAACAGCTGAGCCGTCTCTCTCAGGTCCAAAATGTGACATTTCTATCTTTATTGCCAGAAAGATTTAAAACACATGCCTTGCTGGGCGGTGGTGGCGCACGCCTGTAATCCCAGCACTCGGGAGGCAGAGCCAGGTGGATCTCTGAGTTCGAGGCCAGCCTGGTATACAAAGCGAGTTCCAGGACAGCCTCCAAAGCTATAGAGAAACCCTGTTTTGAAAAAAACCAAAGAAAAAAAAAACATGCCTTGATCTCCCCCCCCCAAAAAAAACCTGAATTAAATAAACCATGTACAAGTAGTTTATTGCTTCATGTTTTAAAATCCTGTAACCATTATTATTTTTCCCCTGGGTGCAAGTTTCTTAGATTAATTTGGCAGGTATGATGAGCTTTTGGATTGCTTTAATAATCAAAACTTCCTAGATAAACTGGTCCCTCCTCCCAAACAAAGATATCATGGCTAACAATTTATGATATTAAACATCTTTTACGGGTAAGTTTATCTTTTTACTATTGGAAGTTAATTTGTAACTAAGAGTAGTGGGAAGTGATGGCTGTCAGAGTTAGTTGGAACTCATTTCAAAATTCTCCATCTGTCAGTAGTTCAGCATCATTGCTCAGAGACCCAAGATGATACAGTTGATTGCATAGGAATGACATTTCCAGGTGAAATCCATTATAAAAGTAAACTAATTCCCAGCCATGACCTTATGGACCATGAGATAGTCCCTCTGCGGCCAGCAGTCCCTCCAGCCTGCTGTAAGTGGAAGATGAATGCAGTCATTCATTTGGCTTGTGCCAGATAGAAACATTTTCCAGTTTCCCCCTTAGTCGTTTAATGTTCATTTTAAAATGCACACCCAAAAGGACTTGATATTTAATTCTTTTATAAACTGTAAACACTTCACACTGTGGTATTTGGATATCTTACAGACTTTGTCTGTAAACAGAAGTTGCTTCAAGGCATATTCCAGATACTCACTGGTACAAAACTTTAGAAGCTTAACAAGTTCCCCAAATGAATGCCAATACTCTTTACCATTTGAATAGAAAGAGGCACATTTACTGCAATGAGTGTTACAGATGCTTGCATTTTGTGGCTGTAATCATGGCTATCTGCAGAATATGTTTTCATGATAAATCCCAAATTATAGGTAGTATCTTAAAAAATTGATTCCTAAAACTCATATTAAAATAAAAATTAAATATCTACATCTATGATAGTATCAAATTCCAGATCAAATGGAACATAATGGTGCATGACTAAGCAATCTGAATGGCTTGAATTTGGAATAGTGTTCAATTGGAAATATCATTATAAAGAAAATGGCTTAAGTTGGGGGAAGAAGGGGACCTACACTTGAATTTTCCAGACTATTGCATTGGCAAAGCCAGTTGTAGCATTAGTTACATACCTGCAGCAAAACAGACCTATTGTATTCAAAAATAGACTTGATGGAAGAGTGACTTTGCCTATTTTATTAGTATAGTGATCATAACTAGTTAATATCAAGTTAAATTAATATATTGACACAAACATGAAACTACACTTTAAAAGGCAACATAAAGTTGAGTAGAGAAATTTCATTGAAAATATTTATCAAAGGCCAGGCAGATGGCTCTGTGGATAAAGACACTTGATGCCAGCCAGACACAATGACCTGAGTTTAATCTGTGGGATCCACCCGGAGGAAGAATATAACTGACTCCCAGAAGTTGCTCTCTAACATCTACAAATGTACCATGGCATGCACACTAAATAAATAAATATATACAAATAAATGACAGACAATCGTAGAATTTCAAAAATAAATTCGTATTTATTGTAATTTTAACTCATATACATGTTTTAAATAGAACTTTGTCATTTTATTAGCAGATACCAGAGCCAATAGTTTAATGACTTTATATTTCTGTAAATGTTAGGCAAGCCCCATAAACTTAAACTAAAAAGAGCACACCAATATTTTCATATCCTGTTACATTTTAGTTGTGTAATGTACGTGTCAATGATCCTGGAAGCTTTGTGAGACCCAAGTTCATGATGCTATTCACTATTGGGCTCTGGCATCTGGCATTGTCCTGGTACCTTGTCCTCTATCTACTAGTGGTCAAGAAATCCAATGAGAGACCCTGGTATAATTCATGTTGCCATTACACACAGAGAGTCAGGCTATATGAGAAAACAGTTCAAACACTGTACAAATAATAGTTGTTTTGTTTAGTTTTTTTTTTAACTAACAAGAAAAATATGACTAGTTTCGTACAATTATCTTTTCAAATGTGTACTGACTCCTCCAGAATGGCCTGGGTCACATGTTTTCCCTCTCAGGTATTCAGTGAGTCATGAAACTTGAGAGGTACACACCATTTCCCCTCTGTGTGGGCAGAAGGATGCGTGGCTGTGCCATTCTTGGCAAAGCTCTGATTTTAGCACTAAATATCAGATTGTTTTTTTCTAAAAGTTTTTGCAAAAACAATTGTATCTTAACATAGCAGACTTTGCTACAATGTCAAGATTATGAAAATAATCATCCAAATCTTTAACTGTAAATGTTTATAGGGGATTTTTAGCCAAAGTGAAGAATTCTCTGAATTAAAACTTACCCAACACATCTACTAAACAGCTTTTATTAATCCTGTGTGAGTATATGCTATCAACAGAGTCAGATTTATATGTGTTTTTACTGAGCTCACTTTTCCTGGACTTTATAGATAGCTATATGGTTGAATTAGTAGTTTGTTTATTTGTTTTCTATGAATCACTGTCCTCTATAATGGTACTTGAAGACTTGGAGTCCTCTGGGAACTTGAATTTGGGGGTTAAAAATTTTAAGTAAATACTGTTTTATTTAAAACCTGATCCTAGAAAAGAAACCACCCCCTTTTCCTTCTATAAAGGAAACTGTTTCTCTCTAAACTCTCAAAACTTTATTGTCCCCTCAATACTTCATTTCAACACAAAGCAGTGTAAGTTTTTCCCATGTAAACTCACCTTCCAGTTACCTGGACACCAACTGGCTATCTACCTTAGAATCCAATTATGACAGTCATTACCTAGAAATAAGGCAGACTCCATGGGTGAATGGTTCAGTCTAAGACTGCAAGCCCCATCAAGCACCAATCACATCTATAAGTCTTCCCAGCTGGGCTACAATTTTAGGGTTCTCATAAACCACCTCCTCGGGTTTAATCATTTGCTATCATTACTCAAGAAACTCAGCAGGGCGGTGGTGGGTGCCTTTATTCCCAGCACCCGGGAGGCAGAGCCAGGCAGATCTCTATGAGTTCAAGGCCAGCCTGGTCTACAGAGTGAGATCCAGGACAGGCACCAAAAGTACACAGAGAAACACTGTCTTGAAAAACCAAAAAAAGAAAAGAAAAAAAGAAAGAAAAAAGAAAAAAACTCAGAGAAGCACTTTACCTGTGTTTACCCTTTTATTATGAATTACTATCTTAGTAACAGGCAAATATAAAGTGCATGCAGGACAAGGAATAGGGAATAGACAGTAAAATTGCCAAGAGGGTTAAGACCATGCTCCTCCATGTGACCAGCAACCTGGAAGCTCTCCAAATCCCATTCCTTTGAATTTTTATGGAAGCCTTTTTATTATGTAGGCATGATTGATTAAATCATTGGTCACTGAGTATAAAGTCATCCTCCAGGCCCTTAAGCCACCTTTCTAATCATATGACTGGTTCCCCTGGCAACCAGACCCGATCCTGTGGTTATGGGGACTTTCCAACATTCCCTCATTAAACTAAGCTCAGGTGTGGTTGAAAGGAACTTGTTATGAACAACAAAAAAGATATTCCATTTGCCTTTGTTCCTTTTGGCACTTAGGAAATTCCAAGAGTTTTAAGAGCTCTGGGCCAGAAACAGAGATAAACATCAAATGCTTGTATTTCTCATTATAAGTTACAATATCACTGCAGTTGTTGAAAATTGACCTTGGAAATTTAGAACACAGCACTAAGAGTTTCTCTCCATTTCTTACCACTTCACTGGCAGGATTCTCTTCTATACAACTCCTACCTCTTCATGATATTTTGAATGAGTAAGAAATCTCTGAGAGTATACACATTACACTAATGGGATGCTATAATCTTAAAAAAAAAAAAATCCTTCCTTATTTGAGTCCAGATCAAATCCATGGAAAAGCTAGCCTACTGCTTCTACTCTATTCTTGAAAGCAATGAAGTTGCATATCTTGTTGTCAGTTTGCCACTTAAAATCTGCCTTTCAGGATCATTAACCTTTATTACAAGAACTTGATAATGTCACTGGGAAATAGGCAGTTCCTGATTGTTTGCATATGCTATATTAGTCAGGCATGTCTACAGCTGCAAAAAAAAAAAAAAAAAAAAAAAAACCAGCATACCCAACCAAAAGAGTTTAAGGAGTAAGGATTTGCATCTTTCATAACTAGAAACCTAGAAAGTTAATGGCTGGTGTTTGCTCTGCAGTTCAGGGATGCTCAAAGATATTTTTCACTGCAGTCCTTTAGGTCTTTCTGGTCATTTCCTATGTTCAAGGGTAGGAGAAAAGAAAAGTTCAATATTTTTCCCAGATGTATCTCTTTTTCTCAAGAAAACAAAAAATTTCCCAGAATTACTCTAACCAGACTCTATGGCATGTATACCTCCTCTTGGCCCTTAATGGAATATGACTTAGTAAGTGATCATTAATTAATAAGTGACTGGATATATTCACATCAACACTGCCATGTGAAGAGAAGCCTGCCTTTTAGAGGAATTTAAAACCATATAAAATTAAATAAAAAAGTAAAAAACATCTCATTCTTTTTTGAAAAGGAAAGAGCAATATTCATAAGAAACAATTAAAGCGGACTACATTTCAGAACTCTTCCTTGCTTGCTAGCAGTTTAAAAACTCAAGTGGTTTCAACGATATGCAGCTGAGTTCTGTCTTCAATAACAAACATTAAATATGTGAGAAGTAAGTTTTTGTGGAAAATTTCCTAGTGCCATCTCAAAACACAATAGGTAGATGAAAGTATTTAAAAGTTCCAGAGAGAAGCAAAAACACCTAGAAGATTGTTAGAAATGCAAAATCTCAGGTTTCACCCCAGTATCCTCTCAGAAATATATATATATATATTTTGTAAGTAGTGTGTGTGTGTGTGTGTGTGTGTGTGTGCACGCGCTTGCTAGTCTATAGGTAGGTACCTGCAGAGGTCAAGTCTCCCAGAAATAGTTACAAGTGGTCGGGAGCCTTCCAATGTGAGTGCTGGAACCCAAACCCAGGAGGCTCTCCACAAGACCAGCAAGTGCTCTTATCCACTGAACTAACAATCCAATCCCTAGAAAATCCCTGTTTTAGTGAGATCTCTAACTTGTTTGAAATGTGTGATTCCTTCTGTCCTTCACCATCAAGTTTTCCTCATTATATGCTTATTAAACAAGTGTTCTTTATTGTTTTTTATAATCTTCCTAAGGACTCTCAATGTTATATAGTTAGTAGATTTCATTTATGTAGAACTAAAGAGTACAGTCTGATTGAGGTGAAACAAATGTACACAACACCTCAGAGTTTCCTAACCTCCACTGACTTGACATCTTGTACCCCATTGTTCTTTGTTAGGAGGAACTGTCCTAAGAAATGTTGGCTGTTTAGTAGCATTCCTAGCCTCTATTAACTAGATGCCAGTAACAGTCCCCACTCTAGCTGTGAAAACCGAAGATGTTTCCAGACCTTGCCAAATTTCTTCAGGGGGCAAAATAGTCCTGATTGAGAAACAACGCACTGTACCAAAACATTGACGTTTGACAAAGAATCAGCCAAGCAGAGGTTCCTAGTTTCTCCCCTAACTTCTCATCCAGATGCCAAATTCATTTCATGCCATTCTATATGCCTGGATTTGTTTTTTATTTTGCTAAAGTTTCCTTTAAGGTAATTTTTGAAAACAGGGTGGGGGTTGAGGAGATGACACAGTGTATAACAGCACTTTCTGCAAGAGCACAGGGACTTGAGTTCCAATCCCCAACACTCACATAAAAGCCAGGCATGGCCATGAGTGCCAGTAGCCCCAGTGCCACAGGAGATGGAGACAGGGGGGTTGCTAGTGGCAAGCCTAGCTCCAGATTCAGTAAAAGATGCTGTGTGGAGGAATTAAAGTGAATTGGAACAGAGAAGGCCATCCTCCTCCGGCCTCTCTACAAGTATGGGCAGATGTACCCTCACAGGAGTATACATAAAATGCACTCACATGCACCACACACATATGGCGAACCTAAAAAAAAAAAAAAAGAAAAGAAAACAGAAGAAAGTGTGTGGATGGTAAACTTCCTGCTTGTGTTCTGTGTCCATAAATGTCTGATCTGGTCCTTACTACCTTAGGTGAGCATAGAAATCTATATTTTGTGTTCTTTTTACCTCCAGAAAGTGTTCTTAATATGAAGTCTGACACCAGTATTATTTCCTACATATTTTAGCACAAATATGACATCAGACTGCATATTATTGTTTTATCAAAGTATCAACTCGACCATTATGGTGTAATTTAATATTTGCTTTCTTTTTGTCTCTACTTCCTCCTACCTTCTGGTCACTTTCTCCCAGCATTTTATTCCTTAGTTATTATATTTTTATCTATTGGTTTTAATGAATCCTTCTTTTCCTATTAGTGATTATGTTAAATGTAAAAGTTAATCACACATTTAGCAAAATCTAATGGAATTCAGGCACTTCTTCCAAACAATCCAAAGAGCTCCACTTCATTTCGTCTACACCACCCTTGGACTTCCATAGTTTTACTGTACATGTGAATTTAATCAACATTTTAACCCTCAGATTTGTTATCACAATGTATCAGGTTTCCTTATGTTTATCACCCCCACTGTGCATTTTAGTTTCCTTTTTCCTGTATCTTCTTGCTGCCTCCAGGGTCTCTTCAGTTCTCCCTCTTTTTCTTGACCTTTTGTCACAATTAGGGATTAACACAGTGTCTTGTGTATAACATTGAGATACACCACCAGCCCTAGTTTCTTCTTTTGACTAGAAATAATTTTAACTGATCCTATTATTAATTATGTGAGTTTGCTTATCTGATGCTATCTTATCCCATGTTTATCTTGCCTTATTTTATACTATATTCTCTTATCTTATCTTCTCTGTGGGGATAGAGCTTGAACCCAAAGTGTTAAGCATGCTACCACTGAGTTAGGCCTTCAGCTCCTTCACTTTAATTCTTAAGGGATAAAATTTTTATTGTAGAATTCTATGCTGCAAAATGGTCTGTTTTGTCTAACCAGTGGTAATGACGATGGCAATTTTTAAATTATACTCATTTATTTTCTTGTATGTGTGTGCACACTTGTAGGAGTTGGCTGTCTCCTTCTGCCCTGTGGATTCCAGGGTTCTAACCCTAGTGCTGTGCCTTGGCTTTGAGAACCTCCCCTTACCTTCCCTTCTTTTGACTTTTATTTTTTCTTCTTGGAATACACTGGATATCTGACACTGCAGACTGAGATCTCTGATCAGTTGGAGGAATTTCCCAGACTATCTCTTAAATATATTTAATTTTGTTCCAATACCATTTTGCCATTGATTTCTATAGCTAAGAAAAGGAAAATAAATCTGACACCAAAATAAATTTTAGCATATAAACTTTATCACTTGAAAATTTTTTATCTCATATTTGTGACAGAAATTACTTTTATTAGAAAAAATATTATGCATATACCTGTATTAGTGTTCTCCACATAAACACAACAAATAAAATATGTATGCATAGTCATCTGAGAGAGGCAGGAGGGAAGTAGGAGAGGAGAGGAGACAGAGTGGGAGGAAATCTTATTCATTACTTTACATGAGGGCAGGAATGTAACCCAGTTGGTAGAGTGTGTGCCCAGCATGTAGGAAGCATTATTTAGTTCTCAGTACCACATAAAGTGGAAGTGATAACCTAACATAACTAAAATCCTGGCACTCAGGAGATGGAAACAAAGGGATCAGAAGATCATGGTCAACCTTAGCTTCATAGAAAATGAAAAACAGTCTGAGGGTACAGCAGTGATGCTCTGTCTCACAAAACAAAACAAAACAAAACAAGAAAACAAACAAATAAAAACATCCATAAATAAATAAATAAAGTCACCTCTCATGATTGTAAAAACTTGACAACTTTCTGTAGACAAATTTCTAAACAGTCTTATTAAATAAGAAACACGGAGCCAAATACAGAGGTGCAAGCTGTAGAGATCAGAGCAATAGCCGCCAACTAACCTTAGCTCACCACCTTGCCATAGCTTCCCAAGAGAACTTCCTGTCTAACCTGTGCCTTTATTGCCTTCCTGTTCTGCCTTCTCATTGGCTCTAAGCCCAGAAACATCACTTCCTGGTCACTGCCTGTCTGTACAAACTTCCAGGTCTCTATGGATGGTACTGAGATTAAAGGCATGTGTCACCACACTTGGCTGTGTCCTTGAACACACAGAGACTCTGCCTGCCATGTGATTGGATTAAGGGCATGTGCTACCACTTCCTGACTTGTGTTTATTGCTATGACCTCTGATCTCCAGGCAAACTTTATTTATTAACATACAAATAAAATATCACATTTCAGCACAAATAAAATATCACCACAACTTTCAAACTAATAGGGAGGCTGGCAGGTTAGGGTACATTAGAGTTACAGTTCCTACTTGTTCATGAGAGGTCTTTTGTTTTATTTAGGTCTTGAATAGATTAAAGATGTCTACCTAAATTATGGAAGGTAATTTTCTTTATCTAACTTGTACTAATTTAAATGTAAATCTCAACCAAAAACATTTTCACAGAACATAAAATTCACCATCACAACACCCAGTGAAGAAACTGTAAGCAAAATAAATCACCTACCTAGCTAGTCTTTAAATCTTTCCCATATAGACACATCTGTTAGTGCTTCGAACCCTGGGCAACTAAGGAATGCTGGGAGGAAGAGAATTGGCTTCAGTTAGGGAGAACCCCCTTACTGGTTGTCCAAAACAGAATAGTGAGCCTTACAACCATATATACAAACATGCAACAACAAAAAAAAATAACAGATCAAGCAGGTTCTATTTATATATCTTCATGATTATATACATTTATGGAACAAATGTAATCTAAGATAAAGAAACTATGGACTTGAGGGGGATGGGAGGAGGTTGAAGGAGGTTAACTGGGAGGGTCCTGGGGGAGGAAAGGAGATGTTATAATTCTATTTCAATCACAACATTTCTAAAAGTTAAATTTTAGAAATCCTTCCCATAAGGAATTAAAATTTTCAGCATCACAGTTGGACCATATGTATATTCTTTCCTCACAAATCCCATAAAGGAATTAAAAACTATGAAGGACAGACTCTGAATCTGGGTCTGAAATCAGTAGCCACCCTCTGTAACTTCCAATGGCTTTTTGTTTCCTACTTGAGGAAAATAATGAGCCACTGTTGTCTCTGGGATTTTCTTCTGAACCGCTGGCCTCTTTTCAGTATGTTTTCTTGGCTATAAGCTTTTGCCGTAGTAATCAATACTTCTCAGTTCAGCATCGTGCTACCAATTGTAAGGCTCATTTTGATTTTAAGAAAGGTAAAATATTAAAAATAAATATACATCCCAGTGAGAAATCATTTTATAACCTCTGCCATTTCTTTTTCTCTTCCAAGCCTCCAGTTAAATGCATGTTAACCACTGTACTTATTTAAGTACCTTTCTCTCCATATTTTCAATTGTTTTCCTAATGAAAATCCATTCTTTGTGTAATTAGATGCATTTTCCAGCTGTTGAACATGTAATTGCTTCTTTTGAAAATAATAATTTTCTAATATTTTTAGTTACCAAAATCTTTGTATTTGTATTTTATTTACAGAATTAGTGTATATTGTTTATATTTTATATAGTGATGTATTTTATGAAAAGACAAAATGAATGAATGAATGAACTAATGACTGTATATTGTGGGAATTTATCAAGGCAACTCCACATAGTTAAAAAGGAGGTTTATTTTGAGGTAACTTACAGACAGTAAAGGGTTGGTTACAGGATACGGGAGAGGGGAAGTGCAGTCCAGCGGTGTTCTCTGGAGAACTCTGCTCAGTCAACCATCCAGCACCCAGGATCACTAGGAACTAAGAGGGCCAGCACATCTGGATCTTGGGCTCCCATCTCAGGCCCGCCCTAGGAGTGGGTCATAGGTAGGTGTGGCAGTTACTGGACGCCTCACTAGGGGTAGTTCTTCCAGATCAAAACTGGAACAGCTATCCACTACAACTGCATTTGATGGAATAAAAACCATATCACCTCACTCACATAGATCATGAAATACCCATGATGAACTGAGCCTGTTATCAATCTCTACTGTTTTCTTGTTAAGGAAGTAAAATCAAGTAAACAAAGAGAATTTCTAGTCATGTCATCTCTTGGTTACTTACTTTCCTTCTCTGAGTCTCATATATTTATCCATGAAATTAAGATAATTATAATTACCTCAAGGAGTTGTTTCAGAACAAGTTAGATACACATGACTGTGAGTACTTAGAAGATTTCATTATTTTGGGAAGTTTTATTCAGTGATGTACAAATGAGAAAGTCTTTCTTTTATCCCATCCTACAAGATATAGGCATACTGTAAGTGACCCCCCCATCTCCTCCCTCACCCATTATTCTTATTTTCAGAAGTCTTGGGAAATGGGGAGAAATAAATGCAGCAAATGTGAGAGAAAGTGAAAAAAGTTACCTTATTCCCTCTGGCAGTACAAGCCACTTCCTGCACAGGGTCCAAATTGGAAGCAGATCTCCCTGCACACAGAAATGAAGGTGCTGAGGGCCCATCCACACACCTGCTCCCCTCAATTTTGCTCAGGGATGTTTCCACTTTCTTTTAAAATCTATACATACTTTATAGATCTCCAAAATGGAGACCATATCCCCACTAACAAAACTCTGTATATTGTGTTGTTACATGGAAGTACTGGACCATTACAGACATGGACTACATTAGTGTGCTGTGTGGAAGATAGAACTCATTGTAGACCAGCCCCAGGAGATACTCCACTACCATAAAAGTTGCAGAGTCCTCACAATAACTTTGCCTTTTCTTATTTTCTATCTTTTCTCTTAAACTTGATTATAGACCAGTTTCAATTAGTAATACAAAATAATAAATAATATAGTTTCTATGATGGTGGAATTTATGCCTCATTTATCTGTGTCCCCAGGGCTAGCCATGTGCCTGGGGCATTGTTGCTCCTGCTGAATCATAAACATTGTCATTGCCAAATCTCTAAATAACTTAACCCATGACTAACTCATGCTCAAAGGGAAGCATTGATACCTGCTTAATTCTCCTAACACATCTCTTGGTGGAAAACAATGAAATTTTTCTAAAACTGTATCTAGATCCCGTCAGGATATTTATCCCAATTTTCACTTATTTAACTTGGGGTTTTAAGCGACTCATTTCTCTTCCTGGTTGGCACTATTCCATCTTCACACAATACAGTTATACGGTTGGAGCTATATTGTGTAGTGAAGAGTAACATTTGGGAAAACTATTTCAGTTGATGCTTTAACAAGTCTTACTCAATTTATGGTGTAGCATAAGCATAAGCATAAGAGTCCTGGTCCCAGTCCTCTTGAGGAAAGTTCACAGTGAGGTATATATATATATATACACACACACACACATTTATGTTGCAAATGTTTTTCCCAGGCTTTGTCATTGTTATAATCAGTGGGGAAATGTAGTGCCTGGCTGTGTATAGAGCCTAAAAGAAATGCCATAGCCATCATGTGAACAAGAAAACGGAGCCCTTTCACTATTAAACTTGTCCCTTTTTGAGCACGGTCCCTCTGGCTGTGTTCGTACTCCTTCCCCTGCTCTGCCTCCTGAGACCTAGCCTGTGGGTTCCGTCCTGTCTTCCCCTTGCCTTTCTCTTTCTCCTTCAACCAGTGCCTTTCTCACAGCTCAACCCCTCAATTCTATAAGCTTCGACGAAATACTTGTCATTCACCCAACACAGCATTGGACATTACTAAGGCATTGCCTGCATTGCTCCTCTCTAGAAGCGATTAACCTCTCTAGAAGCATAATTCACGAGGTTTACATGAACAACAGATTCAAATACTTGTCTGTGGAACAGAGGCATCTAAACAGAGTCCATGGAACAAAACAAATGAGGTGTCCCAAATTTGGCCCACAGTACTTACAGCGCTCCATTCTGTCCTTTACTGCAATGCTTCTTGGATAATAACAAATCACATACAGACGACTTCTCAATATGTGAGAGGCACTGTGCTCAGTGCACTTACTTACATTATCTCTTAATCCCCACAACAAATCCAGAGCTCCCTTCTGGTGTTCTTACTTGGTGGAATAGAAGTAAAGAGAGATTTAATGGCTTTAAACCTGGTATTTACCAAATAGTACATACCTGGATTCTGTAAGATACTTTCAGTTGAAGGCAATACTATCCTCAAAGCTTGATTAAGTAACCAAGGGAATTTATTAGCTACTTAAATGAAAAGGGTGGATTGAACTTAGAGTTGGGTTCACACCAGAGCTGCCATGATGTATGCTCTGAGGTTCTTCCTTTCTGTTTCCCTTTGTCTTCCACCTCCTTGGTTCATCCCAAGGAAAGGAAGAGTCTGCTTGTGGTAGCATCCTGTATCATGACTTCCTGCTTTTTATACAGAACAAACTCTCTCTTTTGCCTTCAGATGAAAAGGGACTTCCATTTGATGTTGTGACTTTTCTTTTTCTTTTTTTGAGACAGGGTTTCTCTATGTAGCTTTGCGCCTTTCCTGGAACTCACTTGGTAGACCAGGCTGGCCTCGAACTCCCGAGTGCTGGGATTAAAGGTGTGCACCACCACCACCTGGCTTTGATGTTGTGACTTTTAAGCTTGAACTGAATACTGTCTCAAAGAAAATGGGACACTAGAGGGTAGATCATACTACACAGAATGATGTATGTCATCCTGATCACAGTGCTAGCCTGTGGAACTGCTCATGGAGGTTAATTATTGCTATAATACTACTAATTATTATTAGTAGTAGTATTGTGATTATTGACTATTTGTTATATATTCATGTATTTAGCATTCATTCATTTAACAAACATGGCACCTCTAATATTCTGGGCACTGTTTTCAGTGTACAGGATATGACTAAGTCTCTCCTGGGGTTGATGTCTTAATAATAGATCAAAGAATGAATACCTGTAAAGTTAAAAAAAAAAACCACAATGTACAGGGAAGAAATATAAGGAAATACGGAGATAAAAGTAACATGGGGAGGTTCACATCCTTGGATGTGAACTAAATTGTAATCATTTTAAGTATTAAATTCTGACATTTAGCTAAGACTTTGTAATTTTAGGTTACTGATTTTAAGGTTCACCCATTTTCAATTCTGTTTGTGAGAGTTATAAAACCAAAGACCTATTAAGATGCAAAGCCAGTGATTCCAGTTATTGGACCACTTCAGTGCCATATTATTGGCATGCCACAGAACTGGAATAACACCAATTCTTGGAGAATAGTAGCAAATAGTTAAGACAGTCTTCCATGACCACTTGTGTCTACGAATAGGGAATATCATTTCACTTTAGGTGCAAGAAGGCCTTGGGGATGAGTCTGAGGAGATGACAGAAAACAGATTAGGGTGTGACTTATAGTACATACAGGTACTTTTCAGCTTACCATGGGGTTACATCTCAAAAACTCATCATAAATTGAAAACACAGTAAGTTAACAATTCATTTACTGTGACTCTCATACTTTATTTTCCTGAAAAGTGATCACAACATTTACCTAAATCTGATGGGGAAGCCATCTTACACGGGCATATTTTGTGAAAAAATATGATGTACATCATCTAACTTGTTGAATACTGCTGTGGAAGTTGTTGAGAGAGGATAACAGAATGGTTGCACAGGCATGCTTGGGTACCATCATAAAGTCAAGAGTCTTATGACAAGCCATTGTAAGCAGAGCACCGTCTATTCTGAGAAGACAAAGGGACATTATGAAGGTGACCCCCATCTAAACTGGCTCTGCTTATTTCACCTAATTACAACTTCTTGCTGTTCCCTAGCTTAAAGAAATCTGATCTTTCATTTAACATAGGCCAGGTAAGACTGACTGTTCTTAAAGGGGATTGATTTTCTCCTCTCGACTTCTCAGTAGCTTTATTCAGCTGTCCCATGGAAACAAAGGGTTCTGAGAATAGAATGTGTGTGGTATTTCTCTTTTCATTCTGTAAATCTTACAATGCTAAGTCAGGAACTCCACATCAAGTATTTTAATATTTCCTTCTGTATATCATACCCATTGCTTCTAAAATCAGGACAAGTCTTAATTCACTAACTCAATAAACAAACACTGGGAAAAATACTTGGTACCTAACCTGATGTTTTTCACCAAGAAATGAGAGTCAGCCATATGCTGACCACATGACCAGTGATGAGAATAGTTGATGTACCTTTAAATGCAGACCTATAACATATAGGTCACTATACATGTGATTCTTTTATGACTGAAATGAATCTCTTTAAAGATAGGGTCAATGCCTATTCAATATGAAATGCCTTGCATATGAATAATCCCCAGAACAAAATAAATACTCAATAATGATGAAATCATGGTGAATAAATAAATTAATGGTCATTTTAATTTCATGGATAAATGTTTTTGGTTGGAATGGAACATGAAGGATTTTAAAATTCGTAACTGGCTGGGTGATATCTACTGATCTCTGTTTAGTGACCCAGATGTGGCCTTTGGACTTCTCATAAATTTTGTTGTCACCTGATATCCTTTAGTAACTGGGCTTGGGGGCAGGGATGAGGAGTAAAAGGTCTGGACCAAACAAGAAAAAAGTGGAAAAGAAAATACTGTTTGATACTGAAACCTTGAGGGCTCATCAGTATCAGTTGCTTGAGAAGAGAAGAAACATCTTCCAATTTGGAGGTTTTCATTAAAAAACAACAACAACAACAACAACAACAACAACAAAAAATCTAGTAATATTAGTGATTCTCTTTTCTGGACTCAAGGCCTCTGCCTATCTGTTTTCTTATTTGTATAAGGACATCAGTGAAGACAGAAGTTGCTTGCACACCAAGGAAGGCCACTAAGCTGCAGAAAAGAAAATGTTCCTGTAGAGTTGCAAAAAGCAGGTACTGTCCTTCTGGATTCACCCATATGTAACCAGGGCTGTAGATGGTATACAGAAGTTTTGTAAGCCTCAGTTTTTTCTTTTATAATATGAAGCTGGTTACTAGCTTTTGAAGTTGTCATTAGAACTAAGTGAGATATTCCATGCAGAGACTGGGGCTGAGAATGCAGCCAAGCCTGGGTTGAACTCATGATTCCCTTGCTCAAATTCTGGGAGGGCAAGTGTGGGTCACTGTGACTAGTTGTACACATTTGAGATCTTTGTCACCCCCAGAAAATGTGTGATAAAAAAGGAAGGGCAAAATTCTTATACTTTAGAAGTTGTGTGGGGGGTAGATATATGCCTGTCTCGTTGTATATGCTTAGCATAAATTTTAGCTCATAAGACCAGAAGCAAAAAAATTCACCTTTTGTATAACCTAAAATATATTTAATGCTTATTTTCTTTGTTTGTGGTAGGAAACTTACCTAGTTCATTCAGGGTAAATCAGCCTATGTAGCAGTTGCATCAGTGGTTCTGAAAGTACCTATGGGTGTCATGGCATTGGAAGTGTTGCTTGGTCCTCCCTGTTGACGACAAGAAACATGATTCCTCCAACAGCATGGCCTCACTGAGAAGCTGTCCTTCTGGAATGTTGTTCTTGGAAGCCTTGTGGATAAAACACACTGGACTAGCTAGTTTTATGTTAAATTTGACATAAGATAGAGTCATCAGAGAGGAAGGAGCCTCAGAGAGGAAGAAGCCTCAATTGAGAAAATGACTCCATGAGATTGTCCAGGCAGACAGCTGTCCCTGTTGTTCTAGATTTTTGGAAGTTGCTTACAATGCTCCTCCTGTTTACTTAGAGAATATTATATCCTTCTGAGGTCTTTGATAAAGTTAAAGACTAGATAGTTACAGTTATAAATTTTCTTAGTTATGATAAAAGATAAGTTAGATATGAAACTTTAGACTCATAAATATAGGATAAATAGAATATTTTCTTTGAATTTGCCAAACACAGATAGACTAGATATTGTAACTGTAATTCTTGCTTGATAACTGTTTTGTTATGTGTAATTTTAATAGGTTAAAGTTAAAAACCTTCCTTTTGTTTAGACAGAAAAGGGGAAGCAATGAGGGAATGTTTTTCTGTACTCTGTGAATATGTGTTGCTCTGATTGGTTGATAAATAAAGCCATTTGGCCTATGGCAAGGCAGCTTAGAGGCAGGTGGGAAATTCAAAGAAAAGAGATAGAAAGAAGCCAGAGGGAGATGTCAGCGAGCCACCCAGGGAGCAACATGTAATGGGACGCAGGTAAAGCCATTGAACATGTGGTGATACATAGATTAATAGTTATGGCTAATTGAAGATATAAGAGCTACCTAGCAAAAGGCTTGAGCCATGTCCATGCAGTTATAATTAATATGAGTTTCTGAGTGATTATTTTATAAGCAGCTGTGGAGTCCATGGGGCTGGGCAGGACTGGCGAAAACTTTAGCTACAGAGGTTTCCCATGCCTACCATAGGACTTTTTGTTAGATAGTCTATGGCTTCAATTCAATCATTTATATCTGTATCCACATATACTAATATATAATATGTACTTTTAAATAAACATAAAATCTCCCCTATGGCTTTTTATATAATCTTTGGTATTCCTTATCCCTCCTCCCTCCCTCCCTCCCTCTCTATATCCTTCCCTTCTCCCTCCCAAAATAAAGACTTTTTTTTTTTTTTTTTTTTTTTGCATTTCCCCTTTCATGACACTGGTGTCCCACTATTCCCTTCTCTACAGCAGCACCATCTTCATTTAGAAGGTACCACCATGTTGTTCACCAAATTCCCCCAAAATGGATCAAAGCAAATCTTATACTCTAAGAAACTCAATATATTGTTTTGCTGCATCCCAAAGCAAGATGTTTCTAATACAGTTTATTTCCTTTAAATCTGGGATAGAGAAGTAGAGTTAGTCAACATATTTTTGTTTTTATATAGCATTTAGGCCAGGAATTTTGTATTTTCTTGCCAAATCAATTAAGAACACGTTTATTGTTTTGTATTGTTTGAACTAACTTCTACAATGCTCAAAGTTTCAATTAAAAACATAAAATTCTTTTAAGCTTAAAATCAAAACAAAAATACAAACATCTTTTCATGTTCTCCTAATATTTAGCTATATGGCCATCAATACTTCTTTTCTGAGGCTTTGTTTTCTCATTTGGAAAATGAGGGAACTAATATAGACCATGTCTAAGTCCTTTGTGTGACTTAACATAAATAATCATGTCATCCTTGCTAATAGGAGGTGATGACAAACATTTCTGATTTTCTTGTTTTATGCTACCATGATTTCTAGTAGGGTTAGTAAGCACTGCTTTTCAACACAGTCACTCTGATTAGAACATTAATAAAGACACTTTAGAAGTCCTTTCTTGGTGAGTACTAATGTGTATCCAAAGCCAGATTCTAAAATTAACATGCTGTGTTGATATCAGACATGTTAAACATTTCACAAACTACCGCATTTAAGCATTATTAAAAGATTCTGAAAAAAGTTATCTAAAAATGGAAAACAAATGTCCAAAAATTTTAATGACTTGCCCAAGGCTACAGAGCTAGCAATTCATAGATATTAACACTAGCAATTTATTCTTCTAAGGTATTGATTAGCAGAGATAGTCTGAGCTGATGTAACTAAATGTAAGGTCTTTAAGATTCGGAGGTTATAAGCACCTTCACCTAAGACCCTTCAAAAGCTTCGACATTGATGTTAGGCTGTGACATCCTTTGTTCTTCCCATAGGAGACTCATGCACTGGAAACACAGAGCCCAGTGACATGGATTCCCTGGCCTAATGCAGGGCATTTCAGCACTGAAATTTACAGAATCAAACTTAAAATGGGATTTCTAATTTCTCTTAAAAAATAAAATAAAAATAACAAACAGTGACTCTATATTCCCGCCTAGCAAGATTGGACTGGTGTCTTGAAGCTTAATATCTCCACTGTACCTTTGCATAAATTATAAAAGGTGCAGCCACAGGCTGATGGAGAAGAAACTTCCAAATCTCCATATAGTCTTACAAGTTGGTGAGAGGAGGCCAGGCTGGCTGGAGAGGAAACTTCTAAATCTCCACAGACAATGTCCTTATGCGGAGTTGTTCTTGACTGTCTAAGCTGAGCAACTCTTCTGAGAATGATGTACAGATTTTCTGGTTTTCACAAATATTTTCAAGAAATACTCAAAAGAGACAGAATGGAAAATGGGCAGACTAGAGTTGTGAATCATGGGAGTAGTATAACCCCAACCATTACAAAATTTCTGCTGGTGAACTTCAGTTCTTTCCTTATACTTTAAACTATTCATCGACCTCCTTGGACATCCAACTCTTCTCATCTGATACCTGTGTGGTGATATTTTAATTGTGCTGAAATGTGATTTTGTTTGTATGTTAATAAATAAAGTTTGCCTGGAGATCAGAGATCATTAGAGAGCCAGGAATAGAAGTCAGGTGGTGGTAGCACATGCCCTTAATCCGGTCACATGGCAGGCAGAGTCTCTGTGTGGTCAAGGACACAGCCAAGCATGGTGACCCTAGAGTCTTTAATCCCAGTACTAACCATAGAGACCAGGAGGTCTGTATAGACAGGCAGTGGTGAGGAAGTGATGTGGCTGGGCTTAGAGCCAATGAGAAGGCAGATCAGGAAGCAATAAAATGCAAGACACCAGGAAGGTCTCTCTCTCAGAGGAAGGGCGGCAGTGAGTGGTATGATAAGGTGGTCTTGGCTCAGATCTCTTAGGCTTTGGCTCTGTGTTTTTTATTTAATAAGACTGTTTAGAAATTCATCTACATATCTGTAAACTGAAGATGCAACTTCTAAAAATTGGTGTTTTCTCCATAGATTTTGCCCCCAAATCATAGCTTAGCCACTATCAATCTATTCCCTTCTCATAAACACTGTAAGCATTCTTCTATCGTATTCTCCTAATTTCTCGTGTAACATTGGAATATACTCTATGGCAAATCTGCCACATTTGATCATTCTGAGGTGCTTCCTTCTTCTTGGAGAATCAAGCACACTTTGCAGTTTAGCCTGTTGCCTCCTGGGCATTTTGTTCTCCAAGAAAATATATAGAAACTGAAACCATCTTCATCTTATACTATAATCTTATTCAGAAATGTAATAATTTGAAATTTAATTACTAATATGTGGCCATACTAGAGTAGACTGAGCTCCCAATCCAAAATGACTGGTGTTCTTCCATAGGGAAGACAGCAAGAGATGACACTAATGGAGACTTTAGAAAAATATCCCAGAGCACCTGAAACTAGGAGACAAATATGGAAAAGAGTCTTTCTCAGTTTCTCTATGAGCAAGAAACTCCTTAAAGGCTTGATTTTTGCACCTTAGCTATTACAAATATAAGACAATACATTTCTGCTCTTCTAGGTCATTTAGCTTGTAATATTTGTTATAGCAGCTACAGGAAACAAATGTCCTTCAATCAAAATCATTTAATGTCTAACACCTCATACCTAGACTGTTAAGCTACTGTATCTGATATTTGCTTCCAGAGAATAAGACCTAGTGCTGATGTCTTGGTATTGGCCTAGACTCCATAGGCTAGATGAACTGGGTAATTAGAGAGTGTTGCTTTTCTTTTTTATGTCTTAAATATAGAAATATCTTTTCTCTCCCAACTTGCTGTCTGTCACTTGACTCACTATGTCCACCCCATGCCCTGGTAGCATGTTGAGAGCAAGTTTCAGGCATGGATACTTTGATCCTTTCCTTTGATCCATCAATATCCTGACCAGACTGATGGAGCACTTATGTCATTAAGAAAGCACCTACAGCAGAAGTAAAATAAAGCTTTGTTTCCAGGGAAGTTTTGCTTTTACTTTTACATATCTGAATAATGGAGTTGATGCTCAGATTCTAAAACCTGCCTAAGGAGAAAACAGAATACAGAGTTGTTACTGAGCCAGGAAGGTTCCACAAAGGTAGAAAGAGGATCCAGTGGGAATAGTGATCATTTGGTAGAAAAATCACATCCTCAATTGGAACTTTGGTTATCTAAGGGTGAGAAGTGGAAAAATGTCCACTTCTTCCATTACAGAGTGTTAAGACTCCATTATCTTAAAACATGGCAATGTCCAAAAGATAGACAGGTTGAGTACCTCTAACCTGAAAATTTTAAATCCTTACAAACCCAAAAATTTTTGAATGTTGATATCATGTACTAAGTAGAAAATTCTGTCTCTGAACTTATGATGGTATATAGTCAAAATGCAGATTAAATAAACATGTATAAATTTAGTTTCCAGATATGCATCAAAAGCCTATGTAGAACATAAATGTATTTCGTGTTTAAACTTGGGTTTCATGCCCAAGGAATCTTGTTATGAATATGCAGATACTTCACAATCCAAAATAAAAATAAAAATAAATTCCTAAAATCTGAAACCTTTCTAGTCCTAAGCCTCTTGGAAAAGGACACATAAACTACAGAAAGTCACAGCCTCAGGATTCAGATTTGTGTCTTGGCAGAGGATTGTTCATAAAGAATGTGACTGCCTTTGTGTGACAGCTTTTAGAAGCTTGACAAATGTTGTTGACATTGATTTACCATGCCCACTACCAGAGACAGAGAAAAGTGGAGATTGAGCTACAGAGAGGCTTCATATATGGCTGCTCAAGGAGTGAACAAGTACAACATCAGTAGATATGCCAAGATGGGAGGGGGACATCTTATGGAGCCCAACCCCTAAAAAAAAACTTGGAGGAATAACCTTCCCCAAGAATGAGCCTCCTCATTGTTTATCTAATACCAACTGATCAGTCACAAAATCAAGTACATACAAATAACACTAAATGGACTATACAAATTGTATTTATACATTTTTCATATATGGGGAGCAATAACAATGAAAGAAAAATGAAGCCTTGAATTTGAGAAGGAGAAAGTTGGGGGAAGACATGGGGAGACTGGAGATAGGAAAAGGAAGGAGAGTAAATTGCATAATTATATTTTAAAATGAACTTCTTTTTAAAGTGACTAGTGCTGGTGACACACACCTCTAATACCAGCATTCTGGAGGCTGAAGCAGTTTGATCTCTTTCTGTTTTCTCTTCTTTCTTTCATTTTTTTCCTTCTCCAAAGTCTTTTTCTCTTCTATTTTGAGTTCTCTCTCTCTCTTTCTTCTTCTTCTTCTTCTCCTTCTTCTTCTTCTTCTTCTTCTTCTTCTTCTTCTTCTTCTTCTTCTTCTTCTTCTTCTTCTTTCTCATATGTTTTCTCAGTATCACATGTTTTTTATGTACAAATTCAATGATGCAGGGCACAGAAAGGAAAAGATAAGAAAAATGCATAATTTTAAATGCTATCAAAAGACTAGTGAGGTTCTGTGTGTATGTGTGGGAGGGTATGTCACATGAGTGTAGGTGCTTGAATAGACCAGAGCAAGTTGTCAGATCTCCTGGAGCTGAAATTACAGGCAGTTGTAAACCACCCCAAATGGGTTCTAGGAAGCAAGCATAAGTCTTTTGCAAGAACACTATGTGCTCTTAGTCAAGTAGTCACCTCTCCAGCCCCCAAACCTAAGAACTTCTAAATTACATTTTATTTACTTAGTATGGGGGCGGTTGGTACATGAGCATGTCAGGGCATGTGTGCAAAGGTCAGAGAACAATGTGTGGAAGTTGTTACTCTCCTTACAACATGTGGGTCTCTTGAGACCCAAGCTCAGGTGGTCAGGCTTGCCAGCAAACGCTTTTATCTACTCAATTATCTTGTCAGAACCAAATACAATAATTTTATAAACTTCTATTAACTCTGAAAATATCCTAGAAGTATAACTTCTTTCACATTAGAATATACTCAACAGGTTAACAATTTAATCTTCGTTCATCTCATATGTACTAAATCTTTGGTTATATGTTGTCTAAAATTTTGCAGGGATCTAAGAAAGGGGATAAGCTGCACAGGAGCATGTGGTCTAACAGACATGATTTCCATGTTCTTCTTTCCTTTTTAAACCCAGTAGGAAATTTTCCTTTCTACTCCTTTGGAGTGTAAATAGATACCTTGCCAACTTAAGAACTAAGCAGGCGTTAGTTTACCAAGTTACCTATGAAATAAAAGGCCCTGAGGCAATGGCAGAGCAGCTACCTAAGCATTGACAGACAAGGCTTTTAACAGAAGAAGGCAAAAAGCCTCAAGCATGGCTCTGCCTTTGTCAAAAATGACAAAGCTGGAATTGAACTCTAATCGACTAATGTCTCCATAGCACAAAGAAGGCTTGGCTGTCTGGAAGCTGGATGCACAGCACCAAGGACCACAAAAGCAGAGGAGAAACAGTTTGAATGAAGAAGGCAGGCTCTAGCTTCCATCTGGCTTGTTCACAGGAAAAAGAAGATTAAGATTTGGTGGAGCAGAGTTGCCAGAGGCTCCCTATGCCTGTGGCTTCAGCCCTAGGCAGGAAACTCAACTGGAGTTGGTCTCTGGGGCTTGCCCAGTAGTTGTAGTCATAGGGTGCTCATTCCTACCTCAGCTTCCAAGACTCCACCCTCAGACTGCAGATAGGAATTCATTCTGCAGCTGAATTCAGCCTCCAAAGCCTATTGGTGACTAGCAGGGCAATATGTTTAAGATGTTTTTATCCCATTTAAGGTTGTTAATATTGAGATGACAATAAAGTACCTCCCATTTGTATCCTTAAGGTTTTTTTCATCATTTTTTTTTAGGGCAGCATACAAAAGAACCAGATTCTATGTGGCATTTTTTATATGATTGTGTCATTACACTTTATTTTCATTTATTCCCCTCATCTACTATCCTCCCCTCTGCCTTGTCCTTCCTTGTAGACGATCCCCTTTCTTTCTCTAAATAATTCCCCTTTCTGTGCATTCTTATCAAATGTATTCCATTACCTTCTCCATACCCACTTAAGATCTCTTCCTTCCCTCTCATAAGACCCTTTCTATTTTTATGATTTATACATATGTAAATCTATATACAAATACATAATTTTAAAACTAAGTTCTATATATAAAAATTATATGGTGCTTGTCTGAGTCTGGTTTATTTAAGTCAATATTTATGATTTCCATTTCCAAATACTCTTCTAATAAAGCCATAATTCTATTTTTCTTAATGGCTATGTGAAATCCTATTGTGTATATGGACCACATTTTCTTCATTCGTTCATTCATTGGATGGACGATTAGGCTTAGTCCCTTTCCTGGTTATTGTGAATAGTGTAGCAGTAAGCATGCATGTTCCAGTATCTCTGTCATATACTGACTTGGAGTCTTTCAAGCATATATCCAAGAATGCTATAGCTTAGTCATGTAGTAGTAGTATTTTTATTTTTCTGAGAAAATCCATACTGATTTCCATAGTGGCTACACCAGTTCACACCCCCATCATCGATACACAGGGCATATACATTCTCATCAGCATTTGTTATCATTTGTCCACTTGATGATAGCTATTTTGATTGAGATGAGACAGGATCAGTTTTAAATTGTATTCTCCTAATAGATAATATTGTTGAAAAATATTGAGGGGTTTATTGACCCTCTCTCCCCTAGTATGTCCTAGTAACATGGTATTATATCCTCTGATTTTTTAACAGTAAATAGACATCAGAAACTCTCCATTACTTCAACTATGAGCTGCCTGGCAGATGTCGGAGTCATGTGATGACACCCAGAACTGTTATATAATACTGTTTCTATCTGTAATTCTTCTTCCACTTCTTATACTGATCAAGACTCACTGCACATGGCTGTTAATCACTTATTTCACAGGCAGTAATGTATACTCTTGTGCATTGTGTAAGTATAGATATTCAAATCTTGCATTGTATTTGCACATCATGGATGTTGGAGTTGGCTGAACTTCTGTCTGAATCTCAGACCTGCTTTAAACAAATCTGTATGGTATTAGAAAAGCCATTTTATGGGGCTGGAGAGATGGCTCAGAGGTTAAGAGCACTGACTGCTCTTCCAGAGGTCCTGAGTTCAATTCCCAGCAACCACAGCATGGCTCACAACCATCTGTAAAAAGATCTGGCACCCTCTTCTGTATACATAATAATACATAATAAATAAATAAATCTTTTTTAAAAAAGCCATTTTATGATACCAAGTCTAGGTTCCTTCACCATCAGATATGTGTGTTTATAATTACATACCACAGTTTTTGTAAGGATTAAATTAATACCCCTACCCCATCCTAATCTCTAGATATGCCATTTAAAATAAATTTTTTTCTGCTTAAGTCAATTGCTGATGTTTTCCACTGTTTTTTATTTTTATTATTAAGAAATTTTCTGTTCATTTTTACATACCAACCATAGATCCCCCTCTCCTTCCTCCTCCCGTCCCCCAGCCTTCTGCTGCAACCCACTCCCCATCCCCACGTCCTCCAAGGCAAGGTCTCCCATGGGAGTCCCACCTTAGACTACTAGCAATAGTTGAGAGGGTGCCTGCACTGGCCTACTCTGGTAATCAGATTAGTGAATACCCTAACTGTCATCATAGAGCCTTCATCCAGTAACTGATGGAAGCAGATGCAGAGATCCACAGCCAAGCACCAGACTGAGCTCCAGAAGTCCAATAGATGAGAGAGAGGGGGAATTCTATGAGCAAGAGACATCAAGATCATGAAGGGAAAATGTACAGAGATGGCCAACCAAACTAGTGGAAATTCATGAACTGTGGACCAATAGCTGTGGAGTCCCCAAGGGACTGGACTAGGCCCTCAGGATAGATGAGACAGTTGTTTAGCTTTAACTGTTTAGGGGACCTCCAGGCAGTGGGATCAGGATCCACCCCTGATGCATGAGCAGGTTTTTTGGAGCCCAGTGCCTATGGTGGGACACCTTGCACAGCCTTGGTGCAAGGGGGAGGGCCTTGTACCTGCCTCAACCAGGCTCTGCTGATTCCCCATGGGAGTCCACTGTGTTTTTTATTTAATCAAGCTTTTCATTTATAACATTTCCACGTTTTAAAACTCTCAATTTCACTACAAAGGAGGAAAGGGAGATGTTATGTGGAAAATCCTAAGTAAATGAATAAATTCCTAGACACATATTATCTGCCATTGTTAAACCATGAGGATGTAAGTAGCTTAACCAGATCCATAACAATCAATGAAGTTGAAACGTTGTATTGAAAAGTTTCTCAGCAACGGAAGGGAGGACTTCAGGACATGTTAGGAAGCCAGCCATAGTGAGCACAAGGGAGGGCAGGAAAGAAAGACAAGAAATAAGAACAAAATGTAATATATGAAATGCCATAGTGAAACCAGTTACTTATAAGCTAAGCTGAAACCTTAATAATAATAAATAAAAAGTCTCTCAACAAAGAAAAACCCAGAACTGATCGAATCAGTAGTGAATTCTTCCAGCTCTTTAAAAAAGAGCTGACATCCATGCTCCTTAAACCATAGGAGCCAAACTCAGTCTATGAAGTGTGTCTACGGACACAATATGCAACTGGAAAAATCCCAATGGCCCTTCCTTTGGGCTCCTTCATGCTGTGATAACATTCTTCAGTGATCTCAGATAAAACCATTTTCAAGCATTCCTTTACCTAATCCTGTTTAGCTCCATGGTTCCATGGGTGCATCAATTATTTTTCCTTTACTGTGATAAAAGACCATGGCCAAAGGCAACTTAGAGATGAAAGTGTTTTTTTTTTTTTTTTTTTTTTTTTTTTTTTTACTTACCCAGAGAGATGAGTTCATCATGGTGAGGAGGCATGGGCAGCAGGAGCAGGAAGCTGAGAGCTCATGTTTTCAATATAAAAGGAAAGAAGAAAGAAGAAACCAGAGGTAGAGCGATGCTAAAATCTTAAAGCCTGCCCATGGAGACACCGTTCCTCCAGCGACAAGTTTTCATGTCCTAAAGTTCCATAACCTCCACAAACTAGAGAGCAAGTGCTCAAATTTATGAGCTTGTGGTAGATACTGGCCTTGTTGTCAAACATGATTGACATATTTTCATTTTTTGAAAACATGGGGAATGAAAACTTCATTCCTGTGCTGCCCTGTCTCCAGCCATCAGGCAGAGACGTCTTCAAGGATGTCTGGAAAGGACTTCAGTCTTTTGGCCTTTGGAACATGGGAAAGGGACTAGTCAGGCATTTACCTGGATACGTCCAATCTGTGCCCTGAATACTTCTAAAGTCACAACCTAGACTGTCCTACCAGGAGAGGCATGAATGCTTAGCAGCTCATAAGGAGTGTTAAAGGTCATCTGAAGCCCTTTAGAGCACCACTGTCACACAGACATTCATGCTGGTTCGAATGAGAATGGCCCCCATAGGCTTGTGTGTTGGTGGAAATGTTTGGGGAGGTTTAGGAGGCGTGGCCTTGTTGACAGCTTTGTAGACTGGGAATAGCTTTTGAAGTTTCAGAGGACTCTCGCCATTGCTTGTGACTAGGGTTTGAGATATGAGTTTTCTGATGTTTCTGCTGCCATGCCCTCATTCCACCGTCATGAACTATAACCTTCTAGGACACAAGCCCAATTAAATCCCTGTTTATATATTACTTTGATCATAGTGTTTTATCACAGCAACAGAACAGTGACTACTACAACATATAATGAAAAGCTGACTTAATTTAATCATGAATTTAAACTGTTTAACATGGGAAAGAAGCAGGTAGAATATTTTGAAGTATATCTTATTCTATTTAGTGTGTTTAAACATGAATTATACCATTGCCTGCATTATTTCAATATGCATGCAAAATAAGATTATTAGAGGAAATAATAGTTAAATCCTTCCTTTAGTACTAAATCTTCAGAATTTGGCATTTTACTCATTTTTTTTAAATAAATGAAAGTATTTAATTTGGCTTATAGTTTCAAAGAGTTAAAGTCCATGATGACGAGCAGAGGAACAGCTGAGAGTTCACATCCTGATCTACAACTGACTTGGTTAGGGTTTCCATTGCTGCAAAGAGACATTATAACCATGGCAACTCTTGTAAAGGAAAACATTTAATTGGGGTGGCTCACTTACAGTTTCAGAGGTTTAGTCCATTATCATCATGGCGGGGAAACAAGGCAGCATGTAGGCAGACATGATGCTAAAGAAGGAGCTCAGAATCCTTACATTTTAATTCATTTCAAAGTCAGCAGCTCCATGTAATTAAGGGGTTTCTCTTCAGGACGGCCTCACTCCACAGCTACAGAGCCCAACATGCCTTGTGCTCTAGGTTAATCAGCTTTGGACATAAAAGTAATTTAGTGACACATAAGCCTTTGGGAAATTACCATTGATATTACTCGATAAAAGGAAGGTAGAGATACTCCCACTGTATCCCACCCTGAACTTCAGTTTGTTTACTAATCTCCTCTCTGAGAGCATTTGTAAAAGGGAAAGGGTTTTGTCAACGGAGAAGTGTTTTCCCCAAGCTTATTAGTGTTATTTCAGCCAGCTTTTCCTTTGGAGTATACACACTATCTCAGCCAGTATGTACTTGAAGAATGAAAATGTACTTGAAAAGCAAAAAGCTTTCGATAATCATAATGATGGACTCCTTCCAGGGGTTTTTAGTCCCAGGCACACAGGAGACCTCTAAATAGGGAAACAGATCTTTATGGGAGCCAGGCTTGCTCTAGTGGCTATTGCCAGAGTAATTTATGGCTAAGATTTGGTGAGTTTCTAACTAAGGTGATTCATTCCCAGAACCTGTCAAGGATGTCTACATTGCCTGTCAGTGATTATTGGTCCTGGCTCAGGGAAGCCTCTCCAACAAACCCAGCTAACAGGGTCATGACCTGGGCTTCAGCAGATATTTTACAATTGGGAAGTTGTTGCTGTGGAGTGGAGAAAATGCAGATAAGAAGCATTTCTGTGTAGCTTATAATGGGTTTTTATTTTATTTTATTATTATGTTTTACTTCCCTCTGAAGTAAAATATAAGCTATTGGATAAATTCAAGAGTAAGTCACTAGAATTGCCATGTAAACCAAATCAACAACAAAGTCTTTAAGGATAGTAAAAGTAAGAATTAGGAAAATACACAGGCAGGCTTTTTCTAAACTATGAGCATTTGGAGAATTACATATGTTTGCCCTACCCTCCTTTGAAGTGTGAATAAATGATATATTTTATTGCTACTTAGTCAAAATATTTTTTGCCTTTCAAAAGTCCAGGTACAGGCCTCAAAGGTTATCCAGTTCAATCATAAACTATTTAAAGTCTTTATGAGACTCATTGATGCTGTAATTTGAGTGAATGAATGTTGGTTATGTTATTAGGCCTAAAAAATTGAAGCTTAAAAAAAAAAAACTAAAGGTAGCTACAAGGAAAAATACTGCCTGAACTATTTTTTCATGGCCAACTTCAGGCCAAGAAGTGGGCACAAAGTGTATAAAAATAACACTTCACTGGACAAGAAGGGTTTTCTGTAATTTGGTTTCAGCCACTGAATCCCTGGCTCAGAATCTCTGTTCTCTGGATAATACCTTGACTAGTCTGTGGGTTCTGATATATGTAGTTGGGACAAGTGATATGACAAATATCACAATCTCTGACTTTTAATAAGAGCTAAAATTGAGAAGCTGCTCAGGGCCATCTTTGCCCAGGAGCTGTTTAGATCCGAGAATTCTCCACACATTATTGGGGTTACTCTTTCCTCTTTCTAGGCTCAATGCAAATGTGCTGCATGACTGTATTTCCACAGAAGGTCATCACATGTCTATGACATTATGAGAAGATTAAAAGAAGGACATCAGTTTGAAAAGTGAGCCATTGTAACACGAATCTTAAAAGGTCAAATAAAAACATGGAACCAGAAATTTTGGTTAAAACCATAGAGAGACCAGGGAAATACAAGAAGCCACCAGCTAACCTCACCTCACCAACTCTCAGCTTCCAAACTGCGTGACTTCCTGTCTACCCAGGCTTTATATGCCTTGCTTTTCTACCCTCTCATTGGCTCTTTTAGCTGAGCTACCCCACTTCCTCTTCCAACATAGCTCTGTCACTTTCTGTCTGTGTGTACATACCACCAGGTACTAGGACTAAAGGCGTTGTGTTCTTAAAATTGCTTCCTGCTCTTTGTGGACAAAGGCACCTTTAGGGGATTCTGAAAAGAAAAAAATTTGGGTTAATTGTCAAGTTCTGGAGTGGTAGCTTTATTATTTGTTGTCCAGTCTCTGCATAATGCAAAAGTGCATGGCTTATCTCAAGTCCCTGCTTGAATAGTCTGTGAGGCTGGATCATCTCAGCTAGCCATCTGGTAATTGTTCTGAGCAGTTTGTAGTCCAAAGCTGATCTTTGGGTGATGTTTGTCAGCTTAGTGGTATTATTATTGTCCATGTGGAATTGTCATTATGGGGCCCCATCATCTATTTGGAGACTTCAAATTAGGCCTGTTAGGCCTGGTTATGATTCTCTTCAGAAAAGTGATAGAGATTCCAACACATAAACGTGTATAGTCAGCTAAATGAAGCCTTTTTTTCTAGAATTAGTTATTACTCTATATGACCATTAATATAACAAAAGTATAAAATATATATATTAATCTTATAAATTTTGGTATAAAATTTATACCTTAAGAAAAGTTTAAAGAATCAAAATGGAACCAAAGAATTGAGATTAGTGGCAATAGAATAGTCCCTTAATATTTTGGTTTTCTTCTGTTCCATATCAGATGGCTCTTTCTTCTGACATGATACAGAGATTTTGCATTTTCCTTTTAACAAAATGCTTGGGTTTAGAGAAGGAGAGAGCCATTCTCCAACTCCAAAGCCAGCTTTAATTTTTAATTGATCTGAGACTAGAAAAAGACCATTTGTGTTACATGTCTGTAGAGAAGAGCAGAAACAAACATTTAGGAAGACTTATGAAATTTTAATTGTGATATACCAGCAGACCAATTCACTCCTTTTCTTGGGACATTTTTTTCTAGCTGATTTGTCCTTTTTCTTCAGATGTCTCATTTGTCCGGTGTTCTTCAGATTCCTTAGGCTTCATTCTCCTGAAGGACAAAAACAAAACACTTCCCCAAGCCTAACTTTGGGGAGGTTCACTTTTGGCAAGTTATATATGATTGAATGAAAAGCATTTGTTAATGGTATAAGTTAGTTTAAATTGGATGGCCATGCTGGTTGATGAACTATCACCTCTTCTAAATAAGAGGTCTCTCTTATTCAAATCAAACCTTTATCAATTTTGATAGTATCCATAGCTTATCTTCATCTGTATAAACAAAAGCAAAACCTAGACCCCCAAATAGCTTATATCCTGTTTTCCATTCTAAGGTCAGCACATCTTTAAAGTAAATATGCTGATTTAATTCTTTAGTTTTTTTTTTTTTTTAATCCAGTATCTCTCCACAGTTGTTGTTCCTTTCTCATTAACACTGAGAAAATTCAAAGTTAATAGAGCATTATGTAATCTATTTCTGGGGTTTTTTGTTACCCCTTTCTGTTTATTTAGCATATCCTTTAGAGTTCGATCTGATCTTTCTATGACTGCTTGGCCTGTAGGATTATGTGGTATACCTATAATATGCTTTGTATTGTAACAAGCAAAAAACCTGTTTCATTTTACTAGAGATATATGCTGGAGCATTGTCAGTTTTAATTTGTACAGGTATACCCATGATGGCCATAACTTCCAGCAAATGCATGATTACAGAAACAGCCTTTTCAGAACCCAAAGCAGTTGCCCATTGAAATCCTAAATAAGTATCAATAGTGTGGTGTACATATTTCACTTTTCCAAATTCTGCAAAATAAAACACATCCATCTGCTAGATTTTATTCCTCTGAGTACCTTTTCTGTTACATTCTACTGATAGTGGAGTCTGATTTTAAAAAGAACAAGTAGGACATTTCCTTATAATTTCTTGGCTTGTTGCCTGGTTATGGAAAAAAATCCTTTTTTCCCTTCACTATTGACATGATAGGTTTTTTTTTTTTTTATGAAATTCTAAGGCCTCCAGCACATTTTCTATCAATAGTTTATCAATCTCATCATTACCTTGTGCTAGAGGGCCTGGCAGAACCATATGGGATTGGATGCTTCCTATTCCTGATTATATCTTGTAACTGAATAAATAACAGAGTTAATTCTGACCCATCATGGATAAATTCTGCAGTCTCAATATGTAAGACCACTCTTTCAGCATACCGAGAGTCAGTAACAATGTTGAGAGGTCCTGAAAAATTTATTAATACCAACAGTCTAGCATCCAATTTTTGAACCAAATTATAATGACTTTGAAACTTTACTTAAATTTTCTGATTTGTAACCTGCCTTTCCTTGTTTGTTTGCATCTGTATAAAATGTATGTACTCCAGATATGGGTGTTTCCTAAACAATTTGAGGCAGAATCCAAACAGATCTCCTTATAAGTTGAATTCTATCACTTTTGGGATATTTGCTGTTAATCTCTCCCAAAAAATTCTGCAAGCTCTTTGCCAAGGTTCACTTTCTGCCCAAATTTTTCAGTTTCATCCTTAGTTAAAGGTACTACAATTTCTGCTGGGTCTATTCCTGCTAATTGATGAAGTCTCAATTTTCCTTTTAAAATCAAGTCTGAGATCTTTTTCTCATAAGTTTTAAATGTTTTACTCTGTTTATTTGGTAAAAAAAAATCCATTCCAATATAATATCTTCCATCTGCATTAAAATTCCTATAGAAGAACGCTTAGAGGGTAAAATTACCAAAATGTAACCAAGCTTTGGAGCTACATGATCCACATGTCCTTCCTGTACTTCCTTTTCTACCAAGGCCCATTCTCTCTCAGCTCCAGGGGATAATTCTCTTGGACTGTTTAAGTCCTTATCACCTTCTAAGGTTTTGAGGAAATTACTCAGTTCATCATGTTTCACCCCAACAATAGTTTGTAGATGGGAAATGTCTCTGAATAATCTTTGAAAGTCATTAAGAGTCCATAATTGATCTCTCCTAATTTGCATCTTTTGGGGGTCTAATTTTTATAGACCTATTTTATATCCTAAATAATTAATAGAATCTCTTCTTTGTATCTTTTTAGGAGCAATTTGTAATCCCCAACAAGTTTTTACTTCTTCAAACATTCTTTCTAAAGTATCTGTATTTGAGTCAGCTAGTAAAATATCATCCATATAATGATAAATTTTGGATTAAGAAAATTTTTATGTATCACTTCCAATGGCTGTTGTATAAAATATTGGCACAGGGCTGGGCTATTCAACATTCCCTCTGTGAGGATGCTCCATTGATATCTCCCAGTTGAGAATTATAATAAGTAGGCACTGTGAAGGCAAATCTTTCTCTGTCTTTTTCTTGTAAGGATATTGAAAAGAGGCCATCCTTTAGGTAACAGGGTAGGTAAAGGAATTCCAGACTGTAGAGAGCCCATTGGCTGAATTACTTTGTTAATTTCTCTAAGGTCTGTTACCATTCTCCATTTACCAGATTTCTTTTTAATAACAAATACAGGAGAATTCCAAGGGCTGGTCGATTCTTCAATATGCTGAGCATTTAACTGCTCTTGTACCAGCTCTTCTAAAGCCTGGAGTTTCTCTGTTGTTAAAGGCCATTGCTGAACCAATACAGGCTTGCTTGTTAACCATTTTAAAGGTAGAGCTGTTGGTGTCTTTGGAAGATCATCAGTTGTTATTCTACATATGGCTTTAATTTTCTGCTCTGTCCTTCTGGTCCTATATATTCAGGCCATCTTGCACTCTGTTTCACTTGAGATAATGTCCCAATCCCTAACAGCTGAACATTTACCTTGTGAAGAGGCCAGTTTGGATGCCAAAATTCTGGTGCAATTATTGTAACATCCACACCTATGTCTACCAAACTTTCCAAGAGAACGTCATTTATTCATATTCTTAATTTTGGTCTTTGTTCATTTACAGAAGTTTGTCAAGAAATTCACTTTATGGTTTCTCCTAAATTTCCTGTTCTCCCTGCTACAGCTGTTCTATCACCCTGAGCAGCCTGGTTTATTCCGTTAGGCATTTGGTTATTTAATCACTCTGAGAAGGGGTTTCTTCTACGATGGCAGGAACGTTCTGAACTGAATTTGCTGTGGGGGTCTGCAAATGAGGCCCCTCTGGGAGTTTCCTGAGGGCAGAGGCAAAGGATTACCTTGTCTATCACTTGTTGATCTACATTCCTTAGTTCAATGTTTACTTTTACCATACCTTCTGCCCAATCCAGAAGGGAGGGGCATTCTGTTGCCATTGTTCCTTGAATAAACATTCTTTCTAGGAACGCCCTGTTTACACTCCCTTTTTAAATGACCTTGTTTATCACAACCAAAACGTCTGACATTTTTCCTCAAAGCTTTTGAAATCACTTCTCCTATCCACATCTCATGGTCACAAGACTCAATATTAATTGTGTCCCTAATCTAATCCTCCAAGGGTGCTGATCTTACCTTTAATGGCCTGATTATTCTTTGGCATGCTGCATTCACATTCTCAAAAGCCAAAGATTCAACTATTATCTGTCTAGCTTCTGAATTTGTTATCATTCTATTTACTGCTGAAGACAGCCTTTGTAAAAATCTCTGAAGGATTCTTTCAGGCCTTGTAAAACTTTCATAAATGATTCAGTTTTCTCCCCTGCTTCCTCAATTCTGTCCCATGCATTCATGACTGCATTGTCATATAGAATTAAGGTTTGGTTATCATATAAACATTGTTTTTGTATATCAGTATAATTGCCTTCTCCAAGAAGCTGATCCTGGGAAATTTCCACACCTCTAATCCTATATTGTTATTCTATCATTTTAGCCTCCTCTTTAAACCATGTTCTACATTGTAATTGTGCCCTGGCCTTTAGGACATCTGTAATTAATTCTTTACAGTCCTGAGGGATAATTCTATTTACAAGTTGACCACAAGTTTAACATTTGCATACCATATGAGACCATAGCATCTTTAAATCTAACATTCAACTGGAATCCAATTAGCTTGTATATGCCCTTGAGCAGGTAGTTCCTGTAAGGTTACTGGATAGATGAAGTTTGCTTGATTGAAAACAGGCTGTTTCTCTGTAACTGTATAATTCAATCCTGAAATACCTCCACCTTTAAATTCTCCTGTCTGGGTCTGAATTTCTCTATAATTCATTTTAACAGGTTTTTCTAAAGTCAATCCTGAGTTAGGTTCACCTTTAAATTCTTCTGTCTGGGTCTGAATTTCTCTATGATTCATTTTTAACAGCTTTTCTAAAGCTTTTATTTTGACACTTAAATTGACCAACCATTTTAATGCTAAAATAAAAATGATTAAACAAATAATATTCATAATTGATGTTGCATTTATCTCATCAACATTAATTGTCATCCCATTTAAATTTTGCACTTCCAGGCGGCCTAATGTGTTATCAAATAGAGACCAAGTTCCTTCCATCATAAAAATGTTTCCAATTTTTTTTAATGTGGGAAAAAAATTCTCTTTTAACTAATTTCATTCTTTAAGATATCTTTATTGACTTACCAAATCTGTTGACTGCACAGAACAGTACAAGTCCCCAAGAGAATTTGAAAGTGTGGTGGCAGTCCAAGATGGGAATCCAGAGAGAGGTGGGTGGGGAGCCCACCACTCACCAGGAGAGAGAAAGCCAAAGAGATTCTGGCCATGTGCTCCTGCCTGAACTGTGCAATCAGACCTGAGCCAGGGGTTCTATAAGCCCACAAGCAATCCAGCCACATGTAGCTCTGGCTGCTTGCAGCTCAGACTGCATGCAGCATGCAACTCCGGAGGAGCTGGGGCCTGCAAGGCCACAGGCAAGTGGCTTTTTTTGTGAATTTCTTTTCCACAGTTGGACACCAAATGTAACACAAGCCTTAAAATGTCTTATTAAATAAAACATGGAGCCAGAAATTTGGGTTAAAGCCTTAGAGAGATCAGGGAAATATGGAAAGCCACCAGACAACCTTACCTCACCAACTCTGCAGCATCCAAATTGCACAACTTCCTGTCTACCTTTATATGCCTTGCTTTTCTACCCTCTCATTGGCTCTCTTAGCCCAGCTACCTTACTTCCTCTTCCTATATAGCTCTGTCACTTTCTGTCTGTCTATACAGACCTCCAGGTATCTATGGGTGGTACTGGGATTAAAGGCATGTGTTGCCACGCTTGGCTCTGTTCCGTAGTGTGGCCTTGAACACAGAGATTCTGCCTGCCAAGTGATAGGATTAAGTGCATGTTCTACCACTGCCTGACTTCTTTGTTTACTTATAATGGCTTTCCTTTGTAGTGGGTAGCCATTCCAGCTTTATCCTGGAAGTTCCAACCCCCACTGAGGCTTCGGTAATGGTCATGCCTACAAAGCAGAGCTGAGAGAGGATGCTGAGGACCTGAGATCTGGATGCATGGGCTCTCTTGGTGCCTGGACCCTGGATGCTGGAGGTAGACCAAGCAGAGTTCTCCAGAGAACACCACCAGACTGCGCCACATCTTTCCCAGACCCTGTTACCTATCCCTTCATTTGTAAGTTACCCCACAAAATAAACCTCCCTTTTACCTATGTGGAGTGACCTTAATAATTTCACCAGTATTCCTTTTCCTCTGATTCTCCAGGAAAGCTTTATTTATCAAAGCACAAACAAAATATCACCATAATCCATTTAACAGGCTTATGATTCCCAAAGATAGGAAGAGGATTTTTATCTAAGCCATCTTTCTCTTCCCAGTTCACCACACTGATAGAGGAACTTCTCTAAGAAGATTTAGTCATGCCTATTTCACAAACCTCCAAACAGTTCTTCAGTGCACGCAGCATGATGTATAAACATCTTTGCTGGGGATTACAGGCTGTCACCATCTGACCTCAACCCATCAGTCCAACCTCATATTATATTACATCCCTCCATGTACCCTTAGGATATTTTAACCCACTAAACATCTCATCAGTCTTTGAGTTTGGCATGCATTGTTTATTCTCCCCAAACCCTACATCTGTGATTTGGACTTCAATTGCCCTTCCTAGCCTTATTTGTCCTATTGAAATATTTCTCTTAATATAATGCTTAGTTCTTACTTCTTTAATTCTGCTTTTGATTGAATTTCATTATGTAAGTATTTAATTCATCATCTGTAGCTTCATTTTATAAATTCCTTGATGATAAGAACTACACCTTACTAATTTTTGCTTTTCATATGCCTTCTATTATTCAGTCTCAATCACTGTTTGTATTCAGCTTAATGCTCATTGGTTAAAGAAATAGGTGCTAACTTAAGTCATGTATCTTAGCTGTGTCTCCACCTGTCACTGTTGAAACAGATCATAAGTGACCCACAGCTTAAATATTAGGAAGAAGGTCCTTGTTGGAGAAAGAGCACTGGATAAGAGTCATACATGTATTTGAGTCCTGGTTGGGAAGGTAATGAATCTAGTGGTTTGAGAAACTACAGATAGTCCCTCAGTTATCCATTTTCTCCCTTTTGATAATGGACACTCAAGTTTTAGTGAGCTCATGGCTATCAAGCTGAAGAGTACTTGTCATCCTAGAAAATAGATGTCAAAATTTGGGCCTCTTCTTCTCCCTCCTCCCCTTTGCCCTCTTCCCTCCCCTTCCTCTTCTTCTTTCCTCTTTCTTTTATTCCTCCTTCTCTTAATAAAGAAGCAAAAGTGATTCTTTTAAGCTTCAAAGCATATGAATGTCCAGCCACTATTATTTATCAAATCTTCCCAAGGAATCTCATGTAATATAGTCCTAGCAATGGGCTACAATATCTTGTGATCTGGTGACCCCCTTATCTCTGACTTCTTTTATTATTTCCTACACACCTATCTGTTATGATTTCTTACTATACATCTAACTATACATCTTACTATACACCTAACACAAGGATCTAGGGCCCTTTATGTTGCTCATTCCTTCCAGATAAATTATCTTCCTCCAGCTAGCCACTATACTAAAGTGAATGATCATATATTTGCTCAAATGTTTTAACCACAGAACAGCATTTTATGACCTATTCCTCCATTGTTCTTATTACTGAGATCACCTGTTAGAATGTAGACAGGAATTTATATTAATAATTTGTAGATGTATCCGGCTTGTTAAATAAGAAACACAGAATCAATTGCAGAGTTAAAAACCACGAGGTCAGAGCAAAAGCGGAAAACCTTACCCTTCACTGCTTCTGCGGTTCCTCCTCTCCGCAAGAGACCTACTTCTGTGCATCCTGTCTATTTAAAGACTTTCTGTTCTGTTTTCTCATTGGTTGTAAACCCAGCCACATGACCTCCTTGTCACTGCCTGTTTGTACAGACCTCCAGGTCTTCTATGGTTGTAATGAGATTAAAGGCGTGTGTCTGCCATGCTGGCTGTGTCCTTGAACACACAGAGATCCACCTAGCTCTGCCTCCCAAGTGCTGGGATTAAAGGCGTGCCCCACTACTGCTCGGCTTCTGCTCTGGCTTGCTCTGACCTCAAGGCAACTTTGTTGACATACAAATAAAATCACATTTCAATACAAATAAAATATCACTATAATAATTATGTTTTCTGCATTACTGTATCTCCTGTATTGACTATTCAATACACAAATTGAATAAAAACATTCTTCAATTTTTAATTATATATATATATATGTGTGTGTGTGTGTGTGTGTGTGTGTGTGTGTGTGTGTGTGTGTCTTGCATGTACACATACATGAGAATGCCTATGGAGGTCAGAAGAAGACATTGGATTCCCAGAGCTGGAATTACAGGAGATTGTGAGCTACCTGTATGGTGTGGGTGCTGGGAACTGAACTCTTGTCCTCTGTAAGAGCAACTAGCACTCTTAACCATTGAGCCATTTCTTCATCCCCTGCATTAATAGCTTATTAAAAAACAAACAAACAAACAACAAACAAAAACAAAAGAACCTAGAGTCCTGAAGCTGCTATAATAGGCCTTGGATGAGTTTATGAAACAGAAGTAACTTAGTTTTTGGAAGTGAGATCTTGGTCACAACATATATTCTAACATTGTGGTTTGACTCTAGAAGATGCAGATCAGTTTCATTACTCTTTTGATGGAGGTCCTCCAATAGCTGTCCATCACAACGGAAACAACTTCCAATTCCTTAGTAAACCAAGAAAGCTAGATTTGCCTGGGCCTCTGACTTCCTCTTCCACTCTGTTCTTTGCTGTATTCATTTCCTCATCAGAGCCCTTATCCCTCTTGATTTTGCTCCAGAAATGTTTCCCACCCGCCATGCTCCAGATCGTCACACCCTCCCTTTCATAAGACTCAAGTTCACAATCCACCACCACCTCAGTGAGGTTATCTCTGGACACCTGGACCTCCATCTTGTCCTAAGATGACATGGTCTTAGTGCCTAAGACCTCTGTCCCTTTTTCCCTCCTTGTGTCCTTCGCACCACTTAATATCACTGTGCACCTATTCCTTTGCCTCACAGTACAGTTTCCTCAACTGGGAAGTCAAGTTTTGGATTGAAATCAATCATTCCTGTTTTTAATTCCTTGCTCACTTCGGAGCTGTTTCTGGGCAAAGATTCTTCAGGGACCAAAAAAAAAAAAAAAAATGTGAGATGCTCATTTGAGGTCATTATCAGTGCTGAGTGATGGGAACTCAGAGGTTCAATCTATGTCCCATTAATGGAGTGAGTAGTTTATATAAGAGCAGCTTTGTGGTTCCCTGAAAAAACATGGGTCTTGCTGTCAAACACAAGATCCATTCTCTTTTAAGGTGTGTGACCATTTCACTGGGTAGTTGTGAAATGTATATAACACAGTGTTTATGAAAACATCTGTTGCTTGGATAATCATATAGCAAATTTGATATAAAAACCTGCCTCCCATTTTCATTTCCCTTCTGTTATATTCAGTATATTACTAAGGCATGAACACCTCATCAGTTTTCAGTGACAGGGCTCACATTATATTTCTTTGCAACTACCTTTCTTCTTGAAGACACTTTCAACACTCATTAAAATTGTTTAAATTAGGATTTTTTTCCATGACACCAAAGCCACATTTGGGAAAATTCTTCCAGATAAGCCCTCTCTTTGGAAAATCCCCATTCTATTTTTCTTTGTAGCCAATGCTGTTTGCCTCAGGACCCTACACCTTTGGCTTTACTTTCAATGTTAAAAAATGAGTTAGTTTGTTTCCTGCTTCCTCTACTGACCAATCTGCTACCAGCAGTCACAGCCAGTCTTAAAATAATTGCAACAGTAAACAACTGATTTGAATTAGTAGGATATCTATAACTGTGTTTCAACTAGATTGAAAGGGGCCTAATATGACCTTTGGTCTCCAGTGATGGGATTTGGTGGATCCCATGAAGAAAAGGAGTAGGAGAATAAGAAATTACCATGAAGCCTGAAAAGATGTACTCAAGATGAGAACAAAAATTTTTGTCTTGCTTTCTTTGGTTCCCCATTGTACCTGGCATACCCAGGAACACAATGGGTATGAATGAGTGTGTCAGGATTAAGCAGATGCCAGTAGAGGAGCAAATGGTTTCTCTCTGAGATTCTTTTCTCAAAACTGTTTCATATCTGTGTTGTTTTCCTTCACTGTGAAGTCTTTCTTGGTCTATCTCACTTTACTTAGTAGAGAGGCCAGTCCTGGAGGACATCTAGCAAACGTTGAATGAAAAGGTATAACATATCAGTAAAAGACATGTGGCTAATCTTTAATGTTTTGAAGTGGAGAAGAGATACAGATTGAGAGAGAGGGACAAGGGAGGGGAAAACATGCATTTGTTTTCAGATATGTGCTTAATGTGGTGTTTAATTACATTCCCACCAGGTGGGTCACCAGATCACACTGTGGAACACTAAGATGTGTGCTTGAAATACTAAGAAAACTCAAAGATGCATTCAAATCTAGTTTTTCCAAAGTGATTTTGATAACTTCAATTGTATATTTTTCATCCCTATTACTTTCAGACACACATACATTTCCCCCCCGCCCTTCTCCATTTTCCCCTCCTGTGTGTGAAATGTGATACTTTTCAGTATTCTTAGATTTTTTTTTTTTTCTGGAATCCAGACTTTTAACTTCCTTCACATCTGCTTTGAAACAAAATACTGATTAATGTGACTTATAAGCCTAACCATTTAAATAGAGTCAATGACCAATTCCTATTCATAAAATTTTTAGTTTTTTTTTTATCATTTTCCCAATCTCTCTCTTCACTCTGTTTTTTTTCTTTTCTTTTCTTTTCTTTTTTTTTTTTTTTTGCTTATGAAAAGATTAAAGAAAAACTATGCCAGCAGTAACATTCTTAACCACATCTGAGGCTTACATTCCAAGGCCTTTGACTAAAGTCAACCCAGACTCACTTTGAGATAAAAATGTTTTTAACTTTGTTATTTTTTGTCACTTATAAATTATGGTATGATATAAAAAGGTACAAAATCAAATATTGTCCAAAAAGGAGTTCCCAGTCTTGGTCATCTCCATAACTACAACAAAGAATAACTAGCAATAACTCATGGATAATACTTGGTGATTCCACAGAAAGAAAATACACTTTTAAAAAGTAGTCCTCGAGGGTCTGCGATTCTGCCTTGGTGTGGTGAAAATGTTGCTTTGCCTAGGAGAGTAATTCTGAAGGGATCATCTAACATTTCCTCAATCAGAGCAGGACACAAGATTCTAAGTGATGCTATTTCCACAGATGACAATCAGACTGAAATCTTCTTTGTAGCTGTGCACTGTGGTGACCTGAACACACACAGAGAAATGGACAGACTCGTCTTCAAAGTGGCCAACTTATACATGGCACACTTAATTTGAAAATATCATGGTGTTCAAAACTGTGGAACTACCTTCAAAGTTTGCATGCTGCTGTTTGGAATGCCCTGAATATCTGCAAATACTATTTTGGTGGTGTATTTGACATTTGTAAATATTAAACATCTTTAAGTATTGAATCTCATATGAAAAGTACAACCCAGGGAAATGTCATTTTTTTAATTTAAAAAGGAAAGAAATTATTTTGGATTAATGTTTTAGAGTAATTCCAGTGGCTCTGAAAACTTTTTCTTCAATGATATTGAAGCTGAGGGGGAAAGGAACCTTCAGTAGTCTATGCATATGGCCTACAACCAATATAATTTTGAGGGGAACAATATTAAATTGGACATTTTATGTATTCTTCTAATTTTATCAGTATTATATGAAAAATCTCGTTTGATTGTTTATAGTGGCAGCTCTGTATCCCCACAGATAAAAGAAGATAGATATGCCTGAAGGAGTTTATTTCAGAATTTATAATTTTTACCAAATTTGTTAATTTCATACATGTGGAAAGTACATTCTGATTACCACCACCTCCTATATCTTTAGTATTTCTCCTTTTCCTATTACCCATGCTCCTTTCTATAGTTCCCTTTCCTGAGTCCAGCTCTCTTTGTTTGATTTTGTGACCCACTGAGTTTTACCAGGGCTGTTTATATTACCATGAGTGTGGAAATATCCACTGGAGTCTCATGGGCTCATCAATGGGTTCACAGCTGCAGACAATGACTTCCCTAGTATCTATTGGTTGCCAACTGTTTACCAAGAAGAGGTGTGCCCTTGTGAAACCCCCTCTGATCTATGTTCGATAGCGGAAATGCTGGGTCTAGTATATGCTCATTGCAGGTAGCAACAGGGGCTGTAAGACAGTTATTCTTTGTGAAGAGAAGCTTCTCTGATTAAGGCTGGGAGTAGCAATTGTTTACAGGCATAAACAAAAATAATAAGGCAGATTTGCACCCTGACAATTTTACTAAATAAGAGTAGCAAGTTAATCCTGAAGATCTCCTGAAGCATGGGGTTTTGACCATATTTACAGTACTAGGTATAAATTCTCTCTTGAAGAGCAGACCTTAAATCCAGGTAGACAATGGTTGGTTACCTTCATCACATTTTCACAAGTATTGTGACAGTAGTCACATCTTGTCTGGCAGATTGATATTGTAGTTCTTGGGGTTTGCAACTGAGTAAGACTGTTGATCGCTTTAGATTTTGTAAGACATTTATTTCTCATAATGTATAAACTAAATGTATAATAATGCAGAAACTAATGGTATAATTTTTCTAGAAGTTCCTGATTAAAATCTAGACAGATAATTCTCTTGGAAAACCCTTTGTCCTGTGGCAAAATACCTGAGCACCCCAATATCAATGTGATTTTTATCAACACTAGATGTTCTATACTCAATATCAAAATTTTGCAGAAAGGAGAAATACGCAATTGTATTTTCATACCTTATTATAATCATTAATAACAATTATATATAAAATATTTCAAGTTATGCACAGAATAATTAATAAACCAAATTCTTCCTCTTAATCCTTTAGGCTTGATAAAGAATCCATGTGCTACATGGTAAGCACATTGGACCTCCCTGATGAGCAGGAAAATGCCTTGCATTTCAAAGTAAAAGTCAAACACCAAGTATAATCGACCTTTATAAACACTGTTGTTTCAAGTAACTGAGTATCCTGCCCCATTTAATGGTTTGATTACCTATGATGGGACACCTTGCACAGCCTTCATGCAGGGGGAAGGGGCTTGGACTTGCCTCAACTGAATGTACCAGGTTTTGCTGACTCCCCATGGGAGGCCTTACATTTTTGGAGGAGGGAATGGGTGGCTTGGGGGTAAAGGTTGGAAGGGAGGAGGAGGAGGGATGAGAGAGAGATCTGTGGATGGTATGTAAAATGAATACAAATTTCTTAATTAAAAAAAGAAAAACAAAAATAAAGACACAGTGGGGTTTGGTGACATCGAGGGGAGTTGGATGGAGTAAGTGTGTTTGTCTGTCTTTTGTTGGTCTGTTATGACAAAAGATCAACGGAGGCAGTGTTGAATGACGTCTCTTATGTCTAAACAGATCTCCATAATGAAATAGATGTCTGACTCTTGAAGCTAACTTCTCAGTCTGGTGTTCTTTTGATTTACAAAGGCCCAAATATGAATGGACAACATTGTCTTAGGTGAAACCACACAAACTAAGAGGGCAGATGAGCAGGGTACAGAGAACAGGGAAAGAGATCTGCTGAAAATGAAAACATTGTTACCTGGTGAGGAATATAGATTATAGTAAGACCCTGTGTGCTAAACACACAGGCCTGTAATGTATTCTTTGAGTCACACTTTCCCAGACATTCAAATAATAAATTCCCCCTGATCTTTTTAATATCCTAAAGGAATTATAAGTTTTCTTAATGGCTTGTTTTCCTTTGACATTCTCAAGACCCTCGGTTTTTGTAGAATCTAGAGCAAGCTGCTGAGAATTAAATTCACATAACTTCCATGACCAGTTTATGAATTTCTTTATAATTAAAGCCAGTTTGGCAAAGAATGGGCATTGTGTGTGTGTGTGTTTTTTTTTTTTCTCCCCATTTTGTCCCTTCCCGATTTACCATACTGTGGAATGACACTTGGAATGACACTTGAAAGGAGTTTCCCATGACCAAGTCACATCTGTCTGGGAATGAAAATGTGTCCTCCAGTGCTTGGCTAGATTGAATGTGTCTGCTTTACCTGGAATTGAGGGTGTCATAGCTAGAACCATTTAGATGGGAATGAGCAATAATGGAAGGACTTTTAAAAAACTTTTGCTTTTCAAAAATGTTTTGTCTTTATTAAATTATTTTTCTTTCTTTAAAGCTGTAGAGTCATCTGTTTCCCAGGTGGAACTTATTTGGGTAATACAGGACAGGTGTACCTTGTTGTACTTAACAGATGAATTCCTGAAAAGCTGCCTTTGATAGATTTTTTTTTTTTTTATAAATTGAATCACATTTTCCTGTAGACTTGTATTATAGTAACAGAAGCCATTATCCACATTTGACTGATTTTCAATTGGCAGAGTCCTCTAACATTTGAGCTTCAAGTTTCTCAGCCAAATCTCTATGTCAAGCAGTTAATGATCTGGAAATAATAAGCACTTATGTGAGCTAGGGGAGCACTATACTTAAAGGGAATTTGATTGTATTCCTCTGGAAGTAAAGAATCTTTATTGCATTGTGTAGATTTTCACTCCTGGAATCCTCGACTGTCAGAAGCATTCAGGAGGATGTGGTTCAAACTTCTCTTTTGTGCAGATGAGGACCAGGCCTTGAGCATTTATTCATGTAACAACAGACCATGGAGAAGGAATATCCATTTTGATACTGACAGCTTGAATCCAGATGTCTTCTTCCTACTGTACTTTTTGGCTTTGGGCAAGTTATCAAAACTTTCTGAGCCTAGGTTCCTCATTTCTAGGGGGAGTGAGCAAGACGACCTACCTTTCAGGGAAGTTAGGGCAATTAAATAAAGTATATAGAACAATAATACAATGCCTAGAATATAATAAGGATTAAATAAATGTCTCCTACTCAGTTTCTCTCTAAATATATTGTTTGAAACATATGTTTTGTTTGAGGCAAGAATGTATTAAAAGATGCAGTCTTTCTATATTCATTCATTTTTTAAAAATTTGTTGTTTGTATTTTTGGAGACAGGGTTTCCCTATGTAGCCCTGGCTAGCCTGGAACTCATTATGTAGACCAGGCTGACCTGCAATTCACAAAGAACTGCTAGCCTCTGCCTCCTGAGCACTAGATTAAAGGTATATGTCATCATTCCTGGGTTAATTTTTAAAATTTCTTCCCACTTTCCCCCTTTTATTGAAAATAGATACTTTCTCATACATCATATCCTGATTATAGTTTCCTACTCCTGGTGCCTCCCCACCTACCTACTCATCTGGATCCACTCCCTTTCTGTCTCTCATTAGAGAAGAACAGGCTTCTAAGAGATAACAACAAAACATGACAAAATTATAGTAAGATGAAGCAAAAACTATATATCAAAGTTGGACACCAAACCCCAACAGAAGGAAAAGAGTCCCATGAGCAGGCACAAGAATCAGAGACTCATTTGTTCTCACAGGCAAGATTCCCATAAAATTACTAAGGTAAAAGCTATAATATATATGCAGAGGACCTGGTGCAGACCCATGTAGGTCCCGTGCTTGCTGCTTCTGTCTCTGTGTGCTCATATGCACCTCACTTATTTGATTCAGAGGGCCTTGTTCTCCTGTGTCCTCCATCACCTTTGACTCTTACATTCTCTGTGGGAGTTCTTGAGCTCAGAAGGGAGGGATTAAAGGTGTGTTCCACCAATGCTGGCCTAAGTTTTTAATGTTTTAATTAGTTTCTTTTGAGAATTTTAAATATGGGTGCAATACTTATATCATTTCTATCTGTCCTTCTCACCACATCTCTACCAATGTCCCCTACTCCCTCTCAAATTCATGACCTCTTCTTTAATTACTGTTGTTATACATATGTACATACATGCATACATATATGTTAATTTAATGTTGCTGGTATGTGTTTAGGGTTGACACCTTGAGACTGGATAACTATGGAGGATGGGGCCTTGTCCTAGTAGAAGACTGATTCATTAACTGCCTGTAACTCTTCACCTAGGGATTGGACATTGTGAGATTTTCATGTTGGCACACCAACTGTTGTCCTTGTGCTAATCGCACTTAGGCAATCATATTGTTGAAATTTCATGAATGCAGATTCCCTGTCACATATACAACTTACCACCTTTTTAAGCAGAACATATCCTGTAGTAATATTTTAATATGGAAATTCAAGTAATTTTTCATCAATCCATTATCACTATAGATAATGTCTTGTACTTGAATGAGCACAAACTTTCAAGACTAATATATCCATTAGCATCTATTTCTCATTTATACATCCTTGGGCCAGCTGGTGGCTCTGCTGCTACCAGGTGGGCTTGGCTCCAGAAAAGTTCTGTTCTGGTCTTTTCTACAGTTCAGGCTTGATTCCTGGTTCAACTCAGTTCTGTTCTACATGTTTCTCATTCTTCTAGGACCAACAGTGTACCTGGGCATATTTTTACTTATGCCAATATTAGGAGATTCTCTGAGAAAATCAGAATAAAAATTTGATGTCTCTTGAGGATAAAGTTTGCACCTGGCTTTGTATCATTTAGCCCAAATACCATTCTCCAAAGTATGTCACATTGCCAACTTTACCAAAAGTGGAGGGCAGAAGTAGTTCCATTACAGGAGAGAAAGTACTAACCATATGGACAAGAGTATGATTTCCACTAGTGATGGGAACAGTGATGCAACCATCTATAGCCACAGCAATGGCATATCTACTTTGAAGCAGAACACATTCTTTTCTATCATACCAGCTACACTATAAACTACTGGGAACAAAAATAACCATTGTTTCATTTCTAACTGTATTTTTAGCTCCTGATTTGGAGATTGGCAGAAAAAAATATTATAAAAAAACAATATTCTGTAATTGTTTGGTTAATATTAAGAAGATTAATTATATTAATATTTCTGGCTCAGAAGAGTCTAGAAAACAGACACTAAAAATACTAACCTATACATCTACAAACCTAACATGTTTTGCGTGTGTGTGTGTGTGTGTGTGTGTGTGTGTGTGTATTTTTGAAATTGCTTCTTTGTTCCAGAACTCAACATGCATTCACACAAATGTAAAGTTGACAGCCAATATTCAGAACAAGTCAGAGGTTATGGAGATGCCCCCCATCAGTCAGCAGTAACTTTTATGCCAGTGTAAACCTTTGCTTAATTGGAATGGCTTGACCAATGCAGAATGGAGAGCCTGTCAGTAACAGTGAAATGTAGAATGTGTCTAGTTTATAAATGTCAGCAGTGCGGATGCTGACTTGGTTTGAAATTTAGATATGGTTTCCAAACCAATTGCCCTTTATTACTTGTTGTGTTAACAAACAGAGATGGTAAATGGAACATTTAGGGGTCACCTGAAGAGAAAGCAGTACCCTGAGGCTGTAGGAAGGACTGAGCAATGGGAGGGGGTGGGCAAGAAGCCAAGAGGCTAGTATCTCTTCTCTTATGCCTGGTCCAGGGATCACCAGAACTGCCAGATCACCCTCCAGGTTTACCTCAGGGCCAGCCAATCCCCTTTGTGTGCTACTTAACATTATCTTTCAGATAATCATAGTGTATTTATGTAATTAGACTAATTGTGGGTAATTGAGTGTTGGTACTATATAATTATGAAACCTAGCCTCCAACACTGTGACATAATATGTAGGCAAAAGACACTGTGGGCGCAAAACAGCCACTTGATCCTTCTTCCCATTCAGAGATTTTTCTCCTTTCAATGTGTCAGGAGAGAAGTACATACCTTTTTGTAAATCTATTATCTGCAGAGTAAGGCCCCTGACAAACACATTTGCAGAAAAACAAGGGTTTGTAAAGTCTTCTGTTTTGGCAGTGGAAGTCAAAACCATGCGCAAGAGGAATGTGGCATTGTTTCTGAAATTGACAAGGGATATATTTTTTTTTTCTATACATGGCAAACAAGGGAGCTGAATTGCAGCCTGGCAAGCCATTCTCTCACCCTGAGCTGTCTCACAGAGGAGACTCTGCAGAGCCCCTGACTGTGCTGTCCTCAACATGAGCTACTAGCATTAAGTGTAGTGGGGTGCTCGAGGCTCTTTCTCTTCCAGAACATGTCTGGCATTCGCCTGACCACGAGTGCCATTTTCTCAGGTTCATTTTTTCCATTGCTAAGTGCTGTTAAGCCAGGCCAAGCACTAACTTGAACACTAACCCAAATGAACCTCTGTTTTAAATCATCCTTGTGGAGTGGGTACTATTACTCTTCCCACCATACAGATGAAGAAGTTGGGGCTCTGAAAAATTAAGAAACTTTACCAAAGTCCCATAGTAATTGAATTCAGATTCTCTTGAGCCCAGGACTTGCTCACACCATTCCTCTGCATAAAGGTTATCCATTAGTGCACGTGGGCCTTTTGTTGTTGGAGCTTTTTTTTTTTTTTTCCGAGATGGGTTTCTGTGTGTAGCTTTGTGCCTTTCCTGGATCTTGCTCTGTAGACCAGGCTGGCCTTTAACTCACAGAGCTCCACCTGCCTCTGCCACCAACTCCTGACAGAGATTGTTTTTCTAGGTTTTTTTTATTCATGTGTTTGCTTCACAGACTGATTTTACACTGAGACAGGGATCACATAAGGATAGTTTGATTGGTGCCGGGTGCATGACCAAGAGATGTTAGAAGCTACAGGGTGGAGGCTAAGTTGAAGACATTGTTGGAGGTGAAGGTAAAAGGGGATAAGGAAAATCCATGCGTCAGAACCCCGCCATGGTGTCTGCAGTATGTAGTACATAGAATCATAGACTTTACCAGGAAGTTAGAGCTGTGGATGCAGTACTGTTCTTTGTCTATGACACTGACTTTCAGTAATGTGGCACTGTAAGACAGGTATGTAGGTATTAGCCAAATATAGGTAGGTCCTGGGTAAGGGTTGGCTAATACCTTACATAACTACAACGACCGTGGATTATGAAAGTGAATGATGCTAGACAGATTACAAACAGGTACACAAACATAGCACAGCGCAGAAGTAACACAAGGTAATAGGAAAAAGACCCAAAGATTGTCCATGTGACCATCCAAATCATAAAGCTAGTAAGCAATAAGCCTTTTAAAAACACCCAGGTCTCTGGTTCTTCTTAACCACAGTTACTTACACTCTTCAAGTGTATATGTTTGCATTCATAACCACAGATGTATTGACCCTAGTACACCACTCTAAACTCACAAAAAATCCAAGGTGTAGAGAAGAAAAGAAGATAAATAGCATAGTCAGGTCTCCATATAGTTAGGAAGTACATTTGATTTGTGGGCAGCCAAAACACCTCCTATGTGAAAAGTATGATATAGTTCTAATTACAAATTCAGAAGGAAAATACTATTATGCCAAAATAGCTGATGTATATTATAGGTAGTTACCTCATGGCATTAGGAAGTAGGAGATTTGAAAAGTCCTATAAAGAGTATAGAAAATAGCACCTCCATATTAAAGATAAACAATCAGATTAGACTTGCCTTACCAAAGCAACATTAGTAAGAAATATTCTTATTCCTATCATATAGTTGAATCTTCAGTGTCACTCAGAAACCTGGGCAGATAAAACAGAGGTCAGAGGTCTAACTGGGAAAACTGTCTCTGCTACTGTAATGGGGAATCCTTTCCCACTCACTGAAGAGTCTTCTTCCCAGAGCACTTGCAGTGTGGTTGGATCAAGGATCATAAAGGGGATGGCAGCAAGGGCAGCTGATGCCAATGTCTTCTACACCTGAAAAAGAAGACAGAGGCAAATCTGTGGACAAGGCCCCTGCAAGCTCTCTCATTTAGTATCATGTGGTATTGCTCTGTATATGGAGCATCTTCAGTGGTGAGAATCATATTGGGAACTTGGAAGACGACAAGGCAAGTGTCATAGCCTCAGATCCAGTGATGGGAGTAATGATGTCCTCCCATTTTTGAAGAGAAGTTAGACACCTGATTTTTAAAAATTAGAAATGAATTAAGTTTTTTCACTATAGATTAAGAAATGGAAAAAAAAAGTCAAGATAAGATGTCGGATTTGAATGTTAGCTTGTTGCCTTACAGCCACAGCTTAGGATATAACTGTTCCAACAGGGCTGATCACATCCTTAATACCCAAGACAAGACCAAAGGACAAGATGTGTGGGCAGCTCATGGGGAGCCTCTTAACAAATTCAAATTGTTTTGAAGACACATTTTTCCTTGCCAGTAAGGACTTCCTTGCCAGTGGCAGACAGGACTGCAGAAAAAGAGGACTGGCCTACAAGATAAGAGATCCAATCTTGGTGACTCCAGTTTTTGTTTTAGTGACCTAGAAAGAGTCATTCTTCTCTCTAAGACTTCACCTCAAAAAGTGAGGCTCCCTCCCCGCTTTAACAACTTTATTAGTTTATTGGTGATCTCTAAGAGGATGCCATGTTACCAAAGCAATTTGTAATCTATAACATGATCTTCATGTAAAAGGGAATGTTAAAAGTCTGCTAAATCAGCTTTCTATGTGAAAATACGATATAGTGAACAATGCGGTAAAATCAGAACATATGTTTCTGGATTTCACTACCTTTAGCAAGATGTCTTTGTTTTCAGGTTCACTGTCCTCATCAACAAATGGGACAAAAGTGCTTCTTTATGATGTGAGGATGAATCAAAACCTTCTGTAAATAAGTCATTGAGTGTTACAGTAGATGATCAACAAATATTTTCTTTCTAAATGTGCATCTTAGTTCAAATATTTAGGTAATAACATTATAAAATTAGTTAGCATAGTTCCTTATTTCTGGAAGGATGGGATGTTAAAAAAAAAAGTAAAGAGATTTGGTAGACAAATAAAAACTGAAAAAGGTACACTTCAGGAAGGCTGTTATGGAGATGACATTGGGGCAAAGTTTCAGTCAAAGTGTGACTTAACTTGATCCCTGTGCACAAGAAAGTCCCCCCAAAATGGGATGCTGGAAATGATTTTTATAAGCAGGTCAGCGGGAACAAAATCCTGAAAGGAAGAAAGACAAGTTGCATGCAGAAAAGATTAGGAAAGGTAGGGCACCCAGGGTTTGGCAAACATAAGTCTTAGGGGTGATGAGAGGGTCTATAAGGGCAGGAAAGCCTTGGTTATATCTCAGGAGTTTGCTTTATTTTATGGATTGCGTGATGCTATCCTAAAAAGTGACAGAGAAGAAATACGTTCAAACTAGAACATGGAGAATGGATAAATGAAGAGTGGTACTGGGAGCTGAGACACTCCTCAGGAAGCTATAGAACTGAGAAGGTGGCAGTGAGGCAAGCTGTGATGGAGGAGGTGTTCTAATCAACTTAGCGACCAGGCTGGTGCTAGATGTTGATTGTGCATCCATAATAAAAAGATATCTTGGTGTAATACTTCTGAAGGAATTATTTCCTTTTTCCATCTGAACTCCTTTTAAAACTGCAATTATTCTGGTCAATGAAGGAGAGTATAGGAGGTTTTAACTGGTTTTGTGAGTACACCAATTTTTAAGATTGTTGAGTACAGAGACCAGTGATAATAGATCCTATCTTATGAACTTCTGTCTGAGTCTCTTTCTGGTAGCCTCCTTTGAGATTATATTGTGTGACTTCAATATGTTCCATGATTCTAAAATAAAGCCAACATTCTTTTACTTTACTCTAAACCTTACAATAATCAGGCCTCATTAGTGTTGCCAACAGGGATTATATTAAAGCTTAATGTTAAAATGTTAACATCTGTTCTGGTCTTGAGTTTTATTGAAAATTTCAAACTTTTAGATGAAGAAATAGCAAACTGAAAGCAGAAGTAATCAGGATGGTTAAAGTGACTTTGTCTTCCTGACAATGCTAGAGGAGAATAGGAGATAAATTACATCTTTAGGGAAGGATAAGAAAATAATTGCATGGATTTTCCTGCACTGAATGTATGCAATAGTCTCTGTTCAGAGTTGCCGTGTGCTGTATAAGTGAATTTTTCTTTAGAGGAAATAATTTTGCCCATCTAATTCTTTAGTTCCATTTCTCAAGCTATAGTAATCAGGGTCCCAATACAAAACAGATGGTCCCTCTGATGGGGTTACTTCAGGAAGATGTTATGAAGAGATTATTATGGATATGTGGACAAGATGAAGCACTTAAACACCTTGTTTCTATTAAGAGCCTGGCCCTGGAGCCATTACCCACCATAGGTCTGAAGAATCATGGAGTGATTACTTGAATTTAGGATTGTAAAACCAAAAGAGGGTCATCTGTGACTGCTTCATTGTCAACCTGATTACATGTACAAGTAGAATCTCCTAGGAGATTGAGTCACACCATTGGGTGTGTCTACAAGGGCATTACAAAGAGGATTAACTGAGGGGAAAGACGTACTCTGAATGTAGGTGGCACCATTCCTTGGCCTCGGGGCACAAAAATACAATAAATGAGGGGAAGGGTAAAGTCAGAAAACAAATAGTTTACTAGCATTCCCCATGTCTCTGCTTCCTGACCACCATGACATGAATTGTTCTGCCCTACCATGCTCTCTCTCCAATGGTGGACTGAATTGTATATAATGATGAGCTAAAATAAATTCTTTATTATCTTTGTCAGGATTTTTATCACAGCAACTGAAAGAGTAGATAATACACTATCCACAGTTTTAGTAGAAAAAACCCGATCAGGGCTAACTTGTGATATGCCAGAATAATAATTGGAATAAGATTACATGTATTCTTTTTTTCTTTCCCTTCAGGTCTCATCATCTCCTGTGGGTATTGTCATTGGACAAACTCAACTGGAATCCAGTGTGCACAGGGATGTGGCAAGGCATTTCATGGAGATCAAACTCCCCGAGCACAAAGCAGGATGAAGAAGATAGGAGTATGTCTATATTAAGATTGTTATAGACTATCCCATATTTAGGATTCATGAGTTGTTGATACCATCCATATTGATGGGGTGGTTAAAGATCTGATTTTAGAGTTAAAAAAAAAAAGGTCTTTCATTTCCCAGTTTGTCATTCATTAATACTAAGGAGTTTGCATGTCTATTAAGCTTTTCTTTTTAATTTATTTATTTATTAGAGACATGGTCCCTGTAGCCCAAGATAGACTTGACCTTTCTATGTAACTGAGGATGAAGTGGGACTTACAGTTTTCTTACCTTCACCTCCAGTATGCTTTTTATTACCTTCTTACCTTTACCTCTGGTTTGCTATGATTACAAGCATGTGGCACCATGTCTAGTTTTATGGTGTACTGAGGCCACGCCCTTTACCAACTAAGTTACATTCTTAGCCTCAAAAAGGCTTCTATGTATACTCCCTTTCTTAATGTAAAAGCTTTTAATTTGCCTATTTTTATTTTCTCACCTTGAAGGGATCATTGCCCCTCCTGTTTGCTTCCATATAATGAGATAAAAACACCTACTCAACAGGATTGATGTAGGGATTGAACCAAAGTGGCTGCAAAAAATGTTATACAGTGAAAACATTAGATCTAAAACTTCTTTAGTCCAAAGATTAAGTCTCCTGAAGGATCCTGTAATTTGAGTTTGAGCAGTTGTTCCCATAGATGGAGTAGGTTGGTATGTTAGTTACTTTTCTCCTTGCTTCAATTAAATGCTTACAAGAAGCATCAGGGAAGGAAGGATTTATCTTAGCTCAGAGTTTCATGACAGAGAAGGCATGGTGACTGGGGTTCCCACCTTGGTACAGCAGTTTGCTATAGGTCACAGCATCTGTTAAGATGTATTAGAAGCAAAGAGAGGAAGGAAGCTGAGTAGGTTATAGCTTCAAGGACTGGGGCATCAACAGTCAACTTCCTCCAGCAAGGGTGTATATTCTAAAGCTTCCACAATCTTCTAAAACAGCATTATCAGCTATGGATTATGTACTCAAATACATGAGCTTGTGGGAGACATTTTACATTTAAAGCACAACAGTTGGTATAATTGATTGATACTGTTACAGTATTTGAGACTATGAAATAAAAATCTTTGACAGTTTTAGAGTCTAGAAATTCATTTAAGTCCATTATATATTGCTTCATTAAATTCTTTACAGACAATAGAATCATTGCTCTGGATGTTCAACTTTTAATTCTTTCAGACAAGAGTTGATTTGTATTTCCTCCATTGGGATGTAAGCTTCATAAGGATAGTGACTTTGCATTTTTTTCTTACCATATTTCTGGTTTCTAGCTCAACATATGCACTTGATATGAAGTTATTTGTAGTGAGTGAGTAAAATGTATGGGTTTTTTTGTTGTTTTTTGTTTTTTTGTTTTTTTGTTTTTTTGAGACAGGGTTTCTCTGTGTAGCTTTGTGCCTTTCCTGGAACTCGCATTGGAGACCCAGCTGCATTTTGAGAAAGTAAAAAAAAAAATCCTTAGAAACAGCGATTTCCAGCAGGATGAATGCTAATTTAAAAATTATCTTGTTGAAATATTGTAGTTGTCTACAAAATGTTGACACATGTCAAAGATATGATAGTAGATGTGCCATATGGGAGGCAGAGGCCTGGCCTTTAGTTCTAGGAGCCATGACTCCCGAGGGAAGGTGAATTGAGAATTGCTCAATGTGTGAGAATGCCATTGTCCTTATTGGCTCCAGCCCTGGCTCAATAATTGGGCCACCTTCCATCTGAACCCTCAAAGTACCTCCTTTTTCATTTTATATTTTAAGGTTTATCAAAGATCAAGTTCTGTGTTTCACCAGAATTGAAGGGTTAAAAAAACGGCTTTTGTTTTTAATTTAATCTATTATGGAAAAAAAAAACAAGGACTGGACTCAGGTGGGTGTATTTAGTTACCTATTCATCAAATTACAGGTATTGATTGCAAGTTACTACACCTTAGCATCTGATACCCTTAAGATGTTTAAATGCCACTATCTCATTTCTTCTAGGGTTAGCATTCCATAGCAATTGCATTTTCTAACTAGTTGCTCCCAGATAAGCAGCATTCGAAGCATTTTTAATAAATGTCTATTGGAGATCCTACAATTTCCCTATAATCTTCAGTTTCACATGAACTCTTTACAGTGGGGAAGGCTATTATAAACACCTAGATATGAAACTAGTTTCTATGTGAGATAGATAATCCTCCTTATCTACAGATAATTTTATACTCTGCTTCCTACATTGAAACTTATATTCACATAGCCAACTGTCTATATTTTGACTGAATACTGAAAAAGGAGTTTAAACTTACTATATAAAACTACAACTCTTGTTCTGGGAATATAGGTAAATGGTAGAGTGTTTGTTGAATTCATATGAGGCTCTTGGTTCAGTTCCCAGTACTATTAAAAATAAGTTGGAAAGTCAATCAGTCAATCAATCAATCAATCAAGCTCTTGATTTTTTCCAATTCAGTAAATTTCTTTTTTTCCAGTTGCTCAAGAAATAATGTTTGGAGCCACTTTTACTCTATTTTTTGTACCATATCTACATAAAATTCAAAAACAAACCTCAGTTTGTCTTTCAAAATATAACTAAAATTCACCACTCAGCACTTCAGGTACTGCTGGACTGAGTATCATTGGTTTTCACCCCAAAAAGCCACAGGAAGAGGTTTTTGCTTTCATTCTTGCATGCATTCAACTCTATTCTCAACACAGTTGCCAGCTTGTCCTCCAGAAACCTCAATCAAGATCCTATCACTCTTGGCTCAAAGTCCTTCATCACTACCCCACTTGCCTTTTATGCTGAATAAAGTCCTCACAGTATAGGAAAGCATTTTCTCTCCTTTCCCATCTGTAAGATAGTTCTTGCTTCTCTCCTCATTTCTCTTACTATATTGCTCTCTATCCCATTACCCTGAGGTCCTAGGAACATTCCGAGGATGATTATAACTCATGCCTCTTTTTTTTCCTGCTTCATGTTTCCTTATTCTAAATATCCCCCCTTATTTCTATTAAGTGTTCTTATCTTGGCAAGGTTCCCTTAATCACACTTAGAATTCATGTATAGTTTATCCTATGCAAATACTGTTAAGCACCATTTGATGAACAGTGTATTTTTTTCTTCCTTGCCTGTCTCATGCACTGAACTGTCAGCTCCTTGTTGACAGGCACTTGGTTTTATTCACTACCTTATCTATAATGCCTAGCTTTCTATACTCTGTGTGCTCAGTAAATAGTTGATGAAAAATTAAGGATACTTACATTAAAATTCTTTAGTGAAAGAACACTTTCGGAAACTTTAAGTTTGTCTGACACAAGTCTAAGAGGATTGTCTGATTGATCCAATACATAGACAGTAAGGTCATCTTGGTTCAGTTAAAAAAGTTCAGAAGGTGAGTTCCACATCTGAACAGAGCCTGGTTTTCAGGTACTGGAGGTGATTATCCATTCAGAATTTGAGTCTCCTCTTACTTCTCTTCTTGCTTTCAAAGCATTTCTTGGTGGCTAATGAAAGTTAAAACTCTTTCCCTCAATTCTGTATTGAGTAAATTATCTTCATAATTTTCTAGGAAAGTATTTCATAGACATCTGTCTACTCATAGACCATGACAAATGGATACAAGAAATACTGAAAAGATAATTAAGTGTCCTTAAAATAACATATGCCAGGGAGGAGCACATCTCTGGATGAGTGAATGAAATAAAGAATGTGTAAATTATCAACTTGTCTAAGTGAATGTCTGTGTCTTTCATGTAAGATATGTTTTGGCTGAAGAGATGATAGATGCTCAGTGGTTCATAACACTTGTTGATCTTGCAGAGGACCCATATTTGATTTCCAGTACCCATATGGTGGCTCACAACCCTCTGTAACTTTGCTCCAGTTGCAGGAGATCTGATAACCTTCCAGAGCACCAGGCACCAGGTATACATAAAGACACATAAGTAAGACAGTCATACACATAAATTGAAATAAATAAATCTAGAAGTAATTTTTTAAAAATCCATTGAGAGGTCCCCACAGGTATCAATGCAGTCAGAAAAATGAAACATGAAAATGTGAGAATGAAAACTCAGTTCAGCCCAACTTAGTCTGCCAGCCTGGATCAAACTTCAAGAGTCTGATGCCAGAAAGTTTATTGGCAGCATATTTAAACATGGTATAATTTGATAACTTTCTTGGTGTAATACAATCCCTTGTTTACAAGAAGCATAATTAATTCCTCAAAACTCAACTCAGGGTACATGTCATTTTCCCCCAGAAGATGCATTCTACAGATAGGCTACCTATATTAGCTTGAGTGCCTAGGGAAGGATGCGACATGGTCTCACCCTTTGAGTTTTTGCTCTTGCTTTTCAATTTACCCAAATACGTATACTTCCTCTAACTCCTACTCATGGGGGATGAGGCCCCCTACTCTTGATGTCAGCTTAGATAGAATTTCCTTTATGCATAGAAGGATTCTCCACATTGAATCTTTCTGCTTGGGTGGAGCTGTGACTTTACTTAACTAATGAGTTGTGACCAAGAGTGGCATACATCACCCCTAGGCTCCTGCATTTTATAGGTAACTTCTGATCTTTCTGAGCTATATTCCTTTTTGCCATTTTTTGTTACTTTTTTTTTTTATTCAGGGTCCCCTCACAACCTTCAGGAGACTTGTAACATAAGAGAGAAACAAGCTTCTGTTGTTCTAAGCCACTGATAGTCAGGGACTGTTTGTTACCACAGAATAGTCTAGCTTACTGTGACTGACTCACTAGCTATGTCTTCATCCTATACTTCTCTATAGAGTTGTGAGCTTCTTCCACTTTTTATATTTATCACATCTTTACTGATCAGTGCATGTACTGTCTATCACGTTCATCTTTGTATCCTCAACAGTTGGAGAAAACTTTACCCACTAAGTGTATATTGAGTTGATTTTTATATTTTTACCTACATATCTCTGAGATTTTAAACTTCTGGGAAAGCAGCAATTATAGTTTGAAATCCATAAATGGTGCATTATCTCACATTGTGTCAGTTATGGGTTCCATCTTAAGAGTGGGCCTCAAATATAATCATAAATTGGTTATTTACTCCCATAATATTTGTGCCACTGTTGGACCAGTATATCTTGCAGGTAGGTTACTGATGTAGATCACAGGGTTTATATTGGGTGATGATATGGCTTATGTGTGGCTTGTGGTCTGAAGGTTTATATGCTGGAGGCTTTGTCCCAAGTGAGGCAGGGTTAATGTAGTGGAACAGTTAGTAAGTGGTATGCTAAATAGTTTGTGAACTTGACACAAACCAGAAAACTTGACACCTAAGAAGAAAGATCCTCAACTGAGGAGTTGCCTATTTTCTTGACTGCTATTCGATGTAGAAGAACCCAGCTCATTGTGGGAAGTGACACCCTTGGGAAGGTAGACTTGGGCTGAATAAGAAAAGTAACTGATCAAGCCAGAGAAAATAAGCCAGTAAATAGCATTCCCTTGTGGTCTTTGCTTCAGTTCCTGCCTCCAGGTCCCTCCTCAAATTCTTGCCATGACTTCCATGGGTAATAGTCCATAACCTGTAAGCCAATCCTTCCTAAATTGCTTTTGGTCATTTTGTTTAATCACAGTAAGAGAACTCGTAGGGCTTAGGGAAACTTAATTAAGTCATAGGGCACTGCTCTTGAAAGGGATTAATGCTTGCCCTAGAGAGATAGATGTATAAACTGAGGACATGCCCTCTCCATGGTACGGTTAAGAGAGAGAGAGAAGCCAGAAGCATCTGGAAGAGTCCAGAGCAAAGAGAAATAGTAGACTGAACTTGGCCAGTAAATTGAACTTGGCCATGAGAGAAGCAGGAACAGAGCAGAGAGAGAGAGAGAGAGAGAGAGAGAGAGAGAGAGAGAGAGAGAGAGAAACTGAGACAGGAAGACAAAGAGAGACAGACCATGAGGAAGAGAGAGAGAGAGACAGAGAGAGAGACAGAGAGAGAGACAGAGACAGAGACAGAGACAGAGAGAGACAGAGACAGAGAGACAGAGAGAGAGAGAGAGAGAGCTCAGCCAAAATAGTAGGGTTATAAGGAGAATTCATAGCTGACAAGAGGGAAGCCCATGACCTGTAGAAGTTTAGGGTAGGGGAGAATTGAGAAGAGCTTGGCTGCCAGCATGGACTCTGAAATGGGTAAGAGGTACTTACTTGTTTTACTGAGGAAGCCTGGAGGTCAACATGTCCGTTGGTGTGCTAATAGGCACCACAGATAGCCATTTGTCCCTTCTGCCAGTGAGAAGAAAAATGACTCCTTTTGGTAGTGGGGAACTGGTTTCAGAAGTTCCTAAAGAATGCTAGCTTTTGCCTAACGACTAGAATTTTGGGGAAATGAAGCTTCCTGTGGACCTGACAACAGATTCTTTTTTGTTTGTTGAGACAGAGTCTCACTGTGTATGTGATGATGTTCTTAAAAGAAAGTTGTTGTAAAGCAAGACCTCTCCACATGCTTGCCCCATTCATCACATGGCCAGTTCTCTCTTTCTGCTTCTCTTTGATGGTGGAGTAAGGGGTGGGGTGGGGTCAGTCAATTCCAAACAGATGGGATTTTTTCAAAAGGTAGGACTCTGGGGTGGGGATGGAAATGATGGGAGGTTTCATATCACCACTGTGAGACAAAAGTTCTTTGACATGCTATGTAGCGGGGCAATTATTCTCTCAAATCAAGAGGGTAATGTAGACCTTGGTAGATGAAGTTGACCCTCCTTAGCTAGAAATTAAGAAACTGCATAAGGAAGCTGAAATTAGCCATAATTAATGTGGCTAATAATCGAAAAGTCTTATTGTAAACAGCACTAGGCCTAGTTTACGTGTTTCTAACTCATTCGATAGTTATAATTCTCTAAAACTAGCTACTACTATGTATATCTGCATCATATAAGTGAGTTTACATAGGCATGAAACAATCAAGTGATTTGCCCATATTAAGTGCTGAATGATGGAATCCAGATTTGAAATCTGAGTATAACCCTGATGTTGTGCCTGTTTCTCTTCCCATTTCTGGGTGTTCAGACAGTAACAATAATACCAAAGAAATTGGTATCAATCAGGTTTTTAAGACCCAGTCACCTCTATATCTTGACCCTGAGAGGAGAAGCTGGGCCTTCATTACAAAGTTTTGTATGGCCTGAGGAAAGTGGTTTGCTTATTCTTGGTGAGTTTTTTTTTTTTCTCACTGTCATGAGTAGGATTTTGTATAGAAAAATGGAGAGCAGAGTTTCCAATGGAGCATGAGCTTGAAGTATACATCAGCTGAATTTTTATGAGAAAATATTGCTTAATACTCCCTGTCCATTTCCTTCTCATGAAATAATTGGAAACATGTTGTAGGAGTGATGGATTTTTCTACTTCCAAATTTCTTTTTGAGACTGAAGGCTGATAAAAATACAAGTTTTAGCTGCTATTCAAGAAATCTCTTGTATCTCAGTGGTTCCCAGAAAAGGTGGTTCTTTACAATGGGGATTATTATTTATTTATTTATTTATTTAGTTATTTATTTATTTAGTTAGTTAGTTAGTTAGTTAGTTTTTTTTAAAGACAGGGTTTCTCTGTGTAGCTTTGTTCCTTTCCTGGATCTCGCTCTGTAGACCAGGCTGGCCTCCAACTCACAAAGATCCACCTGCCTCTACCTCTCAAGTGATGGGATTAAAGGTGTGTGCCACCACCGCCCGGCCTGGAGAGGGTGTTTTGCTTATCAAATAATTTAGAAGGGCAAAGTGCTAGGGCCAAGGAATTCTAATGTCTTGCAATATGTGGACTGTTCCACATACAGAGATTCATTTATTGTCTGTATAACTTCCAAATGTATCATTAAGTTGCCATGTCACTCAAACAACCTATTTAGAGATATTTGAGCTTAAAACTGGTTTGAATTTTACATCTCAATACAAACTATACACTGAATTTTTCAGCAAGGCAATTACCATGTAAATAAAAAAGTCCTGCATTTTATCTTACCAAGGGAGTTGATCATTTGATAAAAATGAGTTATTAGTACAAAACCTTTCTTTTGGTTTTTATTCCTATCATGGTTCTAGACACTTGGTGTTAAGTAGAAGTATCTCCTTGCTTCCATAGCTGCTCCTCTGTAGCTGTGGCTAAGCATTTACATATTAAGATAAAAGTTAGCTTTCTCTTTCTTTTCCTTCCTTCCTTCCTTCCTCGCTTCCTTCCTTCCTTCCTTCCTTCCTTCCTTCCTTCTTTCTTTTTTGAGACAGTTAAAGTACAAAACTGATCTCTTCAAAACCATGTGTAAATAGGCTGCACTGTTGCTTTCATTGTAGGGTGGTGGAGGAATTATTTTAAAATATTTATAGAAATGAGTGCTTCTGTTTGGTATGGTTGGAATGCTCTGAGTTAAGGAAGCTAGTTGTGGAATCTTATTTTCCTTCTTCTTCTTCTTCTTCTTCTTCTTCTTCTTCTTCTTCTTCTTCTTCTTCTTCTTCTCCTCCTCCTCCTCCTCCTCCTCCTCCTCCTCCTCCTCTTCCTTCTTCTGTAAATTTGCTTTTAAAGAGCATACAAAGTAATGTGTTTAATTGGGGGCATTTTTATACATATACATCATTATACTTTATTCTTATTTTCCCCTCACCCAAGCCCCATTTGTTGGTCTTCATCTCCAAATAACACCCTTTCCTACCATTACATCACATGTATTCCATCATACTCTTCTCTCTTTCCTTCTTCATCTTTCCTCCCTTAAGATCTGTTCTTTCCTTCTCATGGTTCCCTTTCTACTTTTAAGGAACACACATGCATGCACACACACACATCACACACACACCATGTACACACCCATACACTATAGGTCATTTTAAGTCTAGAGTCAGCATATGAGACAAAACAATGTGATAACTGCCTCTCTAATTCTGGCTTGTCTTGCTTAACTTAGCAATCTCCAATTTCACCTGTTCTATTTCAAATGTCACAATATCATTTTTTTCTTTATGGCTAAAATTCCATTATGTGTTTGTCCAAAGTTTTCTGTTCCCCTTCATTTGTTCATTCATCTAGTCAGGTCCCATTTTTATAGCTATTGTGTAGTGCAGTATCAAATATGCAGATATTTCTGTGTTAGGTTGACTTAAGAGTTTTAATCCAGTTGCTTGTTATGGCTCTGTTTATGTTGTTGGTCACCTTCATTTCATTTTGATAGGCCATATGTGCCCAGAAATTTATCCATTTCAGCTATCTTTCAAGTATTTTTAGAATGCAAATTTTCAGAGTATTTTTTAATGATGTTTCTGAATTTCAAAGGAATCTGCAGTAGAAGTCTGCCTTTCACTTCTAATTTTATTCATTTGTTTCTTCTAGCTATCTCTTTGGGTTAGTTTAGCTTCGAGTTTGTCATTCTTGTTTTCTAAGAAGGCAACTCTTTGAGTGCAGACATTTTTCTTTTAGTCTCCATTAATTTCTGGCCTGATATTTATGATTTCTTGCTATCCACTGCTTTTTGTTTTGATTTTTATTATTTTCTAAGACCTTCAGTCACATCATTAGGTTATTTGAGAATGTTCTGAATTTGTAAGGCAAATATTCACAATCATTGCTCTTACAACAGCCATACTTATACTCCAAAGCGTTTGGGTAAGTTGTGTTTTCATTTGTTTAGAAGTTTAAATTTTCCTCTGGATTTCTCCAGTGACCCATTGGTCATGCAAGTGTATTGTTATATTTTGTTGAATCTCCAAGTATTTGTGCAATTTCTTTTGCTATTGATGTGTGATCTTTTTGAGAAGACATGTCTTGTCTTTTTTTTTTTCTTGTACTTCTGAGAGTTGATTTGTACATCTTTGGTTTGTATGTCTCTTCCAGTTTTATTTGCGAGACTTCCTATTGAGCAGCAGGATTTAGAGGGCTCCATCCTGAGTACCACTCACTGAAGGAAGAACAAGCAACAGCAGCACATTATACAGGATATGGAGGCACTACTAAAATCAGTTAAATCCCACTAATACATCAACAATGGCAAGAAAGCAAAAATGAGAAAACTAGTGTGCAACGTTCTATGAAGTTCAAATAGTCTTAAGATAGATGTATAAATAAATAATAAATGGATGAGATAAAGGAAAGAGTCAGAGAAAGGGGGAAACAGAAAAACAAACCAAGTTAAGTAAATAAAATGGACAAAAAAGAAAATTAGGGGAAAAGACTTACGTAAGGAAAAAGCACAAGTCATAAAAAGTGAAAAAAAAAAGATTCTTCAACTATGAGAACATTGGAGAACCAAATTAGATAAATAGAAGAAAGTGAGTGAAAATGAAAACATAGTTTTGGGGTGGGGAGTGGCAAACAGCTACTGGGAAGATGCAGCCATGGATGTTAAAGAGACCACTGGGCCTTCAGAGTTTTTCAGGCTCTACAGAAGCTAAATGCAGATTAGTGGAACTACCCTCTGGGCTTAGGGTCAGGGCTATCAGACTTCAGCGTTATTCTCTATTGGTGAGATCAGTTCCAGGGCACCCAAGTGGGGAGTCCCAAGAATGACTACCAGAGACAAGCCTTCAGCCTTGCTGCATGTACTTCTTGGATGCTCAGACTCTGGCTTTCTTGGTCTCCACAACTACTCTTTAGGGCTGTCTCTGGCTCCAAGGCTACAGGAGTTCAAATTCTATTTCCCTGCCTTATAATTTTTCTCCACTCTCATACCTTCTGGGGTAGCTTGGCTTCAACTGATTCTCAAGATGGTTCTTAGCTTCTGCCCTCCAGATCATGTAGAATGACACGATATGATTGCTTTCCATTGCTGGTCCATCTGTGGGAGAAACTACTGCCTTGCCAAAATCTGCAACTGGATTTCAGGCTTGTGCATTCTGTGGGTTTGTCCTGAAGGCAGGACTTCCAATCTCCTTTCATGAGGATCATTTAGATTAGTGGTTGGAAAGAGTTTTCCATGTCCCCTCTCCCAGCAGCATGGCTGGAGCTGTATTTAATTTGGCTTCTTTTCTTTGAATCATTTCTCTTTCTTCAAAATTTTAAGGGATCCTACCATAACCTTTGTGGATTTCTGATTTTCTTTCTTTCTTTCTTTCTTCCTTCCTTCCTTCCTTCCTTCCTTCCTTCCTTCCTTCCTTTCTCATTCTTTTTATCTTCTCCCTTCTTTCTCTCTCCCTTTCTCTTCCTTCCTTCCTTCCTTCCTTCCTTCCTTCCTTCCTTCCTTCCTCCCTTCCTTCCTCCCTTCCTTCCTTTGAAATAGAGTACTTTTTTTTTTCTGACTTTTGTTCTGCATTTATCACATGGCCAGGGAATTCTAGCTCAAATGAATTGATAGTAGATCCAGCAGGCAAAGAAGACTAGTCCACAGTCAAGTAACTTTAAGAAATGGTCAAATAAAGCACATGTGTTTCTTTAGTGTAAAGCACTTCAGTCTTTGAAATGCTATTCTGCATAGTGAATCCCCCTGCCCTGCCCAAGAGAAATTAGTATTTTATGTTCCTCTGACTAGAGTACATGAAATTCAGATATATCCTCTAAGAAAGAGTCTAATGATTTCACCACATTTTGTTTTGAGGCAACAGCAAATATTGCTGATTATCAATTTTTTTTATTTAAAGGAGATTTTATATAGAAGTTTTTTTTTTTAAATATAGTTCTACAAATGCAATGATATAAGAAGGAAATGTGTGGCCATGTACTGATTATATCTGCCCAGCACCCATCTCTATATATGGATTGTGCCATGTTCCCATTCTTTTGCTCAAGTGATAGATCTGCAACTCTATCTCTTGTCCCTGTGATTCTAGCAAGGCATTGGGGCCCTGGATTCGTTTCTTGTTCCCTTGACTATACACATAGGTAAGGATATATGTTGATATTTTTCCAGTCAGTATCATTTACTGGGAAGATGTCCATCTTAAAATTTTGTAGAAGGATTTCACTTCAACTGATCCACAGTATTGGAGGATGTGAATTTGAAGGTACCAGTGGATGAGCTTCCTACCAAAGAGTAAATAACTTCTTTAGTATGTTTTTTTTTTTTTTTTTTTTTTTTTTTTTTTTTTTTTTTGAGACAAGGTTTCTCTGTGTAGCTTTGTGCCTTTCCTGGAACTCGCTTTGTAGACCAGGCTGGCCTCGAACTCACAGAGATCCGCCTGGCTCTGCCTCCCGAGTGCTGGGATTAAAGGCGTGCGCCACCACCACCCAGCTAAATAACTTCTTTAGTCAATGAAAATCTTGGCAGCAGGAGGGCTAGTCATCTACTTTTGTGAGGTGGTTGACTGAACAATATAAATCACTTAACTGAAACATTTCTCTTTAAAAATACTATATCTATCTATCTATTTATCTATCTATCTATCTATCACCTATTATTTATTTATTTATCTATCTTTTTTATTTATAAATTCACACCGTGGTGCATATGTAGAGATCAGAAGACAACTTGTAGGAGTCAGTCTCTTTCATATGGTTGCTAGTCTTGCTTTTCATCACCTTTGCCTGCTGAGCCACCTCATTGGCTCCTGTAGCTGAATTTCTAAGTAGTCTTATTAAATAAAAATAAAAAACACAAAGCTAAATATAGGGGTGAATGTTTCTGATTGACCATAACTCAGTGTTGACCTATGCTGATGTTCCTCCCTCTAGACAATCACTTTTCATAAGTTCCTCTGATCTTCACCCATAAAAATGTCACAAGATACAGAAGTTGTTTCCCTCTTAGGTTTTTGGAGAGTTTAAATCAGAATGTGTGAGTCACTGGTCCCATCTACCTCAACATAGACTCTCATATGTTGAGCCATCAAAGAAAATCCATTCAAGCTTGAACTGCATTTACCATCATAGGAATAGACTTGTTGGCGTGTGAGTAAGCAGTTGCAGTTTCTGAAGTCTGAAATCAGAAGAATTACTTCTCTTCAAACTAAGAGGACTTTGAACTGTCAAGACAAAGGAAGAAGACTAGTCCTAATTTTTCCTCATAACTTCCCTCGGGAGATGTGAAACTCATCTATTCACCCAAGATGGGGTACTGATGTCAGGCCAAAGGAGCCTGGTGTAGCTAAAGTTTTCCTGTGTCCTGGCCAGCCAGTGGTCAGGACAAATCTCTCCTACTCACGTCCTCCAAGTAAACACACAGAGGCTTATATCAATTAAAACTGTTTGACCATTAGCTCAAGCATCCTACTGACTAGCTCTTACACTTAAATGCAGTCCATTTTTGTTAATCTATATGTTGCCACGTTTTCTGTGGCTTTACCCGTGTGCCATTACATACTGCTCCCTGGACAGTGGGTTGGTGTTTCCTGACTCAGCCTTCCTCTTCCCAGAATTCTCCTTGTCTGCTTATCCCGCCTATGTTTCCTGTCTGGCTACTGGCCAATCAGCATTTTATTAAACCAGTGTACAAAAGTATTACCCACAACAGGCCTGGAAAGATGGATCACCATTTAATACTGTCTGCTTTTCCCAAGAACCTGAGTTCAATTCCTGGCACCTACCCAAGGGCTGACAACCATTGCAAATTGCAGCTTCAGGTTATTCGACACCTTCTTCTAACTTCTGTAGGCACTATATGCATTTGTTGTATAGACATACATGCGGGGAAAATACCCATACACATAGAGTAAAAACAAGTAAGTCTTGATAAAAAAAAAAAAAAAAAAAAAAAAAAAAAAAAAAAAAAAAAACAGATGAGAGAGGAGAAGAAAATGAAAGAGGGAAAGAGGACACAAACTCACATGTTTAACCCAGAAGCTATCTCCAACTGACAGTTGCTCACAAAGCAAAAATAGTTTTCTCCAATGGAGTGAGTATCTCTCTGTGTATAGAAGCCACACTGAAGGGAGGCCCCATGCTCAACAGTAAATGGCCAACACAAAACAAATTCAAAGGTATTTTTAGTGATGTTTTGTCTTTTTTTACCTTACTTGTCTTTTGTTTCTCTATTACGGATTCTGATTTTGTGTTTTTATGGGTTTTGCATGTGTGTGTGTGTTTGAGCATGTGTGGGGTGCATCTCCTGCTTTTCCTTCCCCCCCATCTAGTTGTCTGTTTGCTTTGATTTATTCTTGTTTTTTTCCTGTTTGTTTTCTTTTTTTCTTTTTACTTATTCTATACATCTTTTATATCACGTATCTTGATCTCATTCATTTCTCCATTCCTTGCATCTTCCTTCTACCCTTGCACCTTGCCCCCCAATAAAACAGAATTTAAAAGAAAAAAGAAAAAAAGGGGGGGATTTAAAATCTGGGAGCTGTAGTGTGATGCAGTGAGTCATGTAGTAACTCCCTTTATCCACATATCTGTTCATTGAATCATTAGTTTGGTTCAAGGCCTCTGGTTTCTACTACACTATTAATGCTGGGCACTCACTAGGACTCTTCTTAGATATCCTGTTATTGTCCTGTGTTGTCAAGATCCTGAAGCTTTGTTAGAGAGAGAGGGGGGGGGGTTAGATGGGTATGATGATGATGAGGATCTGGGAGGAGACAAGGGAGGTAAAACTGTGATCAGAGTATACTTTAGGGAAAAATATTTCAATTAAAAAGAAGAAGAAATAATTCCACACAAGCCTAGTTTGGTGAGCCAATGAGTTTGTCAAGGTTGTTTATAAGTACATGCATGTGTGTATTGGGATTCCTTATAAAATCACAGGTGACTAGAAGGTAGCTACATCACCATAAATGCCTGCCCCAATGTGAGTGATGACTTGGTGACAAATCATGAAAGCTGTGGCACTCCTTATATAATTTGCAGGCAGCTCCACCAAGAATGTCTTCTTATCCCACAAGCCATAGTGTTTAAACAGTTTTGGGGAAGGGACTTTGGGTTTTATAACTTTCTAGCTCCTTGACCCTGTAAATTGCAGGAGCTTCTCTCTTAAATATTTAACAGAGGCAATAACTGTGTAACACTTTCATGTATCATCTTGTGCATGAAATCTAATTTCCATAAAAGCTTTTGAATAAAAATCTATAGCCTTTGAGTCTAAAATAGGCATCCTAACACTATTCAAGTGATTCTAATTATTTCTGAATTTTCAGACCTACCATGTAAATGGAAAGAATACCAACTCTAAATTGAGAAATGTAACATCCACATATAAAGAAACTTTGAATTTTGTGTAGAATGTTTGGTGCCAAACTAAAATGTAAAAAGTTTTATGACACATTGATAGGAAATAGTATTGCAGAACAATGTGCATAATATACTTCTATTTTTAAAATTCATCTTGGAATAATATATATCAAGAAAATTCACATGTATAACATGAATACAGAACAATTTTGGAGATATGCATAGCTAACAGTGACAATTAACACAATCCAGAGAGCTTACAAGACACTCATTTTATATATGTCATAATTCTTGAGAATTCATAGCAAGTTTCTGTCTATCTATCTATTGACACATTCATTCATCAATCTCCATGAATTTTTAAGTCTTAATTGAGCTTCTGCAAGAGAGCTATATGATGGCTCAGTACTAGATCTCTGAATTGAGAAAGACCTGGGTTTCAAATCTGGCCCCATGGGTTGTCATAGGGCCGTAGTGACATGGCTTAAGATAATTGCCTTGATTTGAGTTTTTCTTTTTTCATTTGTAAATGAAGATTAAAATATTTACCTTACCCCTACAAAATGACCCAGACTAATCTTGAAAGATCACATTTTAATGGGGTGGCACTTTAAAAAAATACCTTGCCAAATTTCACAAATGCTGTTAAGATCACCACAAACAAGGAAAATCTGAGACACTATTACAGTCATGAGACATTTAGGAAGATATGTCAGCTGAAGATAAAGAAAGTGTTGACATGGGAAACCTTGATTTGGGGGATGTGGGTATGTGGGGTGCCTTGGGAGAGAGGGCTGGATGGTGGGAGGAAGGAGGAGGTGGGATCTGTGGGTGGCATGTAGAGTGAGTAGAAAATTTCTTAATAAAGAAAAATTAAAAAAAAAGAAAGGGTTGAGCTTAAATCTCAATGGAAAAGGACATCAGATAAAAGCAAATGGAATCCAAAAAATGTGTGGAGTTGGGTTAATAACAATATACAATGCCAGTTCATTTATTATGACAAATATACCATAACCATATAAAATATTAATAACAGAGCAGAGTGTGTATAAAGTACATAGGAACTCTCTTCATGGTCTTCTGTAAATCTAAACTTTATTATAACAATAAGGGAAAAAAAGAAAATGCTGTGTAGGTTTTCCATAGACATACAAATACTACAGTTCAGTACCTTGTACAGAGTGGGTTCCAATCTACAGCAGCAGTTCCTATTATACTCTCGCCTTTGCTTTTCTCCTCCACTGTTTCTTGGTGTCTTAGGGACTGTACACAATGTTCTGGAAGGCCCAGTCCAGCTAGGAGATTCCGAGCCTCTCTCACTTAAATTCCATACATATAATTTGCTGCATATGAATTATGCTCATCATCTTTTCAATCTCCTTGGACACAGTAACATAACTTGATATTTACTTTCTTCATTATCCAGCTGTATGCAGCACCTAGCCTCAATTGGTGGTTTCTTTTATAAAAAGACTAGGAATCAGAATTGCTAGCCACGCATGTCTTCCCAATGGCTTCCGAGTATCTACAATTAGATTCTGATGTCAGAGAAGCCACTATCACCAGTCCTGTGCATCTAGGTTTGTAATAAGAAAGTCAAAAACAGAGGGACTTCAGAAAGTGTTCCAGGAAAAAAAAATCTCAAACTTCTTCTCTGCATAAACCCAAGCTCTTCAGGCCAGCTACCTTATGTGTTGTAAGGCTATCTCATTCTTCATTGGCTCTCTAGGGATCTGTTTGCAGAGTCCCATCAAAGCTCTTTCAAGCAGAGAAATTAACTAAGTGCAAACTGAAGTGTGGCCCCAGAATGACTTAAGTCTCCTGAATGGAATTTCATACATGTGTTGAGTGAGGTGATTTATTATGGGAGGTAATGGAAATTAATTTCACTTTGAACCCTGGGGCACAAGAAAATGCCTAAGTGCTGAGCCATTTTCTTTAAGTAGGCTATAAAGCTGCTACTTGCTTCTGACTGGATAGTGAGGTGGCAATGACCACTTGTAAAACAATGAACTGGAATAGGAAGTTAATGGGTTCTGGCCATCACACAGCCTCCAATGCAAGTTCTACTAGCCCTTGCTGTCAGGGGACTCTTAGGCTTCTTGGCGCCATAGATAATGGATACTACAGCAGTCCCTGTATACTAAAGGAGAGCCAAAGGGAAGAAAGCAACATTCTTTGAAGGTCAATGACCGAGTATGACCATAAGCATTTGGCTCAGTGGGCATCCCCATCCCTGGGACTTCCCTTAGTAGGAAGCAAACTGGTTTAGAGCTATAAATGGCTAGAGAAGATCTTGTTTCTAAGGATGACCTCAGCTACTCTGTGCTGAACTTGAGAAGGAAAGTGTTTTCCTAGAGGGTCTGTGGAGTCTACTCTACACTCTACTGATTCTAAACCTTCAAAAATCCCCAGTTGGTAAACAAAATTGTCAAAAACATACATTGAAGAAAAGATAGCCTCTTTAACAAATGGAACCAAGGAAATGGTTTCAACATACAAAAAAAAACACCAAAAAACAAAAACAAAAACAAAAACAAAAAACAAAAAAATGAAACTAGGAACATTATCTCTCACACTGCATAGAAATGAATTCAAAATAGTTCAAGGACCCTAATGTAAGACCTACAACTTGGAAACTACCGTAAGAAAACAGAGAAAACACTTTAGAAAAAAACAGAGAAAACACTTTAGAAAAAAAATAGGCAAGGATTTTCTCGAAAGAACTCCAATATCTTGGGCAAAAACCCTAGAAATTGATGAGTAGGATTATATGATATTTAGAAATCTGCACAGCAAAGGATACAATTGCCAGAGGGAAGAGACCACCTACAAAAGGAAAAAATCCTTGCCAACTCTACATCAACCTGGGGATTCATATTTGGATATATGAAGAACTTCAAAAATTAAATACCCAAACTCCAATTCCAATCAATAAATAAGCTAATGAACTAAATATGTCTGTATCAAGAGAACAAACACAAATGGCCAGTAAATACATAGAAAGAATGTTTAACATTCTTAGCCAACGAGGGAATGGAAATTAAAACTGTTTTGCAATAATATCTCACTCCAGCCAGAAGAAAACAGATGGTCACAAATTCTGATGAGGATCTCAGGAAAGAGAGCTTATTATACACTGCTGGGAATATATTCTGGCCCATACACAATGGAAATCAGTGTAGAGGTGCCTCAAACACTGCCATGTAACTCAACTGTATCACTGTGGGGTATATACCTAAGGACTTTTAGTTAGCATACCACAGAGATACTTGCACATCCATGTTTATTCCTGAATGGAATCACCTTAGATGCCCTTTGACAGATGAATGAATGAAGAAAATGTCCACACACACCCACACACACAATGAAATTTTATGCAATTGTAAAAACAATTTAAATCATTATATTTTCAGGAAAGTAGGTGCAACTGGAAATCTTTATATTAACTTAAAGAAGCCACACTCAGAAAGACAAATACTGTGTGTATTTTCTTTCATATATGGAACCTAAATTAAAATTGTATGTAGATATGTGTGTGTGTGTTTGCAGATCGTCATGGATCATGAGATGGGAGGAAGAGATCTTAAAGGAAGTGAGAAACAGAGAGGGCAATGGGATATCATAGGAAAGCAGATGGCAGACTAACTGGAGGCTGTGGGAGAAGAGAGACAGCTGAGGAGAGGAGAGGGCATGGGGGAGAAGAGAGGAGGAAGGTAACAAGTGAGAACAAAATCTAATGACATATATGAATGGGAATATACATATACGAAGCTGCCATGATGAAACCCACACTTTATTAATCTAAAAGACTATGTGATTGTTTTTCCCCTTAAAAGCACCATGGGTCAATAGTGAAATGCAAGAGACCTCGGGGAATATTCTAAGGACTTCAGTAAAACAATCCCACAGCTCTTATACCTCAGTATTGTAAGCCTTGGAATTTCTGGAGAAAAAGGCTTCCTTTGTAATTATATGGAATTCAAAGCATACTGGCTATATGTAAGGAACTCTCATCATCACACATACTGTGTTAAAACAAACATAGTCCATATATTTATATATCCCATTTAAAAGTATTCATTTTTATTATTTTTAATTATGTGTAGCTGTGTGTGGCTCCATGTGGCTATTTGCATATGACTACAGGTGCCTAAGGAAGCCAGGTGTCAGATCCCATGATGCTGGAGTTACAGATGGTTGTGAGTCGATTGACATGGGTGCTGGAATCCAAGCTTTGGTCCTCAGAAGAGTAGCAAGCACTCTTAATGGCTGAGCCATCTCTCTGGCCCCCACATTTATATTATGTCCATCATAGTATCCATCATTTCCAGAGCCTTTTGAACGTAGTTTGTAGCTGGAGACCTTCTCTCCAGCACCCGCCAAGCCCTGTTAATCCAACAGCCCACTAATAAAATAAACACACAGATGCTTATATTATTTAAACTGCTTGGCCATTAGCTCAGGCCTACCATTGTCTAGCTCTTACTCTTATATTTAGCCCATGTCTGTTAATCTATACTTTGCCACGTGGCTCCTGGCTTACTGGTACCTTACATTTTCATTGTCCTGGTGGCTGCTGGCAGGTCTCTCTGCCTCCTCTTTCTACTTCCCAGAATTCTTTTCTCTACTTGTCCCACCTATATTTCCTGCCTGGCTACTGGCCAATCAGTATTTTATTTATACAGAGTGATATCCACAGCATTTCCCCTTTTCTTTTCTTTTTTTTAAGTAAGGTTAACTTTCACATAGTAAAATTACAGATAACAAAACAATTATCAAGCAAGAATTACAGTAATAATATCTAGTCTCTTTATAATAACTAGTCTATTTGGCAAAATTAAAGAAGATATCTTATCTATCTTATATTTGTGAGTCTAAGGTTTTATATCTAACATATCTTTTATCATAACTAAGGAAAACTGTAACATCTAGCTTCAAATGCATCAAAGACCTCAGAAGGATATAATATTACCTGAGAAATGGGAGAAGGACACAAGCAACTTTTGGGAGTCTTGTGACAATAGACAGAGACAGCTGGCAGCCTGGACAGTCATCCATTGTTCCTTTGTAAAGTTGGGGCATCTGTCTTCAGCCCACAGGTTTAGAGTCTCTCAGTCATTTCTCTGTGACCTATAGAATGTCTGGCAGTTTCCTCTGCAAAGCAGGTACTTGAATGACCATTTTGCCAAGCAAAGTTCCCAGAGCTCACACCATTGCCTTCAGTGACAGTTCTTTAAGGAAGGTTGTTGAATAAATGAACAAATGAATGAATGAATGAATGAATTGTAGCATTTTGGAGAATATAAAGATAAGTAAGTCACAGAACCTATGCTTAAATAATTTTCACTTAGTAGAAAAGCAAGCATTCATTCTATTCATTTATTTTTCCAACAAATATTTATCTTCTTATAAAAAGTACCAGGTGACATCCTGATCTTTAAAGAGCAAATTATCATCTGGGGCCATGTTGGTGTCTGAGTGCCACACTGCCACTGGAGTCTTACCAATTGGAGTAGCCTGAACTGTCATCTGGGGCCAAAGTGACATCCAAGTCCAGGCCATGTTGGCACCCAAGGGCCATGCTTGCCACCAGGGCCACACCAATTTGAGTGGCCTATGTGTGTGCCACCTGAGGCCATGGTGTGATCTTGACCAGGGCTGTTGCCCAGGGCCACGTCTGGGCCCATGGCCCTACCACAGCCAAGGTCTGAGTTGATGTCTGTGGCTCTTGATACTATCAGAGGTCATGCTGATGCCAGGGGTCTGGGCTACCACCTGTGGCCATGTTGATGTAAGAGGACCTCATTGCCACAGCAGCCATGCCAATCTGGGTGGTCTGTGCAGCTCATGGGGCCAGGCCTGGGCTGCTGCTGTGGGCCATGTCTGGGTCTGTGGCCCAACAGCAACTAGGGTCTGGGCTGATGTCCATGGCTTATGTCACCACAGGGGGTCATAGGAACTACGCATGTTGAAATCCGAGGGCCATGCTGAACCAGTCTGCCATCCAGGGAGCAGCATGTAATAGGCACACAGGTAAATCCACGGAACACATGGCAACATATAGATTAATAGGAGTGCTCTCCAGAGAAGGTGAGCTGAAGACACAGTTTACTCGATATTGTTGTTATACATGCTTGTGGTATGAGGGCATTTCCTTATATAGTTACAACTGAAACTTCTGGCCTAGAGATGGCTTCCAGGAAGCAATGCTCTTGTCTTCTTTGCTAATTAACTAACCTAGTATGGAGAAGTCAAAGCATAGGACAGATAATCTATCAGGAGATATTTTCTGTGTATGAGGTATCCACAATAAATGAGGAATGGTAGAGAAATTAGGTTTAAAATATATGGAGCTGAAACTGGTCTGCTAAAATTTTTTTTCATATTTTATGACTTGTTAAAAATTTGTGTGATGTTACCTAGAATGAGGTGGGAAGTCAACAGATACTTATATAAGTTATCAACTATTTAAAAATATTTCTATTAACTTGGCTGCACAGAAACCACATCTGACCTTAACAACAGGGTGAGGCCAGGGGTGGCAATACAGAGTGCCCCTTATTCTGCCTAGCAGAGGAACCCTGGAGGAGTGTAGACTTGAAATAACCAGGCTCCAGAGTGTCTCAGAAGGCCTCCAGGGACTGGACAGCAGCAAAGAAAAGAGCTAACATGTTTATAATAACAGACTTTATATCTAGGGACCAGGATTTTGGAAATTGAGGGCCTTTAATTCTTGTGATAGGTATTTTGATTCCAACTTACCAAGTGTGCATTTGGGGATAATGAGCTTAGTGTGTAACTGTTTAGTGGAGAAGAACAATTCACAACTTTGAGAGGAAGGGGCAAGGCACTGTGCTTTCTTTCCAGCATCTACTGTAATCTGGGAGAGAGAGTCTTCCAATAGTAAGACATGGACACTTCTATATCCTTAGCAGAAAATGATGTTAGCCAAGTGGGGGGAAGACTATTTTTCCCAGGCATATTTGTGTCTATAATTATTTGAGGTCATGAACCCACTTGTGAAAATAGATGGCCATGGGTCTTCTTTAGCATAGCTAATGAAAGAAATTTATGTCTGATAGAAACTCTCTCATGGCTTTGTACTGTAGCAAAAGTTTTTGGAATCCTGAGAATCAGTTCCTTCTAGATACCTCCATATCTGTGTATATATATGGAGATTTATTGTATTCTATGGGCTTATGTGACTTTGCAGAATAAGAAGACCCACAGTGTGCTGTTCTGTAATCTGAAGATGCAGGAATACTAGTGGTACAGTCTGAAGGCCTAAGAGCCATAGTGCCAAGAGTGTAAATTTCAATTTTGGTGTGAAGGCCTGAGAACCAGAGTGCAAAAAGCACAAGACTAATATCTCTGCCTCAGCAGTTAGGCAGAGTTAAGTCAGCTTTTATTTACGTTTTGTTCTATTCAGAACCACAATAGACTGAATGATTACCCTCCACTTCTTTTGGAAAAGTCCATCTACTATACTTAGGCCACCCCTCTGAATGTTAATCTGTTTCAGAAATGCCTTCACAGACTCACTCAAGAATAATGTATAACTATCTAGGAATCCCATAAGCTAACACATAAGGTTTGCCACCTCAATAATCCATTCCTCTTGCCAAGTGATTCCTCCTGTGCTTCAGAAGCCAATGAATGCTGTTGCAGTCTGGACGTTCTAACAAAGCTCATGTTCTGGAATTCCTGGGAGGGAATCCTGATTACAGGTCTTCTCCTCAGAGCTCATCATTGGCTTTCAGAAACTAAGCTATGGTGAAGTGGTCATTTCTGGTAGCTAGGAAGACAATGGTGTGGAGACCTGTTTATGCTGTTTTCTAGCTCTGTGAGCTTAGGTTAGTTATTAATTTTCCTGAACCCCATTTCCTGTTCTAGTAAGTGAGAAATCTGCCTGTAGATAATAGAATTGTCATGGACATGGTGCCTGGCATTGAAGGAACTCAACATTTGTTAGTTCTGCATAGCTTCTTCCATGTCTTCATCCTTATTTTCCTCTATCACAGAGACACAAGAACTCTTCTTATTTCCATAACTTGGACCCTAAGAGTGGCAGCTCAGCCCTCCCTGACTCAGAAGCTTCAAAACAGCCCAACTGTCCCCTACATGTCTGCCTCTGGACAGAAATCACCTGTCTTAAGTCTCAATCATTGGGGACAACCACAAAGGGAGAATACTTTGTTAGATAGAGAACAGCTTCAGTGTATCATCTATCTTAAATTTGAATAAATAAAGGATAAAATTACTTTAGAGACTCCAAGTGTCCAGAAATTTCTTTGATTAGCACTTTACTTAAATATGCATAACATGAAACAGAATATGAATTCTAAATGGCTCTAATTCATATGATGTTGAATTGAAATCCAATTTTAAATTAAACATCAACAAACTATAAATGTAAATTGTAATAAACAGTGCATGTATATGACAAATGATAGCATTTTGCTGAATTAAAGTGGTCATTGTCTATGTTGTGGGGTCATATGATTAGCTAATTAACTCTATCACTATTTCTATTTATCAATTAAATCTTTGTACAATATATTATGGTAGTGTTTGTTCTCCAATTAATAAATAATCATTAAGGCATATTATATTTTGTCTGCCTGTCTTATTAACAACTGTAAATAAATTGGTACTATGTAATAACATTGATATTTATATGTAATACACTAATAACTTTAATCTTTATAACTATACTATGAATGAAATAATTTAATTTTTTCCATTGTACACAGAAAGAAAAGAAAGCACAGATAAAATAGTTTTCCTGAAGTCACACATACAAGTTGATTGCTGACTTGGAATTTCAACCCTAGTACACTGAACCCTTTGTGATTAGCCTTTCAAATAAATAAATATAAACAGAGATTAAGTATGAACATTGGAAATACGTGGTAATTTTTGGATGAAGTTCTCTGTGGTCATAACAAATCAGTGTGTGTCTATATATTTGATTATTATAAAAATAAATACTTTTCCCTTTAATTACATGAAGAACTCAAGGAATTCTGAGAATATATGGGGGTTTGTATAGCCTACTGTACAAAATAACTTTATAAACATATTTTAAGCAGTAGATGAAAGCCTTTAGGAAAACTGAAATCCCAGTTGTAATGGCATGGTCTTCTAACCCACTCCATTTCTTAACCTAGTTGTACTTGAGAAATCAGGATGTTATGGGTCTCCCCTCCCAAGTCATTTCATGTCAATGACAAGTAACTGTTTAACTGAGATATTGTAGTAAGGATTGGCTTGAAGACTATGCTAAATGATGCCTAAGGTATTTCCAACTCTGAGAAACCTTCACTTTATGAAAGAACCATGAGCTCAGGAGCTAGGAGGAGAAAATTAGGATGACAGATTAGAGGAGACCAGTTACTCTGAAAATCGACCCCAGTAGTGGATCCTCAGGCTTTCTCAGCATTTGCATGATAGGAGCTCAAAAGAGAGCCCCTACCCTAGTTTAGGTTGTGCTTACACATCTGAAGAGGAGGCTTCAATTAGATGTTGCTGGTATCTCTGATGGGATAGCCAAAAGCTAACCTGAAATCACCAACAGAACCAGGACATATCTGAGAAATTTATGTTTAGTTTAACTTTTGAAAATTCAGCCAAGTTTTCTTTAGGTTAGCTAGAGCCAAAATTAACTATCCTAATAGGATATATATATATATATATAATTAGCTAGGCAATGGTAATGCACGCCTTTAATCCCAGCACTCAAGAGGCAGAAGCAGGCAGATATCTGTGAGTCCTAGACCAGCCTGGTCTACAGAGTGAGTTCCAGGAAAGGCGCCAAAGCTACACAGGGAAATCTTGTCTCAAAAAAAGCATTTGACAAGATCCAACATCTAGTTGTGATAAAAGCCATCAGCCAATTAGACATGCAAGGGAACTTCCATGACCTGGTGAGGAATATGTTTAAAAATCTTAAACTAACATTGGAGTTAATATCAAAACAGTGAATGCTTCAGTACTCAGCGGGAACAAAGTGTGGTGACTATTCTCACCATTTCTATTCACCTCTGTGGTGATATTATGTTCCCCAAAATATATTGTGCACCCTAATAAATTTATCTGGGGTCAGAGAACAGAACAGCCACTAGACAGACATAGAGGCCAGAAAATGATGGCACTCACACCTTTAATCCTTTCACTTGGGAGGCAGAGATCTATCTGGATCTCTGTAAGTTTAAAGCCACACTGGAAACAGCCAGGCACGGCGACTCACACCTTTAATCCCAGGAAGAGAGCCTTTAATCCCAGGAAGTCATGGCATAAAGCAGAAAGATATATAAGGTGTGAGGACCAGGAACTAGATTGGTTAAGCTTTTAGGCTTTTGAGCAGCAGTTCAGCTGAGACCCATTTGGATGAGAACTCAGAGGCTTCCAATCTGAGGAAACAGGATCAGCTGAGGAACTGGCGAGGTGAGGAAGCTGTGGCTTGATTTGCTTCTCTGATCTTTCAGTGTTCACCCTAATACCTGGCTTTGGGTTTGTTTTTATTAATAAGACCCTTTAAGATTCATGCTACACACCTCTGTACTACAAGTCCTGGCTTGTAAAAGAAGAAGAAGGAGAAGGAGGAGGAGGAGAAGGAGGAGGAGGAGGAGGAGGAGGAGGAGAAGAAGGAGAAGAAGAAGAAGAAGAAGAAGAAGAAGAAGAAGAAGAAGAAGAAGAAGAAGAGGAAGAGGAAGAGGAAGAAGGAGAAAGAACATATAGATTGGACAAAAAATAGTAAAAATTTTTTTATTCAACATGAGTTTGTACATAGAAAATTCTTTTAAAAAGTGTAATAAAGCTACTAGAAGCAAGAGTTTTAAGAAGGCATTGGGAAACAATGTCAACATGTTAAACTCAGCAGTAATTCTAGGCACCAGAAGTAAACAATTGAAAAATAAGGTTTCAGTGGGTGTGACAGTGCATGTTTTTAATATCAGCACTTAGGGGAAAGGCAGAGGCAGGCATATCTGAGTTTGATGCTAGCCTGGTCTACATAGTGAGCTCCAGTCCAGCCAAAAATACATAGTGAGACTGTGTCTCAAAAGTAAACAAGCCGAAAGAAAAAAAAAAACAACAGAATTTTCAAAAACATAGTTTATAAAAGCATAAGCATACATTAAATACATAGAGGTAAATTTAATAAAACCTTTTATAAGAACTGTACAGTGAAAGCTAAAATACATTATTGAGAAATTTAAGAACTTTAGTAACTGAAGAGAAAGCACATGTTTGTGCACTCAAACACTCATCATTACTATTAAAATGTCCATTCTTAAATGGAGAGATGGTTCTGTAATTAAGAGCACTTGTTGCTCTTCCAAAGGATCAGAGTTTGGTTCCCAGCACCCACATTGGACAGCTCACAGGCACCTGTAATTCCAGCCCCAGGGGATCCAACACCCTCTTCTGCCCTATGTGTGCACCTTCACATACATGACATACACTCACACAGATACATACACATTATATATAAATAAATATAAAAAATTAATTTTTTTCTTTTTTTTTTTTTTTTTTTTTTTTGAGACAGGGTTTCTCTATGTAGCTTTGTGCCTTTCCTAGAACTCACTCTGTAGACTGGGCTGGCCTCAAACTCACAGAGATCTGCCTGCCTCTGCCTCCCGAGTGCTGGGATTAAAGGCATGCGCCACCAATGCCCGGCCCAAAAAATTAATTTAAAACTTTATAAAATGTTCATGTTCCCCAAGTTTACTTGTAGATTTAATACAATTTCAATTGAAGTCATGGGATGCTTTGAGGAAAATGATATGCTGATACTAAATGTACAGTAGCTAAGATAGCTAAAATAACTTTGAAGAGGGAAAAATTGAACCTGAGGTTTGATAGTAGAGGTTCAATAAGCAAGACTATACACACACACACACACACACACACACACACACACACACACACATACACACACAGGTATACATTCTGCATATATGTACACACATATGTATACACTCTACATATATGCACATATATGCATACCAATAGATGTGTAAAGCAACTGAATTCAGAAACAAACCTCATGAAGACAGCCAATAAACTACTGATGATGTTGCCCAGTTAATTTATTGGTAACAATCCTTATAACAAATGATGCTGACATAATCCCTAAGCTATATGCAAGAAAATAACAACTAAACCCCCAACCCAACTGTGCCACAAAGAAAAATAAACTCAGATCAACTAAAATTTATATTTATTACAAGTAACAAAAGCAAATTTCAGCTCACTAAAATAACTCCAATTTCCCCAACATTAAAACAAAAATTTTTAGAAGAAAACATAGGCAGAAATGTTTGCAGCTTTGAAATTTGGACTGTGAAAACATCAGTAATTATTAAAAGGGGAATTGATGAATATTGGCATACTTAAAACAAAACGCTCTGTTTATGGAAGATACAGTTAATGAAATAGAAAAGGTAAGCCATGGAAGAAATTTTTTTTAAAATGCAGTGCATATATGTATCTGACAAAAAATTTATATCCAGAATGTAAAGATAATACTAACATCTCATGATACATAATCCTATGAAGATGGGCAAAAGATTTGGCCTGATATTTTCCCCAGACTCTGTGTGCAGCCTTTCAGTGAAGTGACATGAAAAGATGCTCAACATCATTAGTCGTCAGAAAAACTGAAATTAAAGCCACAAGAGAATGTGACATTGCATACCCATAAGGACAGCATCAAGGGTGTAAAACAACCAGGACTCCCATTTATTGTTAGTAGGAAAGTAAAATGAAAAATAATTTCAGAAAATAAAATTGATGACAAAGTAAAACATTAAATTTTTCTTTTTCCTTAGGAAAAAAACAGATTGATACACTTACAACAGGACACAATAATTATATTTCCAGGCATTTACTCAAGAGCAATAAAAACTAGTAGAATGTACAATGACTTTTATATAAATATTCACATTATCTCTATTAACAACTGGAAATAAACTAAATGCTCACCAACAAGTGAATAATTGAATAATTACGGCTCTATACAACACAGTACAATTGAGCAATAAAAAGAAACAAGTCACTGACATATGTATAATACAAATGAATATCAAAAACATTCTAAAGCAGTGGTTCTCAACCCACCTAATGCTGTGACCCTCAAGTACAGTTCCTCATGTTGTGGTGACCCCCAACCATAAAATTATTTCATTGCTCTTTTACAACTGTAATTTTGCTATTGTTATGAATCATAATGTAAACATCTAATATGCAGGATATCTGATATATGAACCCCCCCAGGGGTCATGACCCACAGATTGAGAACAACTTGTCTAAAGAAGCATGATTCTATTCATGGGTAATTATAGAAGAGGCAAAATTTACCTATTGAAACAGGAAGAATAGTTCTGTTCATAAATGAGGAATAAAGGCGGACTGCAAATGGGCATGAAAGAAGTTTTGAGTTGCAAAAGTGTTTTCCCATTTTGTCTGAAGTTTGTTCACATAGATAAAGGCAGCTGTCACACAGACTGTATTGAACAATATGCTTGAGATACCTGTACTTTATTATATGGAAGTTGATTTTTTAAAATGGATCATGAGGGCTGGAAGAATAGCACTCATAGAGGTGATTGCCTCATGTACATGAAGACCCAAGTTCAATCTCCAGAGCCTATGCAAAAAATCAAGGTGTACTGGTGTCCACTTGTAATCTGTGTTGGGGAAGGGGACACCAGTAGATCCCTGGGGCCCACTGGCCAGTTGTCCTAGCTTAATTGCTGAAGTCTAGGCTAGAGAGGGATCCTTGTCTCTAAACACAAGGTGGAAGTTCCTTACAAAATACATTCAAGGGCTGGGGAAGTGCACTGGCTACTCTTGCAGAGGACCCAGGTTCAGTTCCCAGCACTCACATGGCAGCTCACAACCATTTATAACTCTAGTTCTAGTGGTTCTCATGCCCTCTTCTGACCTCTGAGGACACAAGGCATATACATGGTACACATATACACATGTGAAAGAAACACATATACACACATAAAATAAGATAAATAAATCTTTAAGGCTGGGCGGTTGGTGGTGCATGCCTTTGGGAGGCAAAGGCAGGGAGATCTCTGTGAGTTTGTGAGCTCAAGGCCAGCCTGATCTACAGATTGAGTTTCAGGACAGGCTCCAAAGCTGCACAGAGAAACCCTGCCTCAAAAAAAGAAAGGAAGGAAGGAAGGAAGGAAGGAAGGAAGGAAGGAAGGAAGGAAGGAAGGAAGGAAAGGAGGGAGGGAGGAAAAGAGGGAGGGAGGAAAGGAGGGAGGGAGGAAGGAAGGAAGGAAAAGATAGTACATCCAAGGCTGTCCTTTTGTCTCCACATGCACATGCTCATGTATATATGTTCATCTGAACAATATACACATTAAAAATGTGAGATGTATTTTGGTGCACACCTTTAATCCCAGAACTCAGGAGGCAGAGGCAGGTGGATGTCTGTGAGTTTGAGGCCAGCCTGGTCTACAAAGTGAGTTCCAGAAAAGGCACAAAACTATACAGAGAAACTGTGTCTTGAAAAACCAAGAGAGAGAGGGAGAGAGAGAGAGAGAGAGAGAGAGAGAGAGAGAGAGAGAGAGAGAGAGAGAGAGAGAGAATGGCATTTTAAAAGTTGGGTAAATTTAATTTCAAACGAATACAAGATTGTAACTATACTAGTTTGTTAGGGCTATGCAATGAAGTACATAGACAAGGGATCTTAAACACAGAAATATATTATCCCACAGTCCAGGGGATGAATGGGGAAATCAAATGTTAAAACGTTTTGGTTTCTTCTGAAGCCCCTCTCTCTGACTTGTGGATATCTGTTTTCTCCTTCTGTCTCTCTGTTTCTCTCTGTCTCTGTCATCTCTTTCTGTCTCTACCTCCCAGCCATGTGTGTGTGTACATCTTTTCTTCTACAGACACTAGTCATCCTGCTTTGAAACCTTCCTGCTTTACCTAATTTGACCTGAATTACCTCTTTCAAGTTCTTATCTTCAAATCTAGTCACATTCTGAGACCCTGGGGTTAGAGTTTCAGCATACCAATTTTGAGGTGACATAATTCATGATACTTACATGATGGAGACAGAGATATTTAATACACATATGGTGATTATAGTGTTGCTGAGACTAGACTGAGTTGCTGCTGAGTTCTTAAAGAGCTGTTACTCAAAAATACAGGAGGGCTGAGGTTGAGGGAGACATGAATGGTAAGAACATTGTTATTAGAAAGAAACTTTCAGCCTTAGAATTACAAAATGATGCAAATCATTCCTACTTATGTATTTGTGTTAAGAATTCCATCATAATGAAGGGCCTAAAAGCTCAAGAGTAGATTATACACTATCACCCCATTAACATTCTAAATCATAGATGTCCCAGGTTCTTAAGGCTAACACTGAAGTTAAAACTCCTTGAAGTAGTTCTTTTTTCTCCCAAAAGGAACCAGAAAGGTTACACTTATACCTCATGGCATAAATAGAACTCTTCAAAGAAGTGTTTCTTGTTCAAGAGAAATAATACAAAGACAAAAATCATCTCAGATGTCAGGTGGGAGAGCCAATGAGTTGACTTCCTGTGACAACATTCCTGTGGAGGAAACAGGGACAGCATCTGAGGGAAAGATTTGGGGCACAGCAATGAAAAAGAACTTCATCTTCTATTGATGGTCCCTTCAGAACAAGATTTACCCTCTCAAATGAATAATTTTAGTTGAGCAATTTCCTTTATAACAAAGGTTAAAGATGTTAAGCTTTGCTTTTAGATTGAAATCATTAATAAAATATTTTCTGAACTCTGAAATATGTTATTTAAGGCCAATTAAGATTTCCTAACTGGTGACATCAATCATCTGGCACTTAGAAACAGCATTAGCAAATACAGTTTGCCTGCAGGAGTACTCCGTTCTTCATCACAGTTTTTTGAGAGTAGAGAGAAGTCATTCCATTTAAAGGAATACCAAAATCATGGGAGGCATATGACTACTCCTGGGGAGATACAAACAATTGTCTATTCAACCCTTACAGGTCATAGAAGACAACCAATGAAACCATTTCATCCACATCTAGTTTAGCAAACCAATGGATTTATTGTGGTTATTTACAGGACCATGAGTGACTTGAAAGTAGCTCTATCACTGAAAGACACATCCCATGATGGGTGATGATACACAAAAGCTGTATCCCTAGAGCTCCTTGACCATTGTGCAGGCAGCTCCACTGAAGAGAGTTCCCTCTTCAGCAAGTGTTACTGCTTATATAACATTGGGAAAGGACATTGTGGATGCTTTTAGTTTCTCAGATTCCCAATCCTTGGAAGTTTTATTATCTTTGGAGGCTTATCAGCCCTTCCCACTTCCAGGAGGAAGTGTTTTAATCCAAATAGCTATGCAAAAGTGAGACATACCTATACCTCAATTCACATGGCAAAGCCTGAGGTATCAAGAGATGTGACTGGGAATTTGGCAAATGGATTGCTAGGCTTCCTGGGAGTGGAAGACACTGAGATTAGGAAGCCTACAGGAACACAGAGCAGGAAAAGACTAACCCTTCTCTTGGGAAGCCTTTCTTAGAGGGAAGAAAAATTAAACACCCAAGTTTCATGTTGAAAAGCTGATTGGAGGCAGCAGCATTGGAAATCCTGACTATATGTCACTGTTTAATACCAATCAAACATTCCGTCTTGAGAGAATGACCACATGTTCTCTGAGACAGTCACAGCTAGCCTTACTCTCCTATTACCAGTTAACCTTCTTTCTTCTACAACATGGGACATGTGTTGATTATATAATCATCAGTGCTACTAGACTTTTGCTGTGTTATTTAATACAGAAGAAAGGGAAAGAGCCGACTCTCACATTATTTACTTTGTTTGTTTGTTATGGTGTGTTTATGTGTGTGTGTGTGTGTGTGTGTGTGTGTGTGTGTGTGTGTGTGTTGTGTACATATGTACACACATTTGTGTGAGGGTGCGCATGCCCATGTGTGTATATGCAGAGGCCAGGAAGTCAATATCAGATGTCTTCTTATATTGCCCCCCACCTTGTTTTTGATACAGTCTATCACTGAACCTGGAGCTCATGTTTTGGCGAGGCTGGCTGGCCAGTCTGTCTGTGGGATCTGCCTGTCTCCGCCTCCCTAGTACTGAGGTTACCAATGCAGGCCCTTGAACCTGGCGTTTACATCTCTTACAATAGTAACCACTGTCATTGTTTGTACTCGAGTGCTAGGAATCCAAACTCAGGCCTCATGCTTACATAGTGAGCACTCTACCCATTGCACCGTCTTCCAAGGCCCCTATACCTCACTTTCTAGCACTTACTAAATGGCCTACAAACACTAGCTGGGAGGGAATATTCACCTGTTTTGATGAAGAAACAGCGACATTCTCAGTGGCAACATTAAAGGTCAAAGCATGGGAGATGATGCATGTGACAGTAGAAGGAGATGACCATGACTTCTGGCAAGATCACAGAAACTGTGTAGACATGGGCAGTGGGAAGCTGGAAGGCTTGGGAGCCTTAGTCCTTTCTCGATTTCCATGTGGTGTTTATACTTAACCACTGCAGCTGCAGCTTGCATAGTTTCAGAACCAGATACCAGTTTCATAAATGTATAAGCAAGGTCCTACTCCCACAGAGTCCTGCTATTGGCCTCCTCTGGTATGTGGTCATCCTCTTAAAAGTTTTAATAGCTTTTATATTTGATTTTGCTTTGTCTAAAGACTGACAGAAAGATTAAGCATGATCTTGATACTGGAAGTTTTAGATCATAGTCCCCCTCTTCTTTGTCTTCTACTTCTTTACTTATGCACAAGGTAGGCTGTTAGTGGTCCACTCCCCTTGAAAAATGACTTCCTTGTTTTCAGTTGGGGGAATTACATTGGTGGTGGGAAGGGGTCCTCTTCAATTTATGTTACTCATGTGCCTAACCAGTTACAAAGCCTGGAAGACACTCTGCCTGCACCCACTGGTAAGAATCCCCATGCTTAGTATAGCACATTAAATAGCAATTAAAAATGACGAGGGCTGGGTGGTGGCTCCAAAGTGACAGAGAAACCCTGTCTTGAAAACAAACAACCAAACAAAAACAAAAAAACAGAACCTGACTAGGACAGATTTTTATTAATTTTTAAATTTTATTTTACATACCAACCATGGTTTCCCCTCCTTCCTCTCCCTCCCCCTGTTCTCTACCACTTTTCTATCCTCCCCTACCATCCACTCCTCAGAAAGGGTAAGGCTTTCCAAGGGAGTAAACCAAACCAAGTTTTGGTTGGGAGACTTTTAAAGACTATTTCCTTAGGGGTTATAGGTCTATTTAAATTGTTTATCTGGTCTTGCTTTAATTTTGGTATGTGGTATCTATCCAGAAAATTGTCCATTTCTTTTAGATTTTCCAATCTTGTGGGGTACAGGTTTTGAAGTATGACCTGATGATTGTCTGGATTTCCTCAGTGTCTGTTGTTATGTCCCCCTTTTTGGTTTCTGATTTTGTTAATTTGGATATTCTTTATCTGCCTTTCATTAGTTTTGGTAAGGGTTTGTCTATCTTATTGATTTTCTCAAAGAAAATCATTTTGTTTAATTGATTCTTTGTTTTATTCTCTTTGCTTCTATTTTATTGGTTTCAGCCCCCAGTTTGATTATTTCCTGTCAGTCTCCTCCTCCTGGGTGAGTTTGCTTCTTTTTGTTCTAGAGATTTCAGGTGTGCTGTTAAGTCACTAGTATGAGATTTCTCAAAATTCTTTATGTGGCACTTGGTGCTATGAACTTTCCTCTTAGCACTGCTTTCATAGTGTCCCATAAGTTTGAGTGTGTTGTGCATTCATTTTCATTAAATTCTAGAAAGTCTTTAATTTCTTTCTGTATTTCTTCCTTGACCCAGTGGTGATTCAGTTGAGCATTATTTAGTTTCCATGAATTTTTAGGCTTTCTGTAATTTTCGTTGTTGTTGAATTCTAACTTTAAGATACAGGGAGTTATTCCAATTGTTTCGTATCTGTTGAGATTTGTTTTGTGACCAAGTATGTGGTCAATTTTAGAGAAGGCTCCATGAGGTTCTAAGAAGAAGGAACATTCTTTTGTGTTTTGATAAAATGTTCTATAGATGTCTGTTAAGTCCATTTGAGTCATAACATCTGTTAGTTCCCTTGTTTCTCTGTTAAGTTTCTGTCTGGCAGAACTGTCCACTGGTGAGAGTGGGGTGTAGAAGTCTCCCACTATTAATGTGTGGAGTTTGATGTGTGGTTTAAGCTTTAGTAATGTTTCTTTTACAAATGTGGGTGCTCTTGTATTTGGCACATAGATGTTCAGAATTGAGACTTCATCTTGATGGATTTTTCCTGTGATGAATATGAAATGTCCTTATCCATCTCTTTTGATTGATTTTACTTTAAAGTCTAATTTGATAGATATTAGGATAGCTACATCAGCTTGTTTCTTAGGTCCATTTGATTGGAAAATCTTTTCCCAACCCTTTACTCTGAGGTAATGTCTGCCTTTGAAGTTGAAGTGTGTTTCTTGTATGCAGCAGAAGGATAGATCCCATTTTCATATCCATTCTGTTAGCCTGTGTCGTTTTATAGGTGAATTGAGTCTATTGATATTAAGAGATATTAATGACTGGTGATTGTTAATTCCTGTTATTTATTTATTTATTTTTGGTTTTGTTGTTTTTGGTGATACTGTGTTTCCCTTCTTTGGGATTTGCTGGTGTGAGATTATCTATTACCTATGATTTTGTGAGTGCAATTAACTTACTTGGGTTGGAGTTTTTCTTCAAGTACTTTCTGTAGGGCTGGATTTGTAGATAGGTATTGTTTAAATCTGGTTTTGTCAAGCAATATCTTGTTTTCTCTGTCTATGGTCATTGAAAATTTTGCTTGATATAGTACTCTGAGCTGGCATCCATGGTCTCCCAGTGTCTGCAAAATATCTGTCTAGGATCTTCTGGCTTTCAGAGTATGCATTGAGAAGTCTTGTGTAATTCTGATAAGTCTGCCTCTATATGTTACTTGGGCTTTTTCCTTTGCAGCTCTTAATAATCTTTCTTTATTCTGTATGTTTAGTGTTTTGATAATTATGTGGTGAGGGGATTTTTTTTTTTTTTTTGGTCCAGTCTATTTGGTGTTCTGTAAGCTTCTTGTATGTTCACAGGCATGTCCTTCATTAGGTTGGGATAGTCTTCTTCTATGATTTTGTTGAATATATTTTCTATACCTTTGAGCCGGAATTCTTCTCCTTCTATCCCTATTATTCCAAGATTTGGTCTTTGTATGTTTTCCCGAATGTTTTATGTTAAGAATTTGTTGGAATTAACATTTTCTCTGACCAATGAATCTATTTCCACCATCATGTCTTCAATGCCTGAGATTCTTCCTTCCATCTCTTGCATTCTGTTGGTTATGCTTGCATCTGTACTTCCTATTCGTTTACCCAGGTTCTCCATTTCCAGCATTCTTTCAGTTTGTGTCCTTTTTATTTTCTCTATTTTAATTTCCAAGTCTTGAACTGTTTCCTTCACCTGTTTGATTTTTTTTTTTTTTGTCTTTCTTTAAGGGAAATATTGATTTCTTCCAATCTTTTGTTTGTCTTTTCCTTGATTTCTTTAAGGGAATTTTCCATTTCCTCTTTAAGGGCCTCTATCATCTTCATAAAGTTGATTTTTAAGGTCATTTTCTTCTGCCTCATTTGCATTGGGATGTTCAGGTCTTGCTATTAAAAACCACTAGGCTCTGGTGGTGCTATATTGCTCTTTATGTTGTTGAATGTATTCTTACACTGCTGGTGAAACATCTGGGTTTGGAATAATTAGAGGTACACATATTGATTATTGTGATGTCTTTGTTGAATGGGTCTTTTGTCCCTTGTCTGTTTCCTTTATTGTCTTTTGGCCTGAGTGGTCAAGGGTTCTGGTGCTTGGCTGTTGTCAGGTCAAGTAGGGTTGTCTCACCTGAGGTTTGTGGGGGGTTGGGTACCTAGATTCAATGTATCATCTAGTTCTTCTGGCTAATGTGGGCTTTACTTGTGCCTGTGAGATCTGTTCTTCCAAATGGTATAAGTTTTGTCTGTGCCTGTCCTTCCACCTGGTGTGGGTGGCACTGGTGCCTGTTTAGTGTCTACTGATGTTCCTGGAGAGGGCTGTTCACAGGGAGGTCACTCTTTTTTCAACTGGTGCAAGTGGTGCTTGTGCCTCTAGGGGCGGCTGATGTTTCAGGGGGAAGATGATGGGTTCGGTGGGATTGGGTGGCTGAGTGGGTCTTGTAGGTTAGAGTCCAATGGGTGGCAGTGGTGGTAAGAGCAGCCTGCCTGCAAGACTCCTGCCTGCTCACCTGCTGCTGGGGCTGCGATGGGAAGGGGAGGGACATGGCATGTACCTTGAGGCTTAGGGCCTGGAGATTGGGGCAGTTTAGTTGGGAGACCAGTCACTCATCTCTTCTTCCAATTGGTGCAGGTGGTGCCTGTGCCTCTTGGGGCTGCTATGTTGTGGGGGAGGGTTGGGGGAGGATGATGGTTCAGTGGGATTGGGCAGTGGAGTTGGTCCTGTAGGTTATAGAGTCCAGGGGGTGGTGGCAGTGGTGGAGCACCTGCCTGCAGGACTCTTACCTGCTGGCCTACTGCTGGGGCTCCTAGGACAGATTTGAGAGGAAAATGAAAGACAGAAAAGAGTTGTATTTGAGTACTATGTTTTTTTTTTCCTCTGTGCCTTTGATAAGGAGCCCATGTTTCTTGTTTGCCCTCGAACTCTCATATTATATAGTTGTCCTTGCATATTGTCATTATGAACTCTTTCAGAGGCAAACCTATAAACCCTTGGCTGGTAGACAAATGTCTGCCCATCTCAGCTGCCCTGTGATGTCTTTTCAGAAATCTGTGTCTTTAATGCTTCCCTGGCTTCAGCACATTTCCAGTTGCTAAGACTGAGTGCCAAACTGACTCCTGCCATTAGTTTGCCTCTATCTTCTCACCAGAGAGCCCAGATTTCTCATTCCTCTTTAGGTATTTGTCAAACACTGAATGTAACAGGGAAGGTGTGATGTTTAAAGGTTCAAAGTGACTTGTCCTGCATTTCCTCCTGGCTGATAGTCACTAGAGATGTGAAATTCAGTAATTCGTTTTATTCCCCTGGGCCCAGTTTCTTAATCTTTAAAATTGATTTTCAACTCTGCGATTATCCAGAAAGGTGAAGGAATATCCAGAGTCAAGTTGCAGTGTCTGTGTGAGTAAGTTCAGTACTTACTTCAGCAGCTGCCTCCCCAGACATGTTCACTGCCTTTTCACCTGCTCTTCAGGTCAGAGAGCTTTTCCTGTGTTTCTTGTTTCAGCTTTCAAATTCACTTACTCCAAACCAGCCTCTACATCTCCCTCCTAGATGTGTCAGTAGGCAGAGTCTCCAACTCTGCCAATGCCTTTCTGAATAAGCAATTGAAGCAATCCCGGGATGAACATTCTCTGTGGTGTGTCCACAAGATGTTTCTGCTTAGTCTTTCATTCTGAAAAATGGGAGCAGTGAGCATGATACTTAGCCTCGCTATATCCTCCACACTACATTTCATGCCTAGGTCAGACCACTCTGCCAGGACCCAGACCCTGCCTGCTTCTTCTCACAGAAAGATGTTCAGCATCCTTGCTGTGTGTCCCCTTTGTCACTAGTTATTTGCCCCCATTTTACCTTTGGCTTGAATGGACCAAAAGCACAATGCTTAGTTATACTGTTCTAATCATGACAAAAATAAAAGGTTTGGAAAGACTATGTCCCCCAAGTGCTATATTTCCAAGACCTGAGTTCTCCTAATGAGCTCAGAACTGGAGACCGGAAGCTTCTACTTGGGTATTTTCTCCTCTGCTAGAATAAGGAACCAGCAGCAGCCATCAGGCTGGATGTTTAGTGTTACACACAGGGAACCACAGGCGTCAAGACACTGTCAGAAGTTCCTGGAAGCAGAGTCATTTTGTGAATGAGGCTCTCAAAGATGACTGGCTTACTTCCCGCCTGGCTTTACAATGAAGAGGGTTTATATCCTGGCTCTTTCTGCCTGAGGCCTTCCAAGTCACACAGTATGATAATGAGTCTAATCCCCTGGGATCTGGGTGTGAAGACAGGCTAGCTTAGGCTGCTCTATCAGCTTTCCTCCCCACCCCCACTCAGTGTCTCTGCAGCACAGGAAAAGCAGTGTCCAAAATTCACCTGGGGTAAAAACCCAGGCTAGGAGAAACCTGTCTGATTATATGTTTTAAGAAATGACCTCCCTGTGGCTGGCATTCTAAGCTGTAAAAGTGCGTAAATTAGTGGGTAAAAATTATTTGCGGTCTTTTTACTACTACATATAATGGAATAATCTTATAGTCAACACTTTTATTGCCTAGAATTGGGCCTGCTTCATTGAGGGTACTTGCTGGAGAAATGTTAAATTCTAAGAGTGATTAAGAACACCGTAGCCAGAGAGACTGAAAAGGGAAATATTTACCATGAGGAGCCCTGCGATGGGGTCAGGAATCCAAAAATTATTCAGCTACTTGTAATCTTTTAAAAATACATTTGTAATTAGCATACAAAATATTAGCTTTCATCACGGCACTTTCATACACAGTTCTTTTGCTTTATTATCCTCCTCTATTTCCTGCCTCGCAGCCTTCTACTCCTGTAGTCACATGTGTCTGTTTCCCTCTTTCACTTCAATACCTCTATCATCTTCTCATGGCCCACTGATTAGTTTTTTCCTTTTTCTTTTTGAGCTGGGGATTGAACCCAGGGCCTTGCGCTTGCTAGGCAAGTGCTCTACCACTGAGCTAAATCCCCAACCCTCACTGATTAGTTTTATCACACCCATCCATTCTGCCATGAAGATGGTACCAATTCTTCCCATCTCCAACATCACCTCCTTAATGAAGGCTTTGAGAATTTCTGTAACTGAAAGTTTTCCCCGTGCTCACCCAGCACCAAGGTCCCACAGCCACTTAAAAAATTCCTCTGTTCCACCTGATCCTGCAACTGCTCAGACCCAAGTAAACACACAGGGGCTTATACTATTTTTAAACTATGGCCATGGCATGCTTTTTGCTAGCTAGCTCTTTCATCTTAAATTAACCAATTTCTATAAATCTATACTTTGCCATGTGGCTTGTGGCTTACCGGTACTTTTACATCTTGCTTCTTCTGGTGGTGGCTGGCAGCATCGTCTCTGCTCTGTCTTTCTCCTTCCTCTCTCTCTAGTTAGAATGTCCTGCTTAACCTTATTCTGCTTCACCATTGGTCAAACTGCTTTATTTATCAACCAATCAGAGCAACACATATTCACTGCATACAGAACAACATCACCCATCAAATCTTTTCCCTGGACCATTATAATATTCTTTTATCCATCTGTCATCTTCCAGCATTGACCAGTTTCTTCCACCCCCACCCCCCAATGTTTCCTTCCAGTTGTTGCTATGGTAATGTATCTGAAATGTAAGTCTAACATTCCCTAGTCTCATCCAGCTGCAGTCCTTCAAAGGTTCCCATTTCCTACTATAGCAACCTCAGTCTTAATACTCAGGTGCTTATAGCTCCTGCTTTAGTATTTAATGGTTTTTTTGTTGTTGTTTTTTGTTTGTTTGTTTGTTTGTTTGTTTGTTTTTTGACTGCAAGCAGAGTATCTGGCCTATCAAGAAGAATTTGCCTTGCTATATGTTTGATTGTATGTGCTAAGCAAACAATAGGGGCTTATAGTATCAGAATTGCTTTGAAAAAACAAAAACAAAAACATACTGCCCAAAGAGTGATTCTAATATTTCCTTCTAAGAACATATCATGACAAGGCACAAGTACCTTAAAAATATAAATTTTTTGCTTTTTATACAAGGTTTTGCAAGACCAGATCCTTGTTGACTCCTCCAGCTTTGTCTCCCATAGATCGTCAATGTACTCATCCCTTGTACCCCATCAATTCTTCATGCCATTCACTGTGAAATAGATCACCCCTTATTTTGCCATGCTGTTTCCTGCCTCTCATCTTTGCACATGCTCTTTTCTCTGTTGGCGCCAACACTGACTGGCTGCTTTTGATATGCTAGAAGCCTTTTTAAGGGTTTTACATATTTTAACTTTTTTGGCTTTCAGATAATCCTATGAGTTACCAAATGGTTAGTTGTGTTATTAAAAAAATGAAACAGAACCTCAAAAAACATTTAGTAGTTTGTTTTAGTCTAGAAATTGAATGAGGATAGTGCAGGGCCTGGATGTATACACTTTACTTCTGTATTGCCTATATTTACCACTGTTACATCTGCCTATCCTGTAGCCTCCTGGTGAACATCTATTTATCCCTTAATACTCCATTCAAGCACCATAATGTTTCCCCTGACCAAATAGTGTTGAATATATCTTTTCTTGGACCCCATTGACACCACAATATGCAGCTCCCTCTCTACTATGAGGATCAAAACTATGACCTTTATATGCAAGGCAAGTGCTCTATCACTACATTATTCCCCACAGTCTTAAACTTTGCAAAGCCAATACAGAATTATTGGTCTGCCTCCTCATCCCCATGTCCATAAGGATCTCATCTATGTGTCTCTAACATCTTGACTGGTGTATCATAGATGTTCAATAAAGTCTTGTTGAGTGGAATCATATCCTTACATGAATCATTTCCTCTTTTAGCCTTGGCTTTGTGAATCAGCTCTGACTCCCAGTTATCCTCAGCATCCCTTTTCCAGAATATATTTTAGTTATAGAGAACACTAGAACAATCTTCACAGCAATGGAAGGAATACTGTTTTAACACAAGTTACTTTAGCAATGTATAGATGAACAAACACCTAAGCTGCTGAGATAGTTTTTCTTAGCTTCACAGATACATAGGCATCACCAAATCCAGGCCTTGGTTTACACATGGCTTGACACTTCCAAAGAATTTGCTGCTGGACTGAGTTTAAAATTCATCTTCTAATTATCTATTTCTATAAAATAAACAGTAATAAACAGTGTTAAACCTGATTCATTTCTTTTGCCCTAAATCAGCCACAGGCCAGGCTTGGCAAGAATAACTCCTCTTAACTTACCACACATGGGGTATCAGCTAAGGGAAGGGCCAAGGGTTGGCATGTACAAGAACTCACCAGAAGTTTCTCTCCCTGTTCACTCTCTGAACTCTGCTATGGGGTCTTTTATGGGCTCTCTCTGGTGCGGTGGCCTCGGAGTTCAGGCTTCTGAAGATGGAATTGGCTTCCTGTGAGTGACCACTGCATAATATTGAAGAAGATCAAAGTTTCATATTACCAGCTTAGAATTTTAGAACACTATTTCTGCTGTATTCCATTGATCAAGTAAGAACTAACTTTGGCTCAGCTTCAGAAGAACAGGAGTCAAACCCTACCTCTTTTTTTAAAAGACAAGGTTTCTCTGTGTAGCCCTGGCCATCCTGGAACTCGCTCTATAGACCAAGCTTTCCTAGAACTCAGAGATTTGCCTGCATCTGCTTCCTGAGTGAAAGCCCTCCCTCTTAATAGGAAAAGTAACAATAATTTGAAAACTTTTTTTGTCACAATACCCCAAACAAATGAAGCATAAATGAAAGGAGACATTATACAGAATGTGGTCATGATAACTCAGAATAACAGGAGACCCAAACAGTGTAATACATAAACCACCGAAAGGGAAAGGGAAAGGCAAAGGGTCCAGGGTAAGAACATCTCAAGAACTAGCTACTCCCAGAAGCTTAATGTTGGTCTGTGAAATTTTCTCATAAGAAAAATACTTATTTAATATCTATTATTTTTCTTTCAAAAGGTTAACTGTTAACTTGTTAACTTATTTAATCTAAAAATTAAAATTAAACTTGGAAATGGACTGGGAAGAAGATAAAATGCCACTGTTCAAGGGAGAGAAACCCACGTTAGGACTCCCAGAATCCATATAAAGCCATATGTGGCAGCGCATGTCTGGAATCCCAGCATATTTATAGTGAGATGATAGCAGAGACAGGAGAATCTCTAGAAGCTGGCATACTTATTTATACAGCAGGGAACAAGAGACCCTGTCCCATACAAGGTAGAAGGTAAGGTCCTACACCCAAGGTTGTCCTCCAACCTTTACATATGTATAGAGGTACGTACATACATGAACACACATATACATACACATAGCCTACATATATACATATAAATACAGAGAGTTTTTTAAAAATGGAAACTAAGAACACATGCCAGGCCACATTGCTAGCAAGTAGTAGATATCTAGGCTAAACTGTCCTCTTCAAAACTCTATACTCTGAAAGTGCTCCCCCAGACTCCATCCCTTGTGGTAGGGATGGGTCCAGAGCCTCATGCACAGGAAAGTGTCTGTCACTGGACTACATCCTCAGCCTCCCTGGTTTTTTATTTGATTTTCATTGCCAGGGTCCTGGCTTACTAGGTGGGTTCAAGGATGACAGAAGTACCATATGAGTACCTGAGTCTTTCTTCCCATCCTGCCCCCATTGTTTCATTTCCTATTCAGCCTCTTACCTGGAGTCTGTGTGACCTATAAGAACAGGGACTGTGCCTGTTTTTTTCTTCACTAAATCTCCAGCTCCTGTCAAAGTTCCTGGCATGTTGCAGACACCTTTTAAGAAGTGATGAATTAACAAGTGGATGAATCACAAGCACTCAACTACAAGGGTCTACATAGTAGAAAAATCAAGGTCACTAGAGACAGGAAGACCCAGGTCACAGATTCAGTCCTGTGCTTTAAGAGTTTCAGCTTACGTGGCAGTGACAGTCTAATGTGTACTGAACAAAAAAATAGCACATGGGCAGAACTACTTTCAAAGGTCTTTACCAAGATGTCTCCAGCCAGCATGTGTCCCCCACAGACCTCTGTCCGTCCACCTGAACACCATGCCACGCTGGCTGGCATGTAGGAACCACGTGACGAATACAGTATCTACCTTTCAACCTTGGCATTGTCTTTAGTTTGGTAGGATCATGAACTTCTCAACAGCACACAGAATTGGCAACTGCTGGGCTAATAACAAGATCACATTCCTACAGCAGATTCTTTTACTGCGGTGGTGGGCACATTCATGGATCACAGCACTTACATTTTATATGTCTGTTATACTAGTATATTCCTATTTAATGCTTAATAATATAAACATAGGTGTTTATTATTTTCAAATTCATTTTATTTGCATTTTTTTGAGCAGAACTCTTAAAGAAAACCCCAGCTTGTCTTTCAAATGACATGAATGTAGCTGTTGTATTCTGTTAATAAAACAAGCTAGTGAAGGAAGGAATAAGTAAGTCAAGAGGAACTAGCAGGCGACAAGGAGAGCAGAGACATGCATTGTTCAAGCACAGTCCTTTTTTTACTTGCTCAGAAAAATACTCCTGAGAATTCTGTCCCATCCTCTATGTTTAATTAGCAAAACTGTCTTCAATACAAATATGTACCAGCATGTTTTAAGTATTTTATGAATATGATATCATCTGGCTCTCAAAATACCCACTACAAACATATTATTAGTTGATGCTGTTACTATTATTTATGTTTTAGGAAAAGGATCCCAGAGTTCAGGTTACTCAGCTTATGAATGAATGGAACTAAGATTTGAATCCAGATCTTGGGCACAAATTTTATACACCAGAATCTAACTTGTCTTTCTTCTCCCCTGCACTATCATGGTTTCAAAGGCACAGACTCCTCTGACTATTTCTCCAGCCTTACCTCCTAGGACAGGACTCAGCATGAACTAAGTACTCATGCTGGGTAAATGAACAACTAGACAGATATAAGAGTAAAGTTGATGTAAAGGATGACTCTCTTGGCTTCTAACTCGATCTTTTTCTGTGTCCTGTAACCTCTGGAAGTGTAGAGAATTAACCCATAGGATCTTGTCTCCACAGCTGCTGTAAATGGATTCTGAATGTCTCCCTGAAAGCCCTATTTTAAAAGCCTGTTCCCCTATGGGGCACTGATTCTTGGAGTCTTTGAGGGGTGGGACTTTATGGTGTAGTTTTATATCATCAAGGGTATAGACTTAGAAAAGATTGTAGGACTCATCTGCTCCTTTGCTCTCACCTTTCTTCTTTTTTGTTTTTGCTTCCTATACATGAGATAAGCAGTGTGTTTTTCCATGCTCTATCACAGTGATGTTGCATTTCTCCATAGGTCCAAAACAATAAACACAGTCAGTTGCAAGTTATGAGACAAAATAACCCTTATCTTCTCATTGTAAATTAATTATCTCAACAAGAAATCTGACAACACTTTATCAATGACAAGATGATCTCTTTGTGTATTTTTTTAACTTCTTAAACATTAATATCTAATACTCTCTATGTATTAGGCATTGTTATAAGTTCTGCTCATTAGAAGAGGAATCTGAGATACACAGATGTTAAAGAGTCTGCCCCCCCCCCTTCCCGTAGGAGTGAGGGGTCCAAGTAGACTTTTAGATAGATCTGGACCCCAAACTCATACATTTACTAGCCCCCAATTCTACAATACTACATCTCCAATCAATCATGCAAAAAGAAAATAATAATCCCTGCTATTGAAAGTTTAAAAATTGAGTTTTTCATGTTGCTCTACAATGTTGATGACCAGTTGTCTTATTCCCTCAGTAGATCTACTGTTGAACCAACAAAATTTCCCCAAGTTCCCCACTGAGGTGGTGCCAAGCCCAGTATTTCTTTTAATCTTGTACTCCCTTCAAGTTCCTAATTCTTCTGACAAATGACTTATGGATGTAGCATGACCATAAGAGACCCTAGTTTTCCCAGAACAAGCTTGAATTAACCCTGCAGTGTCAACGCAATAGCACAAGCACCACCTTTCACTTTTGGAAATGTAATGGTTTGGGTGACAAATTATATGGCCATCATAATAATGAAACTCTCCTCTGTGGGGGTTTGCATTTTACAATGGAATTTTCTTGTTGTAAGAGCTTCTTTAAGTCTTAATGATGACTCCCAATCTAAGTTTCTCTCAGAGAAAATAGAAGAATTCAGTTTGAATCAGCACAAGCCAAAAGGTACTATAAAAGTATCTTGCTGAATCTGAAGATAACTAGGTTCTAAATATATATCTCTAGAACAAAGGGTGGTAATATTGATAAATGTCTGGGTGATATTATCTCTAGGTTTCCAAGGTTTAAATGTTCAACATCTCTATCCATCAGATAAATGCAAATAAAACCATTTTGAGATTTCATCTTGTCCTAGTCATAATGGCTAAGATTAGAAAAAAAGGGGGCAGGAAATGCTGGCATGTATGTGGGGAAAGAAGAACAATTATTCACCAGTAGTGGGGGTGCAAACTGGTACCGCTACTATAGGAATCAATGTGCAGGTTCCTTAAAAAGCTAGAAATAGGTCTACCACATGATCCAACTATGTTCTCTAGGTAAATACTCAAAGGACTCCATATCTTACTATAGAGATATCTGCTCAAGAATGTTTTTTTGTGCTCTGTTCACATTAGCCAGAAAAGGGAAATAGCCTAGATATTTGGTAATATTACCTAGATATTATAAATAATGAGTTGGTAAAAATATATTTATACAATGGAATATTATTTAGCTGTTAAGAAAAAAAGAAATTATGAAAAATCACAGGTACATCAATGCAACAAGAAATGATCATTCTGCATGAGGTAACCTAGACCCAAAAGACAAACTCTGCATGTTTTTGCTCACTTGTGGATGTTAGCTTTAAATCTTAGGATACCCATATAGGTCATGAGATTAGTAAAGGGATCCAGAACAGAGAGGGTCAAGGAAAAACTTTCAAAGGAGGGAAGATAAATTTCAGTGGAACAAGGGCTTAAAGAGAAATAATAAAACAACAAGAGCTAAATAGAGGTTGGGGAGTACTAAGGGCTGAATAGAGAAGAGGATATACTGAAAGAGATGACAAAAGATGGTTCCAAAAAGCCACATGGAAGCCTGCTACTATAGAAATGTCCGTATATATGCACAAGAGTGAAAATAGGGCTATCTTGTAATAGGGCAACAATGTCCCTAGTAGATATCAGAGGCTAACAAATAAAAACCCCAGTACCAGGAATGGGTTACTTCTTTTGGAGTTGTTAGCCAGTAAGTTCCCATAGACATCAAAACATCAAAGTTACCACCATTACTATTGGTTACCCTTTAGAACATGATGGTAAGATCTTATTGCCGAAGACACCACACACCTGAGTCAAAGTATGTGAAAGGCAAAATCAAACAGTTATTGACCTGGAAACTTCATCTCAATTTGCTAACTCTCATAGTGTTGGAAGGTGTTACACACACTACTTGAAGAGAAAAGTAATCACCAATCTAAACCAGCTGCAAACCCTACAAACTACAGCAATGACTTCCCCAATTGGCTTTATCTGTACCTCCAAATATATCATGGTCAGAAGATGACTGCCCATGGCTATCATGGCTATCATTTTTCCCCTCCAGTTACAGCCACACCCAGGGACAAGCCTATTGTATGTTGTACCCAATTCTAAACCATTGGAAAAAAATCATGATTAATATATTTCTAGTCTAAATTGCTAAGAGTGATGTAAAGGATAAGTAATGTACCTATTTCATGGATGTAGAGGATCTTCTTAGAGAAACTGGCTATGTTTGTCTAGGTCCTCTAAGAAGCAGATACCAAGATGAGATTAAACCAGTCAAGAATACGTTAGAGGAAATGTCTATGAGATAGACGGATAAAACAACACTAGGAGAAGCATCAACCAATGAGCCTGACTTCACATGTAAAAAAGAGATAAGGAAGAAAAAATGAAAGAAGGAGAGGAAAGAAGAGAGGCTGGTTGTAAATCTTAGGTTGGTTCTAAGTTCAAGTTCCAAGAAGAATTCAAAAGGCCACTGGGGAATTCTCAAGGCAAAGTTTCTCATCAGAGAAGTTATGTGTCCATTAGGGACAGGAATGCTTTAGAATCCCTGCTGGACTCATTCATCAACTAGAAGGAACCCTTGGCTGATGTGGCCAGAACCAACACAGCGAAGAATTTTAGAGCTTGTCAATACTGTTGACTGGACTCAAAGAGTCGGACAGTTAAGAGGGTCATTCCTATGATCATAATGATGGCCATTTAAAGAGGAGACTGGAAAATGTATACAGCTAGTAGGTTTCTGAAAATGGCTCATTAATTACCCAAATCTTGGACAGAAGTTTATATTCTGGATACAATGAGAAAGTAGAAAGTTAAATAAAAAAAAAAAAAAAGAGACTGAAAGTTGCAGTTAGAAAACACTGAGATAAATGAATGATTGACTATTAGCTATCTGCTATGCATAGTGGTCCAGATTTTAGGAAGGTAGTGGTGAGTGGGGCAGAGGTTTTGGCTATAAAGAAGGCTTATAGCCCAGGAGGGAAATGATAGTATTCTGTGGCAAGGATAAGCATACATTAAGGATTCAGAGAATGGATACTTAACCTTGGATGAACACTGAACCATCAAGTGGGTACCTCATAACTGTCTAGAGTAACTCTACCCTCCTGTTACATTAGAAGTAAATGAAAGTCTGGGTTGGTAAAATGTCTCATTCAAAGTTGTGGAAGGAGTTTTAGGACTGACAGCCTTTGAATTCTCCTTTATTCCTGATTTCTGCATCTGATGCTAAGCATCAGCTCTACTGGACAGAGGCAGGGATGGTTATTTGCTTTGAACCTATGAACAACCCTACCACAGATCTGGATGATTAAAAACCAAGCTGACGACACTGCCTTTTAGAACACTTTGAGGGTTTCGGAACAATCAGGAAACTTTAGCCTGTGTTTTCAGAATCTGCTGTCAGGGAAGGTCATCTGAATCATATCCATCAAATGTTGGGGATGACTCACTGTCAAACAAATCTCTTTTAAAAATTTGTCTTTACAAATACACAAGAAATCACTTCTGTTGTTTTTGAGAGGTTTCTTCATTTCCTCTACCTTCCCTCCTGGCCCCCATGCTGAGCCCACTAAACAAAAGGCTCTGTAGAAGAGGTAGATGCTTATCTTCACTGCCTACTGATTAAAATGTCTTCAGGTGCCTAGAATCACCCAGAGTGTATGCCCTCCTCCCTATTCTGTTCTTCTCTGGCCCTGTCAGGGCTGACTCACTGAAGCCTGGAGGCTTTGACTCGTAGGGGTTCTGGCCTGTGGGGAAGTGAGAGAGTTGCTTGCTGGAACCAGTAGGTAATTAAAGATATGTGTGCAGCCCAAATGAATGGCTATTGCTCAGAAGAGGGTCCCAGATAGTTTAGGCCAAAGAGGAAATGTTCCTAAAGAGAAACTTGGGGCTGCTTTTCCCTTCACTGGGCCATCAGAAGGGGTTGGGGAACATGTAGGGATAGGGCTGTCTTCTAGCCACTGTTTCAAGTGCTGCAGATTGAACCAAGGGACTATGTGCAAGGCCAGATTTCTATCACTGAGTTACAATTCCGGTCTGAGGAATTGTACACTACAGGTGTACACCCCTATTCACACAAAGGAAGTTCAGCTTAGCACCAGATTAAAGTGTTGGCTACTTTATTTTAAATTAGTGTTCTCAACCAAGACAATTCTGCTCTGCAGGAGATATTTGGCAAAGTCTAGAGAAAAGTTCACATGCTATAGATGGGGATCCATTATTGTTGTCTGTGAAATAAAGGCTAGAGAGGCCACTAAACAATCTACCAGGCATAAGACAGCCTTCCCTGACTAAGAACTGTCCATGATAAATTGTCATTTGTGCTAAGATCGAGAGGCTGGGCTCTAAATATTGATCTAATTATTGTTACAGACTCAAGTGAGCTGTACCTCAGAGGATGCACAGTTCTCTTTCTCCTAGTTCTTCATTTCCAGTTTTGCTTCTTAATCCATTAAGTAGCACACAGCCCCTTCTGGACACAAACATGATGAAGACACAGCTGTCCTGTGCTGAATCACACCTCGTGTTGCGAAAGCTCTTATTCCAGAGCAGTGGAAACCGTGCTTTTTCTTATCCATGTTGCTCTTAGCAACCAAGCTCTCAGTCTTTATTCAATTACTCAGTCTACAGTCATGTGCTTTCGAGCTACATGTTCCTTCTTAAGCACACCGTTCTCTTTTCTGACCTCATGAAATTTTCCACACTCCTGATTTCACTTATGACTGTTCTCTGCTCAGCTTCATTAGTCCTTTCCCCCTCTACAGGGAAGCCCTTCTAATTTCCACACTACTGTCCTCCTATGAATGCATCAGTGCTGTGTATATCCTTTCCACCTTCCTCTCCTCTAAGAATCACTGTCATGTCATAAGCTAATCTTTTCACATGTCTTATTGTACATTGTCAGTGTCTCTTTTGAGTTGTTTTGTGATACCATGACATTGTTCTCTGTACCACTCTCAAGGGTCCTCTGGTAGAGCAAAGATTCTATGCTTGTTTCTTCTGATTCTGTAATGGACTGGTTTTGGTTTACTTAGGTAAGGCTATGAGCCATATTTCCTGGAACATTCTTTCCTATAAAGGAACTGACATGGAATTTGAAGGACAGAAGCAAATCAGAAGGCATTACTCTAAGTAGGCCACCACAGTTTGATATGGGGATAAGGGACAGGTGAGGAAGGAATCAGTGGACCCTGATTGTCCTTACTTTCCTGTACTTAATGTCTAGATAATTTTCATGACTGCTATCCTGGTGAACGAAAGATGTCCCAGGCTCACCAGCAAATCTATGGAGGCAGCTGTTATTCAGAGTCAACAGCCACCCAAGAGGCAGCAGAAGTTTCCCAAAAAATCCCTATGAGCTGCCCCTTTGGGCCCCTCATAAGAGACCATATCTGCTCCTAGGATTGTCTTTAAAATTCCAATTTATTAATCTACACCATTTTGGCAGGCCATCAATGGCTATTTCTCTGACTTTCCAAATCTTTCTTGCTAGATTAACACTCTAGTTCCCTACACATCTGTATAGAGATTAATTTCTGCAATGAATTCCTAATTTCTATATTAAGTATAGGGGTTGTGTTTTCTTGACCTTCAAAAAGTATTCTGGGAGGAATCAAGCTGGAACTGACCTGGAGGCCTCCCCCTTTGGGACTGGCTCTCATATCAGAAGGTGCTGTGCAAGCTGCCAGGAGAGAAGAACAATCAGTACCCCCATCCTGCCAGAGTACCTATGAGCCACAACAATGACTGGGCAGGCAAGATACACATAGTGCTAAAACAGTGGTACTTTTTACTGAAGCTAGCCAAAAACTGTTGAATTGGACTTAAGACTCCCTAGATAGGAAAGCATTTATGCCTAGTACTGTAAATCTAGCAAACTACCTGTGGCTGGAGAGATCACAGACCCTAGAGGAGAACCTATGACTGTCACTTTCCTAAACCTATATAATTTCTAACTGTATTCTAAATCTATCTTTATGCTCATAGATAAGAATAGTTCTTGACCCTCATCAAATAAGCTTCTTCTTGCAGCAGATGGAAACTACTTCAGAAATCTGTAATTAATCAAAATGCAGGGCTGAGTGACTATGGAATGTTTATCCCTACCTGATCCAACTGTGATTCCATCCCTACACCTAAGACTTAGGGAAAACCAAGAAAGAAGGGGCAGAAAGATTGTAAAAGCCAGAATACCAATACATCTGCTGTGAGACAGTGTCTTGAATATATGACAGAGAAGCTGCATCCTTCGACTCAACAACAGTGTTGGCTGAACAAGACTAATGACACCACCAGTTGACATGCCAATCTGGACAGGGGAAATGAGTCATGGTCTGACTTCTACATGTAAAGCTATAGATGGTCAAGTCTGCTAAGAGAGAGAGACTTAGTTTCCTCCAGGAATGAGTTCCTACCTAGGTGGTCAGTCCTAGACATGTCTAGATATGAGCAAAGCTAAATAGATATAGTAGGTTAGACATATATGTGTATGTATATAATTATATATATATATACATATACATATACATATATATATATTTAAAGAGATCATGAATTTTGAAAGGGAAGGCATGAGAGGAGTTGGATGGGTGAAGGGGAAAGGCTCACTCTAACCTCTGGAAACTCTTGAGCCCAGTTGCAAAGTGCTCTTTCCAGATTTCTATTAGTTAAAATTCATTAATCCCTCACGTTTTACTCTTATTGAGTATTTTTGTAGATTTTGGCCTTCATGCTCTCTTCTCCATCCTTCATTTAAAAAAATATTAAAATTATTATAAAATTATGTTTTATTTTTATGTTTTCATTGGCACTTTCACATATGTATTTGAGTACTCTTAGAATTTTTGACTCCCCGTACACAATCTTGTCCCCTCCCACTCCTGGAGAAATCCTTCTTTCTACCAAGTCCACCTACTTTCATGCCATTTTATGCTTTTATTTATTTATTTATTTATTTATTTATTTATTTATTTATTTATTTATTTTTGGTTGTGGATTTTTTTGTTTGTTTGGTTGGTTGGTTTTGGTTTTTCTTTCTCTTATTTATTTATTTATTTATTTATTTATTAAAATGTATTATATTTGTGTTTTAATTGTACACATCAGCCATGGGTTCCCCTGTCCTCCCCCCTCCTGCCCCCACCTTCCCCTTTCCCCCATCCCCTCCCCTCCATCCCCATCTCCTCCAGGGCCAAGACTCCCCTGGGGATTCATTTAAACCTGGTGGATTCAGTACAGGCAGGTCCAGTCCCTTCCTTCCAGGCTGAGCAAAGTGTCCTTGTGTAAGCCCAAGGTTTCAAACAGCCAGCTCATGCACTATGGACAGTCCCACAGACTGGGTGCCTCCCAAACAGTTCAAGCTATTCAATTGTCTCACTTATCCAGAGGGCCTGCTCCAGGTGGGGGCTCCACAGCCTTTGGTTCATAATTCATGTGTTTCCATTAGTTTGGTTATTTGTCCCTGTGCTTTTCCAATCTTGCTCTCAACAATTTACATTCTTACAGTCCCTCCTCTTTCTTGACAATTGGACTCCTGGAGCTCCACCTGGGGCCTGGCTGAGGATCTCTGCATCCACTTCCATCAGTTATTGGATGAGAGTTCCAGCTCGACTGTTAGGGTGTTTGGCCATCTGATCACCAGACTAGGTCAGATCAGGCTTTCTCTCGACCATTGCCAGCAGTCTACAGAGGATGTATCATTGTGGATTTCTGGGGACCTCTCAAGCACTCTGACTCTTCCTGTTCTCATGCGGTCTTCATTTATCATGGTCTGTTATTCCTTATTCTCCCTTTCTGTTCTTGATCCAGCTGGGATCTCCTGCTCCCCTAAGCTGTCTTTCCCTCGAACCTTGACCTTCATTGCTCCCACTGTCATCCAGGTTGTTCATGTAGATCTCATCCATTTCTCTGTCATTGGCGATCCCTGTGTCTTTCCTAGGGTCCTGTTTTCTAGGTAGTCTCCCTGGAGTTGTGTAGCAGTCTAGTCATCTTTGTTTTACATCTAGTATCCTCCTATGAGTGAGTACATACCATGTTTGTCTTTCTGAGTCTGGGTTACCTCACTCAGGATGATTTTTTCTAGATCCATCCATTTGCCTGCAAACCTCATGCTTTTATTTTTAAATAAACACAAAATATATTACATAACTTTCTGATTTATTCAAAGTGTGTGCTTTGGTCTTGTGTCAACTATTAATCTCTCTTTCACTCCTTTCCCTTAGACGGTCTCTTTCATTGATTGGGGTTCAGTTGATATCTATTTCTGAGGAACTCTTAAACCTGTCAGTTTAATTCAGACTGCTTTCCTGAGATTTCATCTCCAAACCCCAATTGGATATTTCTATCCAGATAATTTTGGAGGAAGCCAAATTTTCTGAGCTCTACAGGGGAGGTGAGTTAATTTCAGATCCCAATTGGGCCTTAATTCATAGAAAGATAATGAAAATTTCACCACAGGTACAATCACATCCTACCTACTGACACACCACCACCTGAGATGATCTGTCTTGGTGGCAAACCACCTTTGGCAAATTTCTCAAGCCTATTGGTTTTAGTTTCATGACCTGTAAAATGAGAATAATTATACTTACTACCTACTAGGAGATATTTTCTGAGCATGGCACCAAGTGCTTTACGATCATTGGCTATCATGAATACTGGTGCTCTTACACATCCTGAAATTGTGCTGTTCCTTATATCTACTGCTTTAATTTAAGCCATCAGCATTTCTAACCATTACAATAGTTTCCTGGCTGACATTAACTCCAGTTTCAACATATACAATTCACCCTTGACAGTATTTCAGAGCCGAAGTTCTCAAGATGAATCTTCTCTAAACAAAACCCTTTAATTCTCCAGGATCTAAAGAATAAAGTACATAGTCCTTTGCTTGCTTTCCATGATCCTGCTTGCTGCATCCCAAATCCTTCCCTATCTATATCTTAAGGATGATCTGTGGACATTCCTAAAGCATCATTCCTACATCTGTGTGTGTGTGTGTGTGTGTGTGTGTGTGTGTGTGTGTGTTGAATTTATTCCCATGCCTTGAATTTCTTCATCTTCTTTTGGGATATTTTACTTCTGGCTTTGGAACAATTTGTTCTCGATGCGGCAGGGGAACTCCTGTATGGGTTCATCCAGCTCAGTAAATTTGATAGTCCATCATAGGTGCTTTGTTCACCTGGCTATGTTTAGTGACTAAAGAATCTAAATCTGTGGGTGCTCAAAAAAAATAAAAATAAAATAAAAATAATAAAAAAGAATCTACATCTGCATAGAAACTCTTAGGTTCAGCATCACTCTCTGAATTTTTTAAGCATGTACAGGAAAAATATCATCACTCTTTTTGGGCCACCAATCTGTGTCCAGCCCCATTGTTTGGCCTGAGTGTACCTATTGACCCCATCCTTGTACCACCAGAAAAGTCCATATTGCTCCTTTAAAGTGATAGCTTTCAGGTAGTTGGTGGATTTTCAGATATCCATACCCCTGATGGCCTGAAAATTTCATGGGTATTCTTAAAGTGAACAAGAAGAAATGAATTACTTGATTTACATGATTTTGTAGGGTTTTCTGGGACAAGAGAGTAGTGAACCATTTTCTCAGATCACCTCAGGCCACTAATAAAGCATTTCCTCTGGTCTTAACTGACAGGCTAGTATCTGACTATCTGAAGTTTGGGTCAGTGGTCCTCATTGTGGAAAACTTCCTTTAAAGCCCTAGTCTTAATCTGGTTTGGTGGCTGTGCTTGTAAACTCATTGCTCCAGAGACAGAAGCAGGAGCATTGCTGGAAACTTGAGACCAGTCTGGGCTATATAGTGAGTTCCTTTCCATCCTGGGCTGCAGAGTAAGACTATGTCTCAGAGGAATACAACAAAACAACAGCAATGCAAAACTAATCAACCCCTTTTAGACTCCTTACATCTTCAGTTATATATCTAAGTGGTAATGCTCCGTTCTGTTCATTAAAGTGTGAGACTCTACATGGAAAGGGCAGTGCTTTCCTAATTCCCAGATCTCCAGTTCCAACCTAAGACCTTAATAAATATTTAATGAATGAATGAATGAAGGTCCTTTGGAAACTCATAATTTACTGTCACAGTGAAGACTGAGACTTGGCAAGGAAAAGTTCTTTCATAACAATCTCTGTGGAATTTATTTCAACACCATGTAAGACCAGGAAAATTTTATCCTGTTTTCTACTTGCATATACCACCATTAACATTTCCCTATTGTCAGGGTTCATCTGACTAATGTTCACAGGAATCATCTGGGAATTCTCCCATGTGGTTCTGAAGGCAAATAATCTTCTACAACAGAATCCACAGGCTTTTTAATTTTTACTTGTTTTCCTTTGGTAATAACATCGACAACAGAGGTAAGGGAATATCCAAAAATTAAAAACCAGCTATTAGATATGGTTCTCAAAGGTCAGTTCAGAAATGATATTCTTTTTTCTTCTTTTAGGCCTGTCCCTTGTCTTTCCATTGTTTTTGCTAAGCGCTTGTCAAATTCAAGTTTGACTAAAACTATGGTTGCATTTCAATTTCTGGACCCCCTGAGAACTATCCCAGAAGGGTAAACAAAACCAGATTTATTCCTCCTCATGAGTGGGACCTAGTAGAAAGGGTGTAGATAAAAGTGGGAGGGACTAGGAAGCATCACTAGAAAACCTTAGAGTACCTTTAGGTTGAGACTCTGATCCCACAAGGTCCTTGCTAATAATTCAAAATGCATTCCCTGGAGGTGGCAAGTTCTTCTGAAAAGATATAAAATGGTGTTTTCACCAAAAGGATGTTTAAAAGGATAAATTGCAAAGAAAGATTCTAGCAGAGCATATGGCAGGATGGGGAGGTGAGTATCAATTGAAAGCAGGATCTCAGTAGCTAGGATGAGCATGGGGAATTAGACCATTGTGAACATGGAAAGACTGATTCCTAGACAGTGAAATGCAAATGCACAGAGCCTCTACGGAGGCCACTGTTGTTTCTAGCTTAGTGGTAATTATATGAGTAACCACAGTTAAAATGGGATTATGATGATTCTTATTTTAAACATCAGATATTGAAGAATTTATCCCAGCACACTTAGCTGCAGAGTCAAGGTGCAAACCCAGAATATCAGAATATTTTTGATATTCTGCTGTTTTTATTTCTGCTGTCAATCAACTCTGAAGACCAGGTATGAAATATTGCTTCCTCCTTCTTGAAATGATATACAACAATCAACCTTTGCATTTCCACATATAAGATTTATCTATTACATACTGTATTCATATATTGGATTATCATACCATAACCCATAAATGTGTACATACATCATGCATCAACCAACAGAAGAAGGGTATAGGCTCTGTGCAGATTCGTGCTCCACTCATTTCATTCTGGCTGACTTTCTTTTTCAACTCTGCCTCAACTCTTTTATTTCTACTTTGTATCAGGAACAGCTTGTTAATACTTTTCTCAGTTTTAGCACTGAAAAGATTAGGAAAACTCTTAGTTGAAGATGAACTGGAAAATACTGAGCACCTTGCCTTGACTGTCTATTCCATTTGTACCTATATAATTTTATATTTTTGTTATTATTGTTGCTTAATTTCAGGTTAGTAATGTGTTTCACCATGACCTCTTTATTCATATAGCCATACTCTATTCCCATTCCCCACTTCTTTTCTCCATAGTTTAACACCCAACCTGTAGCTTGTCCCCTTTTCTTCCCCAAGCTAGTCCCAACTTTCACTTTCTTATTGTATGTATTCAATTACCCTCTGTATTTCTCCTTGCTAAAGATCTCTTTCCACCATCTTATGATTCTCTTACTAGTTGTGACCTAATGCAAAGATATAAAGGTATAAATACACACACACACACACACACATACACACACACACACACACACAGAGAGAGAGAGAGAGAGAGAGAGAGAGAGAGAGAGAGAGACAGACAGACAGACAGACAGATAGAGACAGACAGAGACAGACAGAAACAGAAACAGAGAGACAGATTTCAAATCTAGATTCTAGTTGTAGAGAAAACCTGGTATATTTTAAGTCTGGCTTATTTCAAATAATATAATGATTTCCAGTTGCATACATTTTTCTGCCAATGTTCATTTCAATTTTATTTACAGCTATATAAAATCTTATAATATATATGAATCACATTTTCTTTTAAAAAATAACTATTTTTAAATCAAAACACAATTGCATCACTTCCCTTTCTTCCCTCTAGCCCCTTCTATGCATCCTTTCTCCCTGTAAAATTTCTGGTCTATTTTTCTTTGATTGTTATTGTTACACATATATGCACAAACATATGAATACAATCTGCTTGCTCCATTTAGTGTTATGGACATAATTTCAGGACTGATCACTTGGTACTGGATAACCAATTAGGGGGCTCATCCCTGGGGAAGACTATCTATATCTGCTCTCAGAACTTCTTAATTACCCATAGTTCTTTGGGAGTGTGGCCCCATGAAATTTCTCTCTTCTTTGTTAGCAAGACTATTGGTATTGTTCAGGTCTTGTTTAGGCAACCATATTGTTAAGGTAACTTGAGTGAAACTTTCCTGACATTTCAAGGAAAGACAATCTCCTAGCAGATTTCCTGGTCTTCTATCTCTTACAATCTTTCCTACACAATGTCTCCTGAGTTATGTTATAGGTATATCAAGTAGGGCTGGGTCCCATAATCAGTGTTCTTTGCATTTTGACCAGTTAGACCACATTTCTTTTTATTCATCCATTCATCGATAGACACCTAGGCTGGATCCAACTACTGTGAACAGTGTAGCTATAAACTTGAATGTGCTAATATCTGTAGCACAAATTGCTAAATGCTCTTATTAATAAAAAAACACAGAGCCAGATATAGGGGTTAAAGCCTGAGAGAGATTAGAGGAATAAGAACAGCCACGAGCTAACCACACTTCACCAATTCCACAGGTTCCAAATACAAGCAACTTCCTGTGTACCCATGCCTATATGCCTTGCTGTTCTGTCATCTGATTTGCTCTTCCTCTCCAGCTACATCACTTCCTCTTTTTGTCCAGCTCTGTAACTTCCTGTCTGTCTGTGCAGACTCCAGACCTCCATGGTTAACTAATGTTGGAATTTAAGGTGTGTGCCACTACACTTGGCTGTTTCCTGTGTGACCTTGAACTCACAGAGATCCAGACAGATCCCAGCCTGCCAAGTGATAAGATTAAAGGAGTGTGCTACTGTTGCCTGACTTCTTTGTTTACTTATAATGGCTGTTTTTTTTTTTCTCTGATCTCCAGGAAAGCTTTATTTATTAAAGCACAAATAAAATATCACCACATTTCAGCACAAATAAAATAACACCACAGGTATCTCTGCAGTATATTGACATAGAATCCAGGTGTATTTCTAACAGTAGTATAGCTGGGCCACATGGAACTGTATGTTCAGTTTTTGGAGGAACCTTTTATATTTAGTTCCATAGTGGATGTACAAGTTTATATTCTCACCAAAGTGACTAACAGTTCTTCTTCCCCATACCTTCACCATAATTTATTGTCTTTTTTCTTTATGACAGTCATTCAGACTAAGAAAAGATGGAATCTAAAATCTGTTTTAATTTTTGTTTCCTGTTGATTAAATATATTGAACACTTTTGCAAGTACTTCTTGGCATTTATATTTCTTCTTTTGAGGACTGTTTATCCAGTTCACTAGTATATTTATTATATTAATTGGATAATATGTTGCTTTCTAATTTGTGCATTTTTATATATTCTAAATAGTAATCCCCTGTATTATGTGTGTTTGTAGCAATATTTCCTATTATGTGGGTTGTCTCTTCATTCTGGTTATTGCTTCCATTGATATGCAGAAACTTTTTAATTTCATGTAATCTCACTTGTAAATTCTTAGGATTATTTTATGTGACATTCCCTCTGCCGCAAAGATGATACTATAGGTATACACCACTTCATTTGGGCTTTTTCTTCTATTCTTGCTTATCATATTTCATTATTGTGTCCACAGACCCACATTTAATGTGCCACATTATATCATACCAATATCCGAATCAGTTAACCTGTTGTTGAGCACTTATGCACCACTGCTGAGCCATTCTTGCATGATATAGAGGAAAGAGTACTGTTTCAGGGGAAGTTCCAAGCAAATTGCCAGGCTTGCCTCTTGCTAATGCTTTTCATCTTCTCACAAGTAGAAGTGGATAATGACCACATTTTCCCTGCAGAACTCAATGGGTTGTTACATAGCTTGAATGGAATTTGAATATGAAAGCTCTGAGTTAATTTTAGGTCATCATAGAAAAAGGTATTATCATAACAAAGCCTATTGCAGAAATAGGAAAAAATATAATAATCTTATTACTGAAAGGAAATGTGTTCCTTGATACCATGGTATGAATCTTTCCACTGTTGTTTTAGGCATATAAAACTATGAATTAATTAATAAAAGCTCAATTTATAATGTTTTATATCTTGTTATTATGTAAATTTCTGTGACTATCTTCCCTCAAGCAACTAGTAGGTACTATTGCATTCTGATTGATAGGCTTCTATGTCATGAAAATGTGACAACACTTGGACATTCCATTGCTTCCTTATGTATCTAGGGTGTCTAGGTAGGACAGAAGTAGCCTTTTTAAAGTATTTATTTTACCAATACTATCTTATTGTTGCTTCCATATCACTGTTCTTTCTATTGAGACTCCTTCCCTGGCTTGTTTTGATTTTCCACCAAAGATATCTACAGTATCAACAGTTACAAAAGTTGCTCTTCCCACTTTATTTTACTCTACTTTTTTGAAAGACATTCATTTTAATTTGCCTTGATTGTGGTCTGGTCAGCTTGAGAACACACATGTTCATATGTACCTGTCTAATGTTCGTTCAGGGTTAGTAAGAATCTGTTGCCCTTTGATAAGCCAGGAACTTTAGCTTGTTTTTCACGTCTCATTTATTTCCCCACCGCTGATCAGCTGATGGTTTGTACCTACAGCCATTAAGTCTATATTCCATTAGCCCCGAGCATAATTATTCCAGTCCAGAATGGAAGCTGGGCTCAAGAGTGGGCAGGAGAGAGAAGGCCCTATGCAAATTATCCCCAAAGAGTCGTTTTAAGCAAGACAAAGAAGACTTTATTGTCTCCCCATATTATAAACCCAAAGATAAGAAGGAAGTAAGTTGTTCATAGGGGAAGGAACCAAGAAAAATAGCCAAGATCTCAGCTTGCACTCACATGCCACCTCTTCCTTTTAATGCATCAACTTCATTCTGAAACTTTTTTGGTTCTCAGGCTAACAGTGAAGAAATATTGTTCTGAGGTCACAAAATGGCTAGACTGAGGCTAGAATATCTTTGTCCTGCTCTGAAATATTAAGGTAAAACTAAAAGTATTTTAAGTTAGGTGTCAACCACTAATCAAATTGAGGGCAGCTAGGGGTAATATGACAGGAAAGAAATTCAACTGTCCATCTCTTTGGGGTAGGTTATTTTCTAGAGAAACCCCCACCCCCAACTCAATGGACACCCATTGCACAATAGAATATCCAGAAACAAAAGCATTAAAACATTAGGGTAAACAGTGGAGATGTAATGGAAAAGTCAACAGTATAATGATACCTACTGAATAGCTCTTTCGAAATACAGCTGCTAGACTCTACCCTGACTTACTAAACCAGAGTCTCTAGGGCAAAGAGGATGATGGGTAATCCCAGGTGGATACCTTGAGGCCCAAAGAAAGGAAATAATTTGTCTTGATATAATTGTCTGTAATTGCTAACAATTACAGATGCAATCAGGATTAAATCTTATTCAGTAGTGGCCTGTCTGTGTCAACTATGCCAAGCATATGCATGCCAGAACTGGGACTAGAACGGGCAGAGGCTTGGACACTTTCTGGTTTTGTTTGTTTTTGTTTTACAGTGCAGAGGATAAAAGCCAGGGCCTTGTACAGGTGGAAGGCATGGATTCACTCACTGAGCTACTACTCAGGCCTTTATAGGTTCTTCAAAATGGAAATGAATTTGAAAAAATACAAACGTCCATGGGATGCAAAATTTCCCCAGGAAAGGTGATGATTTTCCTATATTTTACTGTCAAAATTAGCTTTAGTATCTTTCCTGGATCAGTATTGTCTGCTGGTCTCAAACCAGTTAGACCTGGCCCAGGGAGCAGAATGGTGAGGAGCAGCGACTCATTTCCCAAAAGCAAGGTTGGCCTGGGGATGTCGTTATTGGAGTGACTTTAGAAGCACTTCACTTCTGCTTCTCATTATTTCTCTTTGTACTTTACATGGTTTGAGTTTTAAAATTTGGATCTTAGGCATGTAGACTTGCATTAATCATAATCTACCATTCTTGATTTACTCTCATCATCGATCCATTTATGATCTTATTTTTCTTTTTACCTTGCTTAGTTTTTTTTTTAAAGCAGTATCCTTTTAAATGTGGCTATCAGCACAGACACTAGGCACTGTGGAATGACTTATGATGTCCAAGCATCCTCCCCAACTCCCTTACCAGGCTGCTGATGATTCTTATCTCTCCCTTCATTTTTAGGTGCTTCTCTTTACCTATATTTATTTGTAACAAGCATTACTTAAATTTAGTTATGTTTAACTTCATAAACGATATCATACTGTTTATAATCTCTGAATTTTCTATTTTTACTTAAAACTATATTGACAAAGGGGAAGGGGTAACTTCACAGAGAGAAATATGGCAGACACTATTTAGAGAACTCCATCAGCTGTGGGGCAAATCATTGACTTGATATGGTGCAATAAAAAGAACACAGCCAGCTGGGACGTGGTAGTGCACATGTCTAATCCCAGCACTTGGGAGAAGAGGCAGACAGGTTTCTGTGAGTTTGAGGCCAGCCTGGTGTACAAAGCCAGTTCCAGGACAGCCACATCTGTTACACAGAGAAACTCTGTCTCAAACAAAACAAAACAAACAACACAGCCCTGCTTCTGAAAGAATCTTGGCAAAGATAAAACAAAAAAGCTTAATCATAATAGAGAATCTGATAAATTCATATTTGCTAATATTCTATGAAATATTCTATGGCAACCTTCAAAAGCCTAAAAGTCACAAAAGTCAAATAAATATGGAAGAATTGTTCTAAAAGAAGGAAATGAATGATACATGACAAGTAAGTGCCCTGTGCTATTCTGAAATAGACTCTTTTGCCCTGAAAGGTATTTTGAAAATTTTGATGCAACTTCAACAAGATTTTCACATCCCGTGGTGGTTAGATATCAGTTCAGTGTTGCTTTCTGATTTTTGATTGTCATGTTATATACTGGAGAATGCCTTTGTTTGTGGAAAATATATCCAAAAATGTTCTTTGGAGTTAAATTAGCAGAAAGGTAAATTGTTTTCAAATGAAAATAGAGACTTATTTACATTATATTTGCAAGTCTTCTGTAAGTTTATGAAATAAGCACATTGTCAAGCTTCACCCAGATCTTCTTAGATCACCATCGTTCATATATTTTTGATTTCTGAATAACATTTCATTAAAGTTTATCTACTCATGGTCATCAAAGGCCAGTGAAGATTTTTACAGTTTTGCTATGTGACCAGTGCTATTGTGATGCATATATTGTATGTTTATTGGTAAGTTTCTCTCTCTTATCTGTGAAATCTCCAGGTCAGAGGCCATGTTTGTTTTCTCTGCTGTGACAAGTTACCACACACACATGGGAATTTAACAAAACAAGTAGTTATTCTTATAATTGTGAAGATCTAAAATGAGACATAAGGGACTGACATCAAGGTTCTGCACAATGGTTCTTTCTGGGGGTTCTAGAAAAACACATTTCTTTGCTCCTTTCAAATGTCCAGGACACTTATGTTCCCTGGCCTGTGGTCCTTTTCTTGGTCATCACTTGGTCTTGCATCATCAGTCACATCACCATCTCCTTTGATGTCAATCCTCTTGTGTGTCACAATTACTGCCTAACAATCCAGGAAAATCCCTTAGTGAACAAACCCCTTTTGCCCCTCCCCCCCAACAAAATAACTTTCACAGACTTTGTGGGCTAGGACATGGGCTGATTTAGGCTTTTCTCAGCCTGTTGCACAAGGTGTGGAAATGTTTAATTTTTAATCTGTTTGAATCTCTACTGACACACATCCTTTTCTTTGAACTATTTCAGGACTACTTTTATGTGGCAAATATCCTGAAGAGAGATACAATCATTCCCTAATTTATGGAATATTTGGAGTATCTTAAAGCAGTCTCTCAAGCCTACTGTTTTCCCTACTCTTTACAATTCCACAAGTACTATTACATTTAATCATAAGAAATTATTGGTAGTAGGTTGTCTTTGAGCTATAATGACAGTATTACCACTTTTAAGACATGTTCTCACATAACTCATGATGGCCTCAAATTTGTCAAGCAAATATGACTTATGTGACCTTGAATTTCTGATCCTCCTGTCTTCTCCTCCCAAATACTGTGACTATAAATGTTCACCAAGATTCCTAGCCAAAATTTTCATTTTTTCTAAATCAATATGACATCCCCATTGTATTTAGGAAGAAATGGGATTGATTGTGTGGGTAATAATTAGCTCATGCAATTTATAAGCATCAGAGCTACATTGAAAGCAAGGCCTTTTGACTCTATAGGACAGTGCTTCTTCTACAAGATTATTTGGAAAAGCTATGGGCATGGCAGTCATCATTAAGTGATCTTTCTGGTAAACTGCAATCACATCCTGGTTATCCAAAATGTGGGATCCAAATCCAAATAGTCCAACTTTGACTTCAGAGGCAATGACAAAGGGAACTCAACATCATTTTGGGTCTGAAAAATAAATGTTTACTTCTGAAAAAGGAAGACAAACATTTGCAGACATTTCAGATCAAGAGGTGGAGCTGTGTAGTTAAAAAAAAAACCCAAACACTGCATATGTAGAAGGCATCACAGCAACCATAACATGAAAAGGGCAAAAGATATGTTGAGTGAGGAACATTTTTTTCCAACCATCAATAAAGTATGAAGAAATTCAGACCAGAAGAGAAGGGTATTGTCTAACACTGGTAGAAAGGAAATCCATCTACATCCAGTCTTGTACACATCCCAGAATGAATCAGAGCCCAGACTCGCCCCAACCTCAGCAGGTCATTTTCCCTCTCTTATGATCTGTTTTCTCATCTTCCACATCAAAGGATTTAATCACTTGACTCTTCAGCAGTCATCCAGTTATGATATTCTGAGTGCTTCTACAAAACACAGAATGGGACTAAAACTGTGCCATTTTTTAAAGGCAAAGGGGTTGTGTTCCTCCCATCTACCCACTCACATTTTCAGGAGGTATAGTATAAATGCCATTTAATTTTCTAGACACATAATCTTTAGAGTAGAGAGAATGTTCAAAATTGAGAAGCCTCCACAGACCATGAGTTACATGAGATTACCTTCAAGCAAAATTTCAAGAGCAGCATAAACTATACCATTTATAATAGTAACAAAAGAGGAAGTACCCAGAAATAAACTTAAAGAAATATATACTACTTGTATGATGAAAGATTAAAATCCTTTTGAGGAATTCAAAAAGAATTGAACGAATGAAAAAGGCAATTTTCAAAAGAAAAATAAACCTCAAAAAGACATCACTTCATGGTAGGTGAAGGTGAAAAACAATCCCATGAATATACCAACTAGATCTTTTAAACTTTCTGATTTAGTGATATATATGTTAGCACTAAAGTTTATTTGGAAAATAAAAATATATACATCTATAAAAAATTCCTAGAAATAAGAATGACAAGAGAATAAGAACTTCCACATAAAAAACTGCTGTTTACTTGTCCAGCTGTTGGGGAAAAAGAAATAAGGTTCATTTTGGTTCAGAATACTAGCGTACAGTCCATCATGGTGGGGAAGTCACGGCGGCGGCAGTAGATGAAGGTGGCTGGTCACATTGTTTCCTCAATTAGGAAGAAAGAGTGATAAATAACCTTCCCAGCTTCCTGTCTGTTATATTTAGTCCAGGAGCACAGCCCATGGAATGATACCATCCACATAGAGTATCTCTTTTCACTTTTATTATCCCAATCTAGAAATTGCTCAATAGATACCCTGAGGTTTGTTTCCATGGTGTTCATAAGTACTGTCAAGTTGACAGCTAAGATTAACATCACAAAAGCCTTATAATTAAAATCATGTGGTTTTTGACTATGGCTAGAAAATATACCAGTAAAAATAAAAAGTTTTGAAATAAACCTAAGAATGGAAAGTTAATAGAAAATTAAAGTGGTGGTAGTTCAACTCATAAGAGATATTCAATATTTTTAAAATAAATTTATTAATAATCTAGGGGAAATAGATACATAAACCATCCTTTATCACAGTACAATGCAATCACCTTAAAGATAAAAAATAAAATACAGGTATTAAAAATAATGATGGGATACTCCTGTAAGTTCACTGCAGGAAAAGGTAGCTAGCTGTAATTTAAAAAATCATAAAATCTGAATAATAATAATTTTCACTGGTTAAAAAAATCAAGATAGCCAAAATAGCACAATAAGAAACAAAAAAAAGCCTAAAATGTGTAGTTCAATGACAGAAATGCCTTCTACTTTGTGCAAAGCTCTGAATTTGATCCTTAGCACAATAAAAATAAACAAATAAAATAAAGCAAAGAATAACCAGGAAAACAATTTTCAGCTCATAAAACATAGGGCTAATTTCTCTACCACATAAATAAGTCTTACAAATAATTTTCAAAAATGTAAAACTGGCCCCTAACAGGGAAGAATGAAGTTCCTAAAGAAGCCACCAAAAACACTACACAAATGTCTCAGGTATGTGAAAGAGTATTCATCGTCATTCACTCACAACAAGGAAAAATGTAAATTATGGCTACGAAAAAAAAACATTTTTAATTTGTCATTTGGGCAAAGCTCCAAATATATACAGCACTATCATATACTCTGTATGAAGGCTTAGACTGTTGTGTTTCACTACTTGGGTTTTATCTTGTACATATAAAAAATGCATGTACACAAGCAGGCTGCAGACACAGCACCAGAAGAGGGCCATGAGAGGCTGAAGTAGAGAAATTTGCAAGACTCTGTCCTTCCTCCCTCCCACTCCCAACAATTACCTGGAAAAGCATGGGATCCAGAGTACAGAAAGTGCTCATAGAATTTGGTATAACATCCTGATGGGAGTGACAGACTCCAAACAACATAGATGGTGGGGACAGCCGGGAAAAGTGGAAAGGGAGTCTGAAGCTGAAGGATCCTCACTGGCCCCTCCCCACACCTCTGTCATTGTCAGGACAGGGAGTTTTGGCAGAACTTGCGGCAATATCCTAAGGGACCTAAAAAGGTAAACACAGGTGATCAGGCCCCAAACATTACCTCAGTCACTTAAAGTCCTGAACAGAACAACTGGTCCCCAGAGCACCAGAGGCAGGGTTGTATTTTACAAACGGGGAACCACCTGGGATAATTCTGGAAGAAAATGGGTTTTAGCTACAAAAATTCTTCTCGCTGGAAGGAAATACTGACTTAATGTGTTTGAATTATTGAGACTAGCAACACCCCTTAAAGCCTGTGGAGACTTTTTTTTTTTTTTTTTTAGTTTTTATTGTACGTGTGTGTGTGTGTGTGTGTGTGTGTGTGTGTGTGTGTGTGTGTGCACATACATACAATGGTACATATGTGGAAGTGAGGGGACAACTTGCCAAGTCAGTTCCTTCCCTCCACCATAAGGCTACCAGAGCTCAAACTCGGGTGGCCAGGCTTGAGTGCATTTCCCCACTGAGCCATCTCACTGGCTCTGGAGAATGATTATGAAAGGACAATACAAGGGAAGAAAAGGACACTGGCTGAAGACATGGCACCTTCTACTTTACATAACTGCTAATTTTAATTTTCAATTTTTTTTTGGATTTTATAGTTTTGTTCTTCGATTGTTCAGTTGCATTGCAACTTGTGTCTCACGAGAAATGCTTCTAAGTTTGTCTTTGTCTTCCTTTAAATCAAATACACAACATTACCTGTAACCTATGTACTTTCTTTCTCATTCTTGCTTTACTAAGTCTTCCTCCTCTTCCCATTTCCTTCTCACTTCACTACTTAAATATGAACCCAGTTAATGGTAAGTAATTATAAACTGTATTTTCCCTAACTAGTTCCCTAGTGCTGCTCCCCCTTGACCTGGTAAGTGCACAGGTGTCTTCTCTGTTTAGTACTATTAACAGTTAACACAGGAGCTGCTCTCAAGCCATTCTATTTGTTACTGCATTTGGAAATAAAGGGAAGTAAAGCATAAATTCAAATGAAGACAACTCAGTAGAAGTACTCGGGTGAAATAAAACAAAAATACAGTGAGAGGGGTTGAGTTTAAAGACTAGAGGACACATATACCCCAATAGATGTGCAAAGCACAACAAAGAAACATAAAACACACTAGAGAGTAATCCACTCTGACCCTACACAAGCTTACAATGTCTAGGCACTAGGGAAACAGACAAGTGAATGAGATAGCAGACTTGCCACAAAAGGGTTTATTTCCAAGTCCTACTTTTGGAAAGAATGAATGACTGCACAGAGGACATTGGAAACATGGTGGGAACATTGAAACAGAAATGAAGGATCAGTTAAACCAAACAAATAACTCAGTGGAAAGCATCACCAACAGACAAGCCCAAGCAGGAGAATGAAATTTCAGAGATGGAATGGAAGAGAAGGTCAAGACATAATACATAAAGATATATATAAGAATAAAGTTAACAAACATGACCAAAACTTCCAAGAGTATATCCAAGCAACCAAACCTTAGAAATTTAGCCAGTGAAAGTATAACCAAGAATTTCCAAAAGGGGAAAATGATGAATGTTGAAACAGTATTTAGAATTCCAAATAGACATGACCAGGGAACTTCTTTGTAACTCTCATAGTCCTGGTGTCAAAACTGCAAAGTAAAAGCAGGACTCCCAGGCAGGAGAGGTGTTTACCTCTGTGATGACTGGTGGTGTACAGAGTTAGGAAAAGAAAACAATAGATATCATCTAAAGAGGGTATAAAAGTTTCAGAATTCTACAAAGGAAATGAAAGGTACTGGAAAAGATAGCTCAATTTTCTCATTAGAGAAGCAAGATGAACACACCTGCCATGTAGTTACCTGGTAGAGGAAGGTCCTCAGAACCACTTTTTTTTTGGGGGGGGGGGTTTCGAGACAGGGTTTCTCTGTGTAGATTTTCTGGAACTCACTTTCAACAGGTAGGCCAGACAAAAACGTAGCTGGAAGTTTCTCAGGTCCTGACCAATCCGCAGGATTGGTCAGGACCAATCTCTCCCACCACAGAGTGTTGTAATATTTACCAGCTGGATGGCCTATGGCTCAAGCTTCTGGATAGCTAGCTCTTACATCTTAAATTAAGCCAGTTCTATTAATCTATGTGTTGCCACGTAGCTGTGGCATTGCCGGTCTGCGGGCATGTTGCTCCTTGGGTTTGTGTCTCTCCCACCTCTGCCTTTCTTCTTCCTGTCTCTCTTGGATTTTCTGCCTGGCTATAAACTGACTCCCCATAGGTCAGAACAGCTTCTTTATTAACCAATCATAGCAACACATATTCACAGCATACAGAAAGACCATCCCACAGCACAAAAGTGGTGCAACCATACCTCCAGGACAAGCCTGTGGTCCTCACAAGCCTCGAATTCAATTCTGGGTGTGGCCGAGGTACTAATTCTTCTTGTGAGTGGGTCAACAGCTGAGAGAAATCTCATTTTGCTCCTCCATATGACATGGAGGACAGGAGCTGTGCCATTTTGAGAGAGAATCTCTGGTTGAAATTTTGTGGAACATCTCAGGTTGGGGAGCCCAAGCTGAGATTGCCACAGCATCATGGTTGGGAAAGGCATATAGAGGCGGGTAAGGGGAGCAGGATGGCTGGGCACAAAATGAGTGAAGGATGAAAGTGCTGAAAGGCCCTCCCACACTAGACAATGCGTGAGAAGAAGATGTCATTGCATCCATCACTTTCTATGGCTTCGAATAAATCTCATCAACTGAGAATTACTCCAGATTTTGTTTGGTCTGAGTTTGAGGACATCAGATTGATCAGATTCTGGGGTCACCATTCTGCTATCTACTATTGTTGGTTCTGGGAACTCTGACGTTCTAAGGATATATATGACACATGCAGCAGCAGCAGCAGCAGCAGCAGCAGCAGCAGCAGCAGCAGCAGCAGCCTCCACTCACAGCAAGGCTGTTGATGGTCAAGAGGGCTTGAGAGCAGCAAGGCGGGTTTCCTGCCTGTACCAGTTCATTATTGTGGTTTCTCTAATACTCCCGGTGCATTTAGTGGACAGCACACAGCTAACACATTAGCTACTCACACAGGGTAATATTCAGGGATTCTTGGGGAAGGGAGTGAGTGTAGCATGAATCTTAACAGGTTGTATTAATAAAATCAAACCTTGCCAGGTATTAGGGTGAACGCTTGAAGATCAGAGAAGCAGAACAAGCCACAGCTACCTCAGCTGATCCTGTTTCCTTAGCCTGGAAGCCTCTGAGTCCTCATCCAGAATGGGTCTCTGCTGAACGGCTGCTTAAAAGCTTAACCAGCCAAATGCTTCTAGTTTCTGGTCTTCACATCTTATATACCTTTCTACTTTCTACCATCACTCCCTGGGATTAAAGGCTCACTTTCTGGGATTAAAGCCATGTGTCATCATGCCTGGCTGTTTCCAATGTGGTCTTGAACTAACAGAGATCCAGAGGGATTTCTGCCTCTGGAATGCTAGGATTAAAGGTGTGTGCTACCACTGCCTAACCTCTATGTTTAATATTGTGGCTGTTCTGTCTCTGACCCCAGATAAGTTTATTAGGGTGCACAATATTTTGGGGAACACAATATCACCACAGGTGAGAGAATCTGCACAGTCCATAAAATACAGAGACAAGTATGGCCTGTAGAGGCCCTTGATAGGAAAATATCTGCTGTGAGGCAAGTTCTAAAGGGCATAGATACCAATAAAGATTCAGCAACAGTGTAACCAATAGAAAGATGAGTCCAGAGTTCAACTGATCCTTGACTTTCCATACCTATGACTAGCAATCTCCAATATTTGAGGACTCAGAGACAGGAGCACCTTAAACACATCTTTTTCTTTCTTTTCTGATGTAATTCTGCCCCATCACATTTTTGCTTGTGTATGTACATATTAGAATGTGTGTACAGGTAAGTGTGCACATATATATGTTTGTGCATGCATGTAGAGCCCAAAGGTTGATATTGGGTATCCTCTTACCTGCTTTCCCCCTTATTTTGGGGACAAGATCTCTCACTGGAGTTCACCAAGCCCCAGGGATCCCTCTGTTTCCATCTCCTCATCACTAGGTTACGGGTATGGACTGCCTCTTGAAGCCTTTTTACAAGTGCTGTGGGAATTGAACTCATCTTCTCACGCTTACACAGGAAGCACTGGGTCATCTGCCTAGCCATTGCTTTTTGTTTCCTATATGTTTGGCAGATTTATACTGTTTTTCATTTTTAAAATTTATTATTCCCTTTTACACATGAATCCAATTGTGCTCGTGTTTTTGTTTTTTCCATTTGGGGACAATGTATATTTCATTTTCTATTTTTTTCATTTTTGCACACAGTCCTCTCTCCATGGCCATATATTTAGTAGTATCTTGACTTTAAAATTTTTACATTTTTAAAATAAATAACCTTATGGTTTTATTGTCATTCATTTCTTATGCATACCCAATTCTGTTTTTTAAGCATTTTTATTATTGGGAAATGTGTTTGGTTTTCAGGTTTTAATTTTTGTATTTTTTTTTATTGCTTGATTGTATCTCTTCCCCTCCACATAATTTTTTTCTCTTTTTTCCTTCCATCTATCTAACCTTGCTTCTCTTTCACTCTCTTTTTCTATATCTTTCTTTTATTCCATTCATCTACTATTTCCACACTTACTCTAAAAAATCTTAAACTTTATTGGACATTCTAAAACAGTTTTCTCACTTTCAGTACTACTCTCTAAAAATATATCTGTGGGATGTAATTGACTTTAAATGCATTTTTGTATCTTCTTTGGTTTGATGTAGTTACTGCTATAGAAAGTTGTTTCCTCCTTTCTTAGTGCTATTGGCAGTAGAGCCTTCAAGAGTAGGCTGCTTAATAGGAAGCTCCCATCATATACATACATATGCATACACACCACACATACATATTACATATACAAATAGATATTCACACATATGTACACATGCATGCACACACAGAGATACACACATATACATAGACACACATTACACACAGATATACATACACACATATCACATATGCATACACACACAGGCAGACACACACACACACACAAGTACACACACATTTAGAAATATCCAAACCAATGGATGTACAAATAATGAAACAGAAACACAAAAAAACGTAAGAACAAGGCAACATGGTTCTTCCAAATGATTATAACTCCTGAGCCCAGTGATACTGAAATAGGTAAAATGCCAAATGCAAAGTGCAAACATTTGCTAGTAAAAATGGCAAATGACCTGGAAGGAAATAAAAAACAACAGGTGGACTTAATCAGGCCTTATGTAGGGAAGCAGTGATGTAGAGGAATAGGTAATAATATTAATGAGAAAATCAGCAATGTAGATGAAAAAGAAACACAAAATAAAAATTAAATATGGTAATTAATATTTTGAAAAAATAGAAATGTTATCAATAAAAATGCAATGAATCAAATAAAAAATTCAGGGGAAAGTATTACCAATGGACTAGACAAGGAGAAGGAAGATAGCATATTGGAGGACAAGATTATACAAATACTGCCTTCATGTTCTTTAAGTAGGAGCTATGACCACAAGATTCAAGAGTTCTGGGAAATGATCAAGAGACCAAACCTAAGAAACCACAGAACAGATGGAGCTAAGGTAAATCCTAAGGCATAGAGAATTTATTCAATAAAATTATAGCACATTTCCCCAAAGCTAGATAAAGGAACACACATTTAAAAACAAGAAATGAATATATTCCTAGACATATCTGACATAACTAATAAAAATCAAGAATATATAAACAATTTAGACTAATTTATAATAATAAAGAAGATTGAAGTAGTGATAGAAAATATTTCCAACATTGTGAATACCAGAATCAGATGGATGCATGGCTAAATTCTTCTAAACTTTTAAAGAAAAGAAAACACCAAAGTTCTTAAATCTGTCCCACAAAGTAAAAAGGAAAGAAATGCTACAAAATTCACTCTACAGTATCAGCATTATGTAGTTAAGGATACATCAAAGCGTGAAAAACATACCAATTTCCCTGATGAACTAGACACAAAAATTCTCAATAAAATGCCCGCTTATTGCACTCAAGAACAAAGTAAGTTCATACGCTATAATCAGTTGGTTTGATTTTACAGATTCAGGGTAGGGTCTACATATGTGAATTAATAAGTGGTTCAGCACATAAATACACTTAAGTACAAAAATCATATGATTATCTCAGTTGATTTTTTAAAAGGCCTTGAACAAAGTTCAACATCCCTTTATGATGAAATTCCCCCAAGGAAATAATGAACAGAAGGAACATGCATCAGTATAACAAGGACTATATATTAAATGAGGATACTGAGAACCTTTGCTCCCAAATCTAGAATGAAGGAAGAGTGCCCATTCTCCACACTCTCATCTAGTGTAAGTCAAGTTTTATTTAGAAAAATAGGAAAAAAATATAAAAATGATGCAGACAGTAAAGAGAAGGAGTCAAACAACCCTATTTGTAGGTGAAATTGGTCTATAGTTTTGTTCGTATTGTCTTTGTCTAATTTTTGGCATTTGGATAGTGCTAGCTTCACAGGATGAAGTTGGTAGTATTTCTTGACTTTATGTGTTATGAAAAAGTTTGATGAGAAGGAAAAATAGGTGTATAGAATAAGAAGGTAGAAAGTAAAAAAATAGAAAGAGGATGGGGAACAGATCACATATCTGTGTTGTTTAAGTGGAATACTTCAATTATTTTTGGAAAAATTAGTGCCTGGAAATCCTGGCCCCTGTAAAAGCAGAAGGACCAAGAAGAGACTTCATGACTGAGCCATCTTTTCACAGACTTGGGGGCTATCTTTATCTGTGCTCTCTGGCTAAGAAAATTGACTTTTATAGATTGAAAAGTGTAATGCAAGTAATATTTTAACAAGCAAATAGCTATACTAGCATCAATATTCCAGAGTGACTATAAAGTGAGTTTAAGTAAACACCTTATCATAGTATCTATTTATGATAATGTAGTTGGAAATTGGAGAAAAGCATTCCCAGTTAAAACGTTTCAAACTCAGGTGGGCAAAGGTTTCATATTGAGGGACTTCTTGAACAAAAATGCATATGGTGATGAGTTGGCCTTCAGAACTACATTTTTTCCAAAGGGCTTACTCATCTCAGTAGAGCTGAAATTCTGAATCCTCTGGGGCACCAGTACTTAACATTTATTTTCCTTACCTCCACACCTGTGTTAGCACAACTTGTGGAGAAAGAAAAAGACTAAGTATTACACTGCAAAGCTGTTTCTTTAGTCTTTAAAACCTAAGAAATTATTCAGCTGGGCTGTTTTGTTCATGGACAGTTTTTCCAACATATTGTCAAAATGCCCTCAACTCTCAATAAATATGAACAATGGTAATGAGTATGGAGGAGGCAATGGAAGCAAGGCCACTGCATTCGTTACTTGTCTTGTTACTGAGACTAAATACCTGACAAAAACAACTTACAGAAGAAAGAGTTGTATTTCGGCTCATAGTCTGTGGGAAGAGTCCATCATCGTGGTGAAGTCATGGCGGCAGGAAGTGGAGACAGCTGGAAACATTGCATCCTCAGTCAGAAAGCAGAGAGAAATGAATGCACATGCACTCTTGCCTCCTACTTTTCATTCAACCCAAGCCCCCTGAACATGAAGTGTTTCTTCCCACAATTAGGGTGAGTCTTCCCACCCTAATTAACCTAATTAGAAATTCCCTCACAGACATGCCCAGAGACTTGTCAACTTGTCTTGTCAAGTTGGAGATCAGTATTAACCATCATACACATTCAGAGTAGCAGAATTCAGAGGCAATAGCACAACAGAGTTGCAGAAAGGGCATGTTAAAGAGCTTAAAAAAGAAAGAGGGGGGAGGGAAGGAGGGAGGGAGAGGAGAAGAGAAGGAAGAAAGGAAGTGAGGGAGGGAGAGAGGAAGGAAGGAAGGAAGGAAGGAAGGAAGGAAGGAAGGATGGATGGAAGGAAGGAAACAAGAGGTTCAAACTGATGATTAGCATCCTTCTGCAACATTCTATTTTGTTAGCAAGAGTCAGCATACTCCTTTCCATCCCTTTCATTTCCCCACAAAATGTTATATCCACTTTACCTTAAGTAAATCTGTGTTATTCCACATGCTTCAAAATGTAAAGTAAGCATCATGAATTTCAGAGTCAAATGAAAGGGAGTTTCTTTTTTTATTCTTTTCTCATTGGTCCTGGAGATTGAACCCAAGGTCTCACACAGGTGAGCCTTGTTCTCTGCAACTGAACTAATCCCCCAACCCCAAACATGGGATTCAGTTACGACTCTGCCACTTACCTACCTACAATCATGCATAAACTGAATGTATCTGTAAGCCTCAGATTTCCCTTCTGTAGAATGGATAAGCCAATTTCATGGGTCTGTTGTAAGAAGCATAATGTACTGAGGAAACAATTGTTGAGAACCTGCCAAGTGTTCTACGTACATGGTTATCTCAATTCATCTTCAAAACTGTTGAGATAAGTATCTTCCCCCTTTTTATGGATTAAGAAACACTTCCAGATGGCCTAAGAAATTAGTCCAAGGTTAGTGGCAGAAACAAGATCTTCAAAGTCAGGTTGAATCTGGTCCTAACATCTATGTTGTTTCCACTACACAGCACTGTTTTTCACAATGTCTGCTAGAATATCTGAGAGGTGGTGTCTGTGATGCTCAAACTGTTTTTCTGCCTCTTCCTGAAACTTCCTTTCCTTTACTTGTAAGATCTCCACCTCCTTCCTGGTCTACCCTCCTTCCTTTAGTCTTCCAACAATGGTGATTTGCTTCTCAGAGTCTGCTTTTGATTCTCAGCTACAACTCACTCACTAGGGTCATATGAATCTATTTGAAACTGTTAGTCATGATCTCTCTCTTCTCTGGTATATGCTGCTTTCTCAGCCAGCATCTTACATTCCTGTGTCTATATTTTCTACCTCAGAGGCTTCCCTGGTGCTTTGTGCCCCTGGCTGAAGAGAATTTGTTCAGTTCCTTCTCATCTTGTGTATTGAAAGCTGTAGGTGGGAGGATTTGGATCTTTTCCAGTCGCCTCATTTGAGGAGAACAGCCCCTAGTGATCCCTGACATTCTCTGTGTTTTCTGCCTGGAGGCCCATAGTGATGGGTCCCCTCACTTGTTCCCTCTTACAGGATTCATTTCTCAGACATACCCAGTAATAAATAACAACATAAATGATTGTGTCTGCTAGCTAATTGACTATAACATAGGCGACCAGCCTCTGGGGCAACACAGCATGTTACTTGTAATTAATCACCCTCATCCCAGCCTGGCTACCTAACTATGGCAAATCACATAGCAATTAGGTACTTTCTGAGTAGATCTTCCTGCCAGAGTTGGATAATTGAAAAATATAATATTAATGCTACTTTCTGTATATTCTCAGAACCATATTGGTGCTCTGTGCTAGGCACTGTGGTAAATGCTGTACAAGTTTGCAAGATGATAATAAAATAGATTCTACCATCTAGGTCAACACAGCTAAGTATATGACCAAATTAAAGTCTAATTTGATACATGATGTATGAGAGATACAAATGCATTCCTATGACATAAAGGATGCATTTTGTTAGAGAAATGGGACAACTAACAAATGAAATAATGAAATCAGATTGTGGTAAGGTGGTGCATGTGAGAATCACCTTTGAGAGTAATTCAGAAGTATAGATTCCTCCAGCCTACACAATACTTAATAACTCAAGAAAAGAGGCATCAATGTCCATATCTGAGGAATTCTAATGCCAAATATATTTTAAAACAATTAACCAAGTCCCATCCTGCTCTCTGAAAGTTTTGAATCAGTCTTATTTCAATAAGAATATTGTTAAATTTTTGAGAATTCCACACTATGTATTTTGATCATATTCACCCCTAATTCCTCCTCCTAACTCCTCTCTGATAGATCTCTAATTCCCCCACAGTCCTGTAACTTTATGCCGTCTTTTTTAATTTAATAACCAACCAACTCTAACTACTGCTGTCCATATACCACTAGGTGTGAGGTGGTCACTGGTGCATGGTTGACCCCACAGAACCCGCACAAAAGCCATCAACTGCTCAAAGCTCATCAGTTAGGGGTGAGGATTCATGAACTGCTTCCTCTTCTGTACTAGAATATTGACTGACAAGATGTGGTGCAGAACTTGTGCGGTCAACTTTCGCTGCTCACTAGTTCAGGGGTGCAGTGGTCCTGTCATGTCAAGAATATACTGTTTTACTGTGTGGTCCTCCTGAACCTCCAGCTCTTAAAACCTTTCTTCCACAAGTTTATTATCTGATCTTTGGGGTTGGGGTGTATGCTGGTTAAAATGTTGTCAACTTAAGATAATTGGAGTCATCCAGGACCAAGGAAACTCAATTGAGAGAATGACTACCAGAATGCTAGTATGCAAGTCTATAGGGTATCTTCTTGATGAATAATTCATGTGGTAGGGTCCAGCCCATTGGAGGTAGTGCTGCTATTCCTGGGTATGGAGTCTTGGGGAGCATAAGAATGCAGGATGATGAATTGGCCATCTTCTGTAACCAGGTAGCTTTCCATGGTAGGACTAGGACTCTAACCCAGCCATAAAACCTTCAACCTACTATCTATCCTGTCTGCAAGATGTGTGGTCTAATTTGAAGCCCACACCACAAAAGAAAGCACATGCCCAACACTGCCTTGATGACCAGGAACTGGAAGTTAGACAGCCCAGGGACCTGGGATAAAAAAAAAATAAATAAAATAATTCCTAATGATATTCTGCTGTAGTCATAAATTGGTGTCCTGCCTTATCATCATCAGAGAACCTTTTTCTGGTAGCTGATGGGAGCAGATGCAGAGACCTACAGCCAAACATCAGGCACAGAGAGAGCCCAAATTGGATATCTCTACAAGGTCTCTTTCCTTGGAGCTCAGGGAACCCTAAAGAAGAGAGGAAGAAAGAATTGTAGAAGTCAAAGGGGTCAAGGACACCAGGAGAACACGGCCACTGAATCAACTAAGCAGGATGCATATGGGCTCAGATAGACTGAAGTGGCAATCATGGAGCCTGCATGGGTTTGCAATAGGTCCTCTGCAAATGTTATAGTTATTAAGTTGGTGTTCTTGTGGGACTCCTAACAGTGGGAGTGGGGGTATCTCTGACTCTTTTGCCTGCCCTTAGGTACCTTTCCCTTTTACTGGGTTGCCTCATCAAGCCCTGATATGAGGGTTTGTGTTTAGTCTTATTGTAACTTGTTATGCCATCTTCATTTGATATCCTTGGGAGGCCAACACTTTTCTAAAGGGAAATGGAGGAGGAGTGGATGGGGATGGAGGAGTGGAAGGAGTGGAGGGAGGGAAAACTGTGGTCAGTATGTATTGTATGAGAGAAGAATAAAGAAAAAGAAAGCAGGTTAAATAAGTCATGGTGCTGGGCAGCAGTGGTGTATGCCTTTAATCCCAGCACTTGGAAGGCAGAGTACCAGGTGGATCTCTGTGAGTTAAAGGCCAGACTGGTCGAGAGAGAGAGAGAGAGAGAGAGAGAGAGAGAGAGAGAGAGAGAGAGAGAGATATCCAGGACAGTCACCAAAAACTACATGGAGAAACCCTGTCTTGAAAAATAAAACAAAACAAGAAAAAAAAAAAAACAAGTCATGGTGAGGAAGCCAATAAGCAGCATTCATTCAGTGCCTGCCTCTACGTTCCTGTCTTGAGTTTCTGACTTCCTTTACAAACTGTGATCAGGATAATTAAAGCAAACAAACCCTTTTCTCCTTAAGCTGCTTTTGGTCATGGTATTTTATCACAGCAATAAGAAGCAACCTAGCACAGAGTATGATATAGATATCCCTTTTGCACCTGAGCACCCTACAGAAATGTATTCTCTATATACTGACCAGTATTTTAGTTTCTGAATTAGCCACCACCCACCGAACAAAGAAACTTTTCTGATGAGGTCTAAAAACTTCACTAATCTGTGGATAGAGAGATATCAACTTAGCACATTGATACTATGTCCATTTAGCAGAATAATAATGGGAGGTTCTGTGAGCTCCCCAACCATGGGTTTTGGGCCAAAGATGCAATACCAAGCATGTGTTTCCTCCTTTGAAGCAGGTCTTAAACATGTTCAGATTTGTTACCCCCACAACATTTGTATCACTATTGCACCTATAAGCAGTCATATCTTGCCACATTAGTCATTACTGCAGTTCACAGAGTTCATAGATGCATAAGACTCTTAATAATTTTCCCTCCAACAGCCTGCACAGCATCTTTCAGGGCCAGGAGAGATAGCCAGCAGGAAAGAAGCTTCCTGACCAATACCAATTTGATTTTCCCATGTCTTGTGACCAATGTATATGTTGTCTTCAGCAATAGGGTCTTAACATCAAATTCTGGTGGGTAACATGTCTCTGCTTCAGACTCTTCATTATTCTTTTGTCTCCAATTTACCAAAGTTCCTTTTAAAATGTAATGTTCAAAATTGGACAGGCTAAGGCTAGAGAGATGTCATAGAATTTAAGAGTACTTATTGTTCTTGAAGAGGACCTGAGTTAGTTTCCCAGTACCCACCTAACAGCTTACAACCATGTATAACTAGAGTTCAAAGGGATCTGCTCCACTATTCACACTTTCCTGGGTTCCAGGCATGTATATAGTACACTATACATATGTAGACTAAATACTTATGCCAAAGTAAATCTAAAAATGTTTTCAATTGAACTTTTTTTAAAAAAAATAGCCAAGTTTTACAGCCTGAAAAGATTTCTCAGTGGTTAAGAGCACTGGATGTTCTTCCAAAGGACCCAGGTTTGATTCTCAGTATTTATGTGGCAGCTCAAGACTATCTTGAAGATCCAACATCCTCTTCTAGTCTCTGCAGGCACCAACCATGCATGTTGTGCATAAACATGCAAAACATCCATGTATCTATGCCCAGGAGTGGTAGGCTAGCACAAAACAGATTGTGTGTGTGTGTGTGTGTGTGTGTGTGTGTGTGTGTGTGTGTACATATTTTCTGGGTTTTTTTTTTTTTTTGTCTTATTGGCTCTCTTCCTTCCTTCTTTCCTCTCTTCCTTTCTTCCTTCCTTCCTTAATTTCTTTCTTAGTTTATTGGTTTGAATTTTAGTTTTGTGTTGTTGCTTGTCCTGGATTTGTTTTTGAGCAAGAAAAACCATGAACTTGAGTGGATAGAAAGATGGACAGGATCTGTGAGAAGGGGAAATAGCATGACTAAAATATACTCAATGACAGAAATGTTCATAAAAACTGGAAAAACATTTATACACATAAAAATTAATATGTTTTTTAATAGACAGGGAGTCCAAGGGATTTTATCCTTCCCATGATTGGAGGAAACAAAAGTCTTTGTAGGTCCAAATGTGGTACAGTACTCTTGAGTCTCCATTGTCTTTGGTGATAATACTTCTCTTATTCTTTGATACAATAATGCTCTCTTTATTTTATTTATTAATACTGTTTTTTCTGTGGATATTGCTCTGTGTAAATAAAGTTCTGATTGGCCAGTGGCCAGGCAGGAAGTATAGGCAGGACAAGAGAGAAGAGAATTCTGGGAAGTAGAAGACTGGAAGGAGACACCGCCAGCCACTGCCATGGAAAGCAACATGTAAAGACACTGGTAAGCCACAAGCCATGTGGCAAAGTATAGACTAACAGAAATGGGTTAATTTAAGATAGAAAAGGTAGATAACAAGCAGCCTGCCATGGCCATACAGTTTGTAAACAATGTAAGTTTCTGTGTGCTTTCTTGGTTGGGTCTGAGCGACTATGGGACTGGCGGGTAAGAGAGATTAGTCCTGACTGGGCCAGGCAGGAAAACTCTAACTACAGGTCTCAGGAGAAACCTCCCCTGCTGTTATTTTGATATTGGTTGCTTTTGCTCCAGAACAATGAGAAAGTCAATTTCTATTGTTTAAACTATCTGATACTTTGTTTGGTGCCCCAATAAATGGTCATACACATTCTCCTCAGATGTGAATTGCCATGTTGTCTACATGGTTCTTGCCTAGATTTCCTTTCAAGATGATCTTTTTCTCAGAGCTTGATGAAGGCATTTTATATGCCCAGCTGGAAGCTATGCTGAGCATGAATTGTCACTATACTTGGAGAAATGATACAGCTTCATGAGGTTGAAAAAGCCCATTGATTCCAATGCAGGCATGAGACATATACTAGAAGTGACAGACAGTAACTTGGAGGATGTGCCAGACCTCAGGCTTGAGGACCATTCTGGATATCCCATGATGGAATATGCTCAAGCAAAGCTGCAAAATCAAGGAGGATAGTTTGTTTAAAAAAAATCTGACACTAGAGATAGAATTGCATTACATACCATATAGATGCAGTTTAGTGACATGGTCAGCAATGTCAGCTTTGGAGTTGGGTTGTTGCTTTTAACTCTTGACAGTGTGAGATCGTGACTCACAGAAAGTCCTAACCATTATATTATACAACTCTCAGCAAGTTTTTCTTATTGTTATTAAAAGTGTGAGCTTGAGAAAGAAGTAGGTAGGTGTGTGTGTGTGTGTGTGTGTGTGTGTGTGTGTGTAGAAAGTACAAATAAATATGAAATAATGTTTGTAAACAATATAACATAGTACATAAAATATACCCTGACACTCAAAAATGAGTTCTGTCCTACCCTCCATCTTCATTTCCTCCTCCTCTCTTTCTCTCTCCTTATTCTGCATTTGCTTTTGGACAAATCTCTGTAAGCAACCATTGCTGACCTAGAACTTACCATGTAGACCAGGCTGGGTTCAAATATGTGGCAATTCTTCTGCTTTTACTTACTGAACCCTGAAATTTCAGATATGTGCTAATACACACAGTTTCCTTTTGGATAATTTTTAACTTTTTATGTTACTAAGGAGGCCAACTATATTCACCAAACGAGCCAGTTCCAGTTTTTCAGGTATTCACTTTTTAGTGTCAGTTTTACTAATATGGTAATACAATCTGTTCCTTCATCTCCTGGACACTTTGCTTGATTTCATAAAGTGTTGAGTATCATTCCTCCCTTCTCCAAATCTGGAATGCCCCTAAGGCCTACTTTGATGGAATGACCCTGCTAATTCAAGAAGGTGTGCCTATTTACCAAATTTCCTTTTTTTTTTTAAATAAAAAACTTTTGAAATGACTAGAATATTCTTTACAAATTTATCTGCTCAATTTTTCCAATGTGAGCTCACCCAAGTTTTTAAAACTGGTCTTAATGTTGACAATTTACAAAAGATCATAGAGTCAATCTTTGGTGATTAATGCTTGTGAGGTTTTGCTGTGAAGTTGAGAGATGAAAGTATTATAGTCATGCCATTTGTTCTAGGTTTAACTACTATGATGTGATCAAAGAGAATGCCACATATCTGGGTTATGATATGTTGTGCATCTAACTGTACTTATGGTCATTCTTTACTTCTCTTCTTACCTATTTCCCTTCATGCTTGGATTAAGAAGAAAATCAAAATTCTAAGTACCTCCTTAGCCTTATAAGCTCAGTGACTATTTAAATCAAGGGTCAGAAAACATAGTTATAAAGGTGCCAGCTGATAACATTTCCTAGAGTGTGTAGACCTTATGGCCTGTGCCTCATTTATTCAACTCTGCCCTTGTGCCTATGAAAGACATGAATAATACTAAAAGGTATCTATGCATTCAAATAAATATCTAAGAATGAAACTAGATTCATATCTCTCTCACTCTGAACAAAAGACAATTTAAAATGGATTAAAGACCTTATTGTAAGACTTGATGCTCTTTAATTGTTGGAAAAAAACAGAGATAAAACACTTCAAGATATAAGCATAAGGGTTTATGAAGAGGACTACAATAACACAAGAAGTAATCCAAACAAGTAACAAATGAGATTACAAGAAATAAAAAACCTGCTTCTGTAGCTGGAGACCTTCTCTCCAGCCCCTGCCAAGCCCTGTTTGTCCAACAACCCACTTATAAAATAAACACACAGACACATATTATTTAAACTGCTTGGCCATTAGCTCAGGCTTACCATTGTCTAGCTCTTACTGTTATATTTAGCCCATTTCTATTAATCTATACTTTGCCATGTGGCTTGTGACTTACCAGTACCTTATATCTTCCTTGTCTTGGCAGCTGGCTATGTCTCTCCCCAAGCCTATACTTCCCGAATCCTCCTCCTCCTTGTCCCGCCTACCCTGGCTACTGGCCAATCAGCACTTTATTTATTTTACCGAATCAGAGCAACACATTTGACATACAGAACATCCCACACCATGCTTCACAGGAGAAAAGACAACTGTGAGAATGAAGAGACAGCCTATAGAGGGAGGAAAGTGTTTGCAGCTACACATCAAACATGGAATCAGTACCTAGAATCTATAATGAACTGCAAAATTTGAATAGCATAAACCTAAATCATCCAATCATTAAATAGGCTAATTGACTGAATAGAGAGATTTCCTTCTTCCTTTTTCTGCCCCCCTGGCCTGATTGGACACCTGATGGCCTGGGAATTGAACCTAGGTCCTCTGGGACATCAGCCAGTGCTCTTAACTGCTGAGCCATTTTTTTTTCTCAGAATAGATAGTTTTTAAAGAAGACAAATGGCGATTTTTTTTTAAGTGTTCAACATATTTAGCCATCAGGAAAATGCAAATTAATTTTATTTTGAGAAGTTGCATCTACTAAGTCACACCTGTCATCACAGAACTTAATAGGCAGATACAAAATTACAGCCATACCTTCAAGGCAAGTTTGGTCTACCTTAGACATTCTGAGCCAGCCAGGATTACACAATGAGACTTTCTCTCTAAAATAATAAATAAGTAAGTTATTTGAAATTCCATCTCATTCCAGTTAGAATGACTTACATTAAGAACACAAATGACTCTGCTAGACTCTAGTCCCAGAACATGCTACAGGCAGGACACACTGTACATCAAATGTTTGGTGGCTGGGTTGGTGTCCTAATCCCTCCACTAGAGGCCTTGTTTCCTGTGGTAGTTTGAATGTAATTGGTCCCCATAAGCTCATAGGGAGTGGCACTATTAGGAGGTGTGTGTGACTTTGTTGGAGAAAGTGTGTCACTGTGGGGGTGGGCTTTGAGGTCTCATATATGCTGAAGCCACACCCATTGTCTCAGTTTACTTCCTGTTCCTGTGGATCAAAGATGTAGTATAACACAAATATATTTTTTTTTTACTAAGAATCATCTTACTTTTATTTTTATTTATTTTTAAATATTTTTATTTTAAAATTAATTTAATTTTACATATCAGCCATGGATTCCCCTGTCCTCCCTCCTCCCACCCCCCATTCCCACCTCCTCCAAGGCAAGGTCTCCCCTGGGGAGTCAGCCCAGCCTGGTAGATTCAGTTGAGGCAGGTCCAGTCCCCTCCTCCCTGCTCAGCCTTGGTGTAACACAAATCTTAAAATGTCTTATTAATTAAAAAACCTGGAGGTAGATATTGGAGTGAATACTGAAAGATTAGAGAAGCAAAACAAACCACAGCTAACCTCACCTCACCAACTTCTCAGCCGATTCTGTTTTCTCAAACTGGAAACCACTGAGTCCTCATCCAAATGGACCTCAGTTGAACTGCTGCTAAAAGCTTAAAAGCCTCTAGCTCCTGGTCCTTATGCCCTATATACCTTTCTGCTTCCTGCCATCACTTCCTAGGATTAAAGGTGTGTGTCACTATGCCTGGCTGTTTCCAGTGTGGCCTTGAACTCAGAGATCTGGATGGATCTCTGCCTCCCAAATGATGGGATTAAAGCACTGGAGTAGTATTCCCCTTTCTCCATATCCTCATTAGCAGAATACTCATCAAAGAGATCAGAGAGATTTCATCAAGCAACTGATAAGAGCAGATGCAGAGTCCCACAGCCAAGCAATAGGCAGAGCTCATGGAATCCTACAGATCAAGAGGAGAAGAAAGGATTGGAGTGACCAGAGGGATCAGAGACACCAGGCCAACAGAATCAACTGACTGGTACTCATGGGAGCTCAAAGAGATCAGGAAGCCTAATGGGTCTGACCTAGTTCCTCTACATATATATTATAACTGAGTAGCTCAGTGTTTTTGTGGGACTTGTAACAGTGGGAGCAGGGCCTGTGTCTGACTCTTGCCTGTGGGACCCTTTTCCTTCTACTGTGGTTGCCTTGTCCAGCCTTGATATGATGGTATGTGTCTGGTCTTATTGTAGCATATTAAGTCATGTTTGGTTGATGACCCTGGGAAGTTTGCTCTTTTCTGATGGGAGATGGAACAGGTGTGGATCTGGGGGAGAAAGGAGGTGTGGAGAAGAGCCTGCATGGAGGGGAGAGAGGAGAAACTGTGGTCAGGATGTAATAAATGAGAGAAGAATATATATATATATATATATATATATATATATATATATATATATATATATATATATGTTATGGTAAAAATGGCCAAAGTCATCACTTAAATACAGATTAAAAAAACACACAAATAGCAACAAATTCCAAAAAAGCTATGGGAAAATAGGAAGACTTATGCTTTGCTGGTGGAAATATTAATTGGTGTAGCCACTATGGAAGTCAGTACAAAGATGCCTTGAATATCTAAAAATGGAGTGCCACATGATCCCACAATACACTTATACTTATTGCTGCATCATACACAATAATCAAGATATGAGCCAGCCTAGATATCCATCAACAGATGAATGGAAATAAAACATAATATGTACACAATGAAATTTTATTTGTTTGTGAGGATATGATACTCACAGAAAACCGATGGAACTGGAAACTATCATGTCAGGAGATATGAGCCAAACCCAGGAAGACAAATAGCCTCAGATTTTTTCTTATATATAAAAACCTGTTTTTAAATTATATTTGTGTATATTATATATTGTGTATATGTAGATTATAGGACTATAAAAGAGATAATGAGAGAGGTAAATACCTTAAGGGAAGGAAAAGTAAATCAAGGTAACAAGATATGTCACATGAATGCACAAGTGGGTATTCTCTAGGAGTGGGGAGGAACCATCCAGGCTGGAGAAAGGGTCATGGGAGAGGGCATTGAGAAGTTCCATGAATTAGAAAAAATATAACACAAATGTAAAAAAAAATTCTGTAATGGAACCCAATGGCTTTGTATGCTAACTTGTAAAATTAATTAAAAATGAAAACAGAAAGTATTTAGTATGTTTGTTTTTCTTTAAACACAAAACAAATACCACATATTTTCTCTCATGTGGAATCTCGATTTAAATACATATGTAGGACATGAAAGTACTAAGGAGAGAATGGTAGAATGGAAAACTTCTAAAATGTTAGGGGAGGGGAACAAGAGAAGGTAATGATTCATGTTTATGGCAAAAGGAAAAGGAAACTATCAAGAGGAGAGAAAGGAAGGGAGGGCTGTGGGGAGTCCGGTAAGAACAAAGTATAATGTTAAATATAGAAAATGCCACAATGAAACTCATTTCTTTGTATGCCAGACAAACAACTTTTAAAGCACGGAGACTGTAAATCAGCTGTTCATTACTGTAATGGAATGCCTGACATGGGCTACTTTAAAAAGAAGGAATTTTTGCTTTGCTTTAAATCCCTTTAAAGTTGTTGTATGTGCACATATATGTCTGTAAACTTAGGCTTCCTTAATCCTGAGCCCATTCTTACCCAGGGTTCTCTGATACCTCTTTAATAGCTAACAAGCACACAATGCTGACTAGATGCTATTAGCTAAATGATTGTGTCCTCCCAAATTCACATTAAAATCTTAACTCTCAATGTGATATTAGCAGAAGGGCCTTTAGAAGAATTTGGTTTATGAGGTTTAGAGCCCTAATGATAGAAATAGTGCCTGCTATCTCTTGAATTGAATGTAGCATGGATGCCATTCAAATATCCATTGTGATTAGGGTCCTGATCCCCAAGATAGGAGTGGTAGGAAATTTCTTTGGAAACATTAAGACAGGTGTTCTGCTATTACCATGTACAATCTGCTACAAAGTTCTTAGCAGACAGAGTAGAACTATAGACTGAAAAACTTTATCTTGGACTGGGAAGGACACTCATCAGTTAAGAACACTTGTTGTTCTTACATAAAAATCACAGTTTAGTTCTCAGTACCCACATCAGGGGGCCTCTAATTGACTCTGACTTCAGTTTCAGAGGGCCTGACAGCCTATTCTGGCCTCCATAGGCTCACACATGCATGGGTACACATAAACTCTTGCAAGTGCACATGCACCCCCCCCCCCCACACACATTAAAACATAGAAATAAAAGCATTTTGTTGAAAGACCATCTTATTTGCTTGGATATAGAGTATAGGATGAATATGCCATACTTTCCTAATCTTTGCTGTATGACTGAGTATATTGATAGTTTCCAGTTATTGTGAATACTATTTACATGCCTTTGGGCACACAACTTTTCACATGTTTTTGGATTCTTTCCAAAAGATAATTCATCATGGGTGGGATCAGAGGGTTAAACACGTTTTCAAGTTGTTGTCTTGTGTATTTAACTGACTTTTCCACATGTAAATAACTATTTACAGCTCTGCCATCGACATCACATTCCCATCAGTTCCCTCACTTATCAAATAAAGCAACTGAAGGTTGCTTAGTCTGGCTGATAGTCATGGTAAGAATCAAAATGTGTCTTGACATGCTTTGAAAACTGCCATGTGTTGTATCATCATGGTCATTTCTCTTCAGAGAAATGGCAGTGTCTGACTAAGTCAAATGGCTCAGAAGCAAGGAAGTATTCACCCCATGACAATCCTCCCAAACGGCTGAGCCTGCTCTGGTGTAAAATATGAAATTCAGTTAATATGATAGGTGCAGTATGGTTCTCATCTGCCTTTCAGACAAGTCACAGTAAGTTGCCTTTGTCTTGATGCCACAATGTTAGTGACTGATGTCCTGCTCTCTTATGATGTGGAGCCTTTTCCTACCGAGAAATAAATGAACACAGTATCCCAAGAATAAGTATTTCCTCTACTTTTGTGTGTAGTTGGCTCTGAGTTTTGAATAATTCATGTGCCAATACACAAATTCACATCAAAGCAGCTGAGGTGTCATTGAACAAGCAGCCATGCTGGCTGAGAGACTGTGTGTAAGTCCCTAGACTCAGTTATCATGAACACATCAATTATCTTCTCAGAGCTCCATTTGCATGACATTTAACAGAAGGATTATTATGATAACTTTATTAAGCTTTGGGAATTCCTGGAAGGCTTAAATAAGATCATCTATGCCAAAGCACAAACTAAATATCTAGCAGACACCCACATAGTAGGTGCTCAACAATAGAAAATGAGATACAGGCAAGTCAAAATAATCCTGTTCATTGCATGTCACCCGATAGTTACTCAACATGGCTTGTTGGCTTGGTTTCTGGCATAACTGTTTCATTATTGACCTGAGACCTTGGTTATTTCTTAACTCTCTAGGGGAGTATTTCTAGAGACTCTACAACTCTTACCCAGCTAGAATCGTTTGAGTTAAAGAGAGGCATTATTCTTAAGCAATTTAGGTTGCAACCAAATTTAGAATGATTATTACTTTTGTAAACAATTAAAGTTGTGGTGAAAATTTTTTGCACAAAGCTTCTTTCATATTTGGGAGTGGGGGTTACTTTTCTTCCCATCATTTAGGATAATTATGATAGTTACCCAGAGTAGGTTGCTGGGTGAATTTTATACATTTTTTAAAACTTTGGTTATTCTACTAAAGGTATTAATAATGTGCCATGAATTTTGCATTACTTTAATTTGTATTATCTCTTAATTTGTATACATCACTTACAGTATCATGCTGCCCTCCACATGTTTTGTCTCATGCAACCAGGAACTCTCTCTGGACCAAATTCATTGGCATTTACTGAAGCACGAATGAATGAATGAGAGTGTAGAATGAAAAAAAAAGGGTAAGGTTATAGAAGCTAAGAACTTTGTAGCAGATTGTACATGGTAATAGCAGAACACCTGTCTTAACATTTCCAAAGAAATTTCCTACCACTCCTAACTTGGGGATCAGGACCCCAATCACAATCCAGGAAAGAGGAAAGAAGAGAAGGAATGATGGACACAGAAGAGTGCAGAACGAAGATATTAAGTGTGAAACAGAGACTCTCTGGCTTTGGCTGCCAGCACCTATTAAAGCATACTACGGAGTGCTTTTCCTTAAAGGGAGGAGGAGCAGCATGTCACATACCATAAGGTGCATATACATGAGTAAATAAATTGCCAACCAATACATTTTTAAAGGGAGCCCATTACGTTTATTTATTGAAGCTTTCAAGTGTTACCTTGGATCCTGCAATGAAGTAAATTATTCAGCACATCTCTATCTACTTTGAAAAACATGGATTCTTCTTTAGATCCTTGATTCTATTTCTACTGTATGTTCTTCCTTTTTGGCGGCACTCAGAGTAATGTGTGTTATATTTGCCACCAGAGATAATCTCAAGAAAACATCAGAGGCCAACTTTGTGGTTGTAAATGCTCTCCTTACAACAGTTTCCCCCAGCACGACTAGCAAGACAAAAGAGTACATATGTTTTTAAGTTGCTGTATTTTTATGGACCCAAAATTCTCCAGGACTTTGTAGGTGTTATAGAAAATATGAGTTCCTTTGTGTTTGGTTTTCTGTTTTTTTAGTTCTGAGGTGGGATCTTACACTGCAGCCTAAGCTGGCCTCAGCATAAATTCAGCTGGAAGAGTGCTGGGGCGGCGGGGGGGGGGGGGGGGGGGGGTGGGGGGGTGACAGAGGAGTGCCACCAGGCCTAGGTCTTTGTCGCGTGATTGGGTTATTGAAAATTAGAGCAGTGCTTCTTACAACTTTTCGAGGAGGGGATTTCAATTTCCTCCCAGTTCATTTCATTTATTTTTCTACTGTTTTTCTCTGAATTTCTCCTCAAAGAAGCTTTTTATGTTCAGAAGACAGAAACTGTAAACAACTGGCCTGGAGTCCTTTGGATGTGACTGAAGTTGTCAGTCACATGGTTCCTTCATCATATTGCAGAGAGTTCACTTTGAAAATGAAACAAAGGTAACTACAGGACTCAGCCCAAAAGCAAAGGCAACTGCTAGTAAATTAGAAAAGAATTTCAATATCATTCTTGATACGTGCCTGGCTAGACTGATTTCAGAAAGTTAAAGCTGATGTTCCAATGCTGTTATGCCAGCTCCTCCATGTGGAATTAGGTGAAGAAGAAATGAGCTTGTCATGACCACTTTGAAACAGAGTATATGTGAGCAAATAAATCAACCTCTCTGGACCTCAGTTTTCTCAATACAAATATGACCAATCTCCTTAGATTGTGATGTTGACTTGAGATAAGGCACATTTTTCCAACCCTAGCATAATTCTTCACTTTCCGTAGTGACACATAGAATTCTACAACCTCTTCCAGACACTCTTCAAGTGCTACCTCTCAAAGTAAGTCACTCCCTGACCCACCTCTGACACCTCACAGTGTCAGTGGACACATATCTCATGTAGTGTGTTCCCCAAGCTGCCTGAGGTTCTTTAAAGCAGTCTTGGGCCTTGATGTTTTCAATTTTAAATCAGAGTGATAGGAAGGTAGGTCCACCCCAATGTGTCTACATTTTCAGACTCACCAACTCTTTTAGTAAGCAGTAGTACTTAAGGATGGGATTTGATGAAACCTGAGAGGTGGATTACTATTTGTCAATGATGAGATCTGTAATTTTCTCTTGATATGTAGATGAGTTGTTTTGGTGGGTCTAGGCTTTATTTCCAGAGTTTAAATAAAGCTTTCAAGAGTAGTTGCAAGCTCAAGAGATAAAGTTGCATGTTTCCTTGTTTCTTTGTGTAGTCTATGGCACAGGGTATATAGTGAATTGAAAGCATTCCAAAGGAATATTTAAAAGCGACTGGGGTATCAGAGAAAAAATATTTGTCAAGTGGGAAGACAAATGTGGATGAAGATACCACAACAGTATATATGTAGATGGCAGGACAATATAATAGAAAAACAACATTAGACAATTCTTCTACTTAAGGACATTCTATGGCCCTTTCATTCATCACTTCATCCTGCAAAGACAAACTGATAGCCTACTATTTTACAGGCCTCTTTCCTCAGGAACTTTACCCTCAGGTTGGGGAGAGAAAGTCTCCTAGACCTACAAAAATGATCCTGACAGCAGTACCTACATTAATGAAAATGAGATGCCAACTCTCACGCTTGATAAATGGTATGACTCATCTCAGAGCAGGTTTGGTTCTCATTAACTGGTCCAAAATCTATGTCCCTCATTTATCTCAAGCTATTCAAGGGCAAGAGCCATACATTAATCATCTTTCTATCCCAGAATATACAACAGGGCTCACCATTCATTCATTCATTCATTCATTCAGGAAGCCACACATTCATTCACTCAAGGCATTTTACAGAGCATTTACTATGTGGTAGGCATAGTAGGTACCCATCTTGTCTGAACGTCTAACTTTAATCAAGATCTAACTTAAAGAAATGTTATTTTTCAAGCCTCTGTTACGTGCTAGGCATTGAACACAAGACAAATGCTTACCCTCCTAAACCTGTCTAGCAAGAATTACAGAGGACACTGAGCACAAAGCTATCCTGGGGAATGTCTGAATTTGCACATTTAACTGGTACTGTTTCCCTTCTCTCAATTACATATTCTGCTCCTAGACCTTTCTCTGCTCTGTGACTCATTGGAGTCATGTCCTTGCTATTCCCTACAGCCTGACCCACCTTCTGGCCATGACCCAACTTCATGTATAGGTTACCATTGGGCTCCCTCCTGATTTGGTAAGCCATGAGCAAGTAGTCTTTAGAGCAATACAGGTCAGTTCACCTTGATTCCAGAGACCTCCTCTTAACTCATTGACCTCCAGAGGACAGTCCCTCAAGCTGCCTATGAAATCATGAAGCATAGTAGACACTCTGTGTATGCTAAATGAGAAAATGAATGAAGAGACAGTGTAGCTTTTCTTTCAGGGAGGTTTGCCAGAGGTCAACCTTCACGTTATGATAAGTCTAAGTGCTGCAATTGTCTTCCTGGAAATAGAGCCTTCCTAGTCCTCATGGATAAGGGAGAGGAGTGCTTTAAAAACCATTCTTAATTAGGCAATTATGACAATTAAATATTTGAGACTCAGAGTTCCCAATCCTTATTTGATTTCCACTTTAATTTCCTAATAATGTATGTCTCTGTTCTCATTGTCCTTACTCCCTTTGAATCTGTGTGGGATTCATTTGCTTAGAATAATTGCTTCTCTATACTGCTCTCTCTTGTCATACTCACAATGATCTAACATGGTGGGGGGGAAACATTTACTGTCTCGAGGAACAGTTTTTAAAGAATAGTGAATACTAGCTTTCTCATTACGCTCCTTTAGAGACAATGAGATAGAGAGGTGACAAGGGGAAAGCGGAGCCCTGACAGTTCTGATGATCAGAAATTACATCATTGTGCTTCCTCTTTGTCAGGATTCCTGAACTCAAGAAAGAATCAGAAGAGGATAGGTTGCAATAGGTACTTCCTGAATACTTGCTAAGAAAGTCCTGTCAGAGACTGAAAACTATCAGAGGTCATTACAGGTCAGGGGTGGGCAACTATTGCTTCCCTTAATGTCAAATGTGTGGCCAAGCTCTGATCAAGGCATTCTTAAGTCATTGTTTATGACCCTCCCAAGCTCACAGTGCTGCTTCCTGACTTCAGAAGTCTTATGACCTTGAGTAACTTATTTAACTCTCCTGAGCCTCAGTTTACAAGTGAGAGTTGTACTAAGAATATTTAACACTTGGCTCTAGATTCACAGTAACTTTATAATTCAAATAAGGATAACTAAGCTGGGTAGTGGTGGCACACACCTTTAATCCCACAGCTCAGCAAGCAGAGGCAGGTGGATCTCTGAGTTCGAGGCCAGCCTGGTCTATAGATCGAGTTCCAGGGCAGCCAAGGCTACAAAGATAAACTCTGTCTCAAAAGAACAAAACCAAACAAAAAAGGATAACTATTGCTATTAGCCTTGGTTAGAAAAAGAGATTGCTGCTCCGTATGGACTAGAAATACCAGGAAACAGAAAAACACAGAGGCAATGGCCTCACACCAGGCAGAAGATTGAATGCTCCAGGATCCCAAATAGCACAGGCCTAGGTAGGATTTGACTTAAGCTTGTCTTTACATGATGGCATAGGCTAAAAGTCAGGGCCAGGGCCTCTGTCTCTTCTGGAACTGTTAATACCAAGAGAGATACTTTCTGGTAGTCAGAGTTAAAACCTGGGGTCTCTAGTAGATTGCTGAGTAAGGGCTTTAGAAAGAAAGTGGGGTGAAGGCAAAAGGCATGCATCTAAATGTGAATGCTTTATAATTAAAAAAAAAAAAGTTTGGCCACAGGAGCAAGTTCATAATCTCTTCCTCCACTACTGACACCATCACTTACATGCCAGGTACAGAAGCAGGGGCTGAGGTTATCCCAGCCAAGAAGGCAGAGTGACTGCCACAAAGAGCTGAAGACAAGGAGGCATGGGAATGGGGGGCTTTAACGAATTTCTGTAATAAAACATGAAAAATAACTACTGTACAGGCACATACATCAGAAGCTTCAGGAAGCTGGAGAGAAGGGCAGTCACTGGAGTCACCAGCAACTAGTTGCTAGAACTAGAGCATTGAAGCCAGAGACTGATGTGTAGCCAAGTTGACAAAACTGCACAGCTCTGCTTAAAACAGCCCATCCCTAGCCCAGCTGTAAAGCAGCCCACATGGCGAGCAGGCAGAACCCAAAGCTACAGGACTGAGAGCAATGGGAAGGCAGCTCCTCCTGGCAGGTGATCATCTGTTCCCCACACTCTTCTCCAGTACTGTCAGGACACCTATTTGGCTACATCCTTTCTCTTCACAAATACTGTGGTACAGGGGAGGCCTTTGATCTGCATCGAGATCTCAATGCTCATTGTGACTGGAACACTGAAGATATTTACCAAGTCACCAGATTGATGATTCCATGTCAGGTCTCATTCAGATGAAATATGGGACATCATTTTTGTAAGTCAACATGTATAGCCCAAGAATGGACAAAAAGCATGTGTAACATCAAAGATGCTTCCTGTGCTTACAAACCATGCAGGTTTTCTGCAGAACAGGATATAATATTATCAAGGGACACACAAACAGATGTGTGTGTTCACATGTTTCATAAACACATAATCATGCATTTGGACCTCCAGGTATACCCTTGCCATCATGTCCATTTATTTATACACACTTGCGTGCGCGCGCGCACACACACACACACACACACACACACACACCACTCATACATGCAAACATGGGTGAAGCAATCCCAGTTGCTACGGTACTGAGGCATTTGGCTGGGACTGGCAGATGGAAGTTCATCCTAAACTGAACAGCCATCTTCTCTTACTGCAACCTTAAAAGCACAGCAGGCTCATTACAATGCAATTATGTGCATTTGTGCAGAGATGGTGTGGTTAGTCCAGCCACAGAGACAGTGGAGCCTGCCTGCCTGTCTGCTGCTGCCCACCCAATGCATCCTCAGAGGAAACGGGCTGTGCTCTGTCTCCACACCTGAAATAAATTGCCCCCTAGTTGCCCTCCTGTTTTCATATCAGAATTCTTCTGATAAGCCTATAACTGTGGTACAAGAGTCTCTAACTCAATGCTTGGATCTTTGAGATTTGCTCTTTCCTCTGTCCCTTCTTTGCCTTCCTGCCTTAGTAGACCACTTCTCATCTCAGCCCTGATACATATAAGGATGCTATTTGAGATTCTAAATCATCTATTCACCAAAAGCTACTAAGGAGTTTTAAAGATGTGTATTCATAGAGTCTGATCTTTATGAATCTAAATTTCCATGGGCAGGACTCGGGAATAAATATTTTCAAAAGTTCTCTCAAGATTCCAATATTTGTCAGCCAGGGTTTGGCAACACAGGATTCTCTAAATGTAGCTTCTTGATGGCAAATTCCAACATAGAGGCCTAGGCTGAGTTTTCTAGCTATAGTCTATATTCATTACATGTGATAACAAATCATCCCAAAGCTTAGTGGTTTTAAGAGTATAACAAAAATGTATTATCTCTCATAGTTTCCATGGGTTAAAAATTGAGACTTTGAGTGATTGGGTGAAACTTGAGGACCCCTCGTTGTGCAATATCAATCAGGATGTAGGCTGTAGTCATCTGCGTCCCTGCCTAGGACTCGAAGATTCATATCCAAGATGGCCCACTCACAGCTGTTGTCCTACATCCTCTGCACAAAGGCATCTCCATAGGGGTGCTCGAGTGTCCTTCAATATTGCAGCTTACTTCCTGAGAACAAGTGACTCAAGCGACCACAGGGAAGCCATGGTCCCTTTTACTACCAAGCCTTGGAAGTCACACCTTTTAACCCAGATTAGGTTCGGTTCAGGGTAGAAAAAGATTGTACAGACTGTGCATGTCAGCAGGTGAAAATCTCTGGGAACCTGGGAATCATCATAGGGAAAAGTTGGTGACAGCCAGGCTGAAGATGAGGGACAGGAGTTTATCAATGTACAAATGGCCACAAAAGGATGAGATTTGAAAAACTTACCTAGTCTCCTCTCTGAGCTCTGAACATCTCCACATCTTTCACATGACTCTTTCAAAGATCACACCCAAGCCTCTAACCCATATGAGCCTTATAAGTTTACTTATATTTCCTATAGGACAGGACATCTCATCTGCAAGCACATCCCCTGTAGGAGTGAGCAAGGAAGGCGCTCACTGAATGCCCTTCGAAAGCCACAGGCATCTTAAGATACTACCACACTCACTTTAACAGAAAGTGAATCCCTATATTATCTCTAGTTCCCTTACTATTCTAATAAATTTTTAATCTCCCCTGATTTTTTTAAAATATTTTTTCTCTTTCTCTACTGATCTTATTCAGAGATTTTTACCCAAGGTCATTATAGGCAATATTTATTTAACCTTCATACTAACCTTGACAGCTTGATTTATTTATTATTGCTTACAGATAAAGAAACTGACTCAGAGAGTGAGTTGACTTTGCACAAACTCTTAGAGCCTCTTCGGGATTGTATTCTAGGCAGCTGGATGCAAAGCAAACAGAGAGGACTAAGTCAGACTTAACATCAACAGGTCTCCCCACCTAGCATGTGACAGGAATGCTGAAGTTTATTCAGCATGGAGGTCCCCTGAAGTATCCCCAGGGCCATAGGTCAGAACTAAGCAAAGAGTTTAAAGTTTCTCTAGAGCAATGGGACCTATACACAAAGGATGGCCCCAGATCTGCTGCTGAGGGTCATTGTTGACCAGCTTTGAGGCACTAGGGCAAAGGTCAAGCTCTCTTGTAACCAGAGAAACCTACACTGCTAAGGCCACGTGTGTCAATGTGCTAATGTTTCATGATTGCGACCCAATCTCTCACTTCCACACAACCTCCCAGAGCACTCACTGCAAAGCGATACCTGCCGGCTGCCCTCTGATTATTTTACATCCCTAGCTGCCTCCAGCTGTACCAGTCTCTCTTCTCTGGTTTCTTTTTCATCCCTGTTCCTGGCAGGTGGGATAGGGGATGGGGGAATGGATGGAGAGTTAGGTAAATGAGAAGGAATTACCATCTCTCCTCTACCACTTCTGACCTCTCCAACCTGGACTTCATCTAGGAGGGAGGTCTGAAATGTGGCAGCATTGTGAGGAAGGGATGGTATTTACTCAGCATGTGTACTGTGCTGTGCTGCACTGTACCAGGCATTAAGATGAATACCTTGAATGTATGACACACCAAATCCTCAGAACAGCTATGGAAAGCAGAGGGAGTGCTTTGAGGTACCTGGCTGCTGACTCAAGATGACACAACTAACTAATCCTATAAAACTATATAGCTATAGCAAAGCAAAGGATCCATCTTTCCCTCCCATTGACCCTTGTCTTCCTAGTTCCCAGACTGCCCATCATCATCCCTGCCATCCACATCATGTCTGTGGAGAATGGTAAGGAAGCCCAGGGCAGCAGTCAAACCTATGCAAGTGTGAGAAGCGTTCATTCAAGCACATAGTTATGAAACCCACCGATATATAGAACCATTTTTTAAAAATTTATTTTATTCATTGCATGTGTTATAGCAGATTCTAGCCAGCTCATGTTGAGTGGAAGTTTGTTTTGGTTTTGCTATTGCCTGAACTTGATTTAAGTCAGAGAAGGGAAATGAGCAGGCCATCCTTCAGGTACTCAGTGTTGATTAGAGGTTGGAGAAACTGGGGTGGCTCCAAGTCACTGCTAATGAGCATAATGTACATGTGTTGAGAGTCATGTGAGATTGTTTGTGTGACGTGCAGAAAAATCCCCTGGTTAGGCTCTAAGCTGGATCTGGGCATAGGAAATCATAGTGGGGTGAGGGACCAGCCAAACTCTGAAAACTCATGTGAACATGACTCCTGGTTGGGTCTAGACCTGGAGGACAGACCTGGGTCAGATTTAACAATAAAAGATACAAAGATGAGGATGCCTGGGCCAAGAGTCTGCACAGATGTGGCTCCTACCTGGGCCTGGAGGGACACTATGGGTGGGCAGCATCAGGTGAGGCTCAGACTCCCAGGGGGAAGTTTGCATGCCTTAACTCCTACTTGAGCCTGGCATTGGGAGGTGTGAGAGGAGGGAATTGAGTTGGACTCACAGAGAGAGATTTCAAATGTGGTACCTGTTGAACATTGAGGTAATAGGCCCCAAGAATGGTGAGAGTCCTGGGTCAGTCCCAGAAATAGTGTGTGAAAATGTCACTCCTGGCTGGGCCTCAGAATTGACTAGGCAAGAAAAACCAGGGACGCTGCTTTGCCTGAGTCTAGCCTAAAGCTGAGTAGAGGGGCAGCAGCATGGCATGAGGGCTCTGGGTTCAACTCAGAGAGGTGTTCCAATGTGACTCCGAGGCGTAAAGCAGGGCACAATGGGGATAGAGAACTCTTGAGCCATGGTTTTACATATTATTATATAAATTGTAATGATACAAGATGTAAATTCTTTTTTGTTGTTGTTGTTTTGTTTTTGTTTTTGTTTTTCAAGACAGGGTTTCTCTTTGTAGCTTTGTGCCTTTCCTGGATCTCACTCTGTAGACCAGGCTGGCCTCAAATTCATAAAGATCCACTTGGCTCTGCCTCCCGAGTGCTGGGATTAAAGGCGTGCACCACCACCATCCGGCAAGATATAAATTCTTGTAAGTGGGTTATTTGAAAGAAAAATATAAGGTTAAAGTATAAGAATATGGCCTTCCAAATCATGAATATAACAGATAACTGAAATTAAGGAAATGCCCCTGCTTTCAGTGTGGTTGTCTCATGCCAACAGTGAGGCAGGAGGTTTGCCATGTTTCAAAGCCAGCCGACAATGAGACCCAGTCTCAAAACAGCAAAAGCTGAAACAAAACAAAACTCCGAACTAAACTAAACAAAAGTGAACAAAGACAGAAAGAAAACACCCACGATGGGCATGAAATTTGAGCCACAAAGCTGTCTTCAAACTCTAATTGTACCTGTTGCTTGATGTCAGTCTAACTTCTCTTTCCACTTCTATAAAATGTGAACAACATCAGAATTACTGTGAACAAAGACTGCAGAAAGCATGTCAGGCTCCATAGACTCCCTTCTCTCTAAGGCTGTGCTCCAAGGTGGGTGCCAAGTTGACATGGGTACACAGGGTCCTGGGTGTGGTGGGTCTGGAATGTAAGCTTGCACTTTAATGTAACATGACCAGTAGAAGTAGCAGAGGTGGCTGTGGGGCTAAGTTCCCAGCTTGATTGACCTGTTGGAGAAGAAAACAGCAATCATTGCTTCTAGACTGAGCGTAGAAGGTCCCAGAATGCTGAGAAGTGAGTTTCCATAGAAAGGACATGAGCATCTTGAATGTAGTCTAGAGCTCTAAGAAAGGACTCAGCCAAAGGCTAGAGTGGAAGATGCAGGGATTAGATGTAAAAGCACCTATGGCTCAAAGAGGCAGGGACACTGGGAGTCTAACTATCCTTGGGAAAAGAAGAAAGACCCTGCTCCCAGCCAATACCTTGGCAAAAGCAGACTGCCAGTGTGATACTGGGCAGGGAGAGTTCTGAGAACAGCCACCTTGACTCAAATCTAACTCACCTCCTCTGAAGATTAACTTCTTTGTTTATAATATGTTGGTAATAATTACTCAGTATCTACTTTAGGGAGTTGTTATAAGGCTAAAGGGACAAGAAGCATATGACAAATCCACCTAGAGTGTATCTCTGCTGCATCGCAGGTACCTAACACAGTGCCTGGCAAACAGGAAGCATTGAGTGGATCTGCTTAACAGGTGTGTAAGTGAACTCTACCACCAACCACCTCAACCTTGTTTCAGTACAAGTCAACTATACTGCAGTGTAATGCTGGAGGGGGAAATCAAACTAGCCAGGTTGACCCAGAGTCTGAAATGAGACATGCCTCATTGTCTTAGAATGAGGATATAGAATGCTTCCCAGATGATCTGACGTGCAGCATTGCTAGAATCATTAGCTCTTTGGTGGGCAGTAGACCCTTGGAGCTGCAGTTGTTTAATCATTGGCAGTACAGAGGGAGATGATGTTCAGAGAGGCCAGGGGCTCCTGAGTAGTCAGTGACAGACAAGGGCTAGCACCTGGGCCACTTGCTCCTGACTGCTGCTCTTCCTACAGTGCCAAGTGACCTTCCCAGCAGGTACCCTTCGCACTAGAGCTGAGTCCAAGCCTGGGTCCCTCCCTTCACTGGTGTAGCTGGGTCCCCACCCTTCCTGGATCCTGCCTGTAGGACATTGTTCCTGATTTTGAACGGACTGGCTTCCCTATTCACACACTTTAGAGAGCTTAGGGAGGGATTTTATTTTATTTTTTTAAGTGTTTTGTAAGTGGAAAATACCACTTGGACCCAGCAGGAAACAAGTGCATACTGCTAGTCCTTCTTCTATGAGGAAGGAAAGGAGACAAAATGGCCTGTGGCTGTTAAAAGCTGCTAGAAGCTTGGCGGATTGTAAGGGGAACCTGGCTGGGGAGAGCACATGTGGGAAGAGGAAAGTTACAACAATATGGTAAATGGATAGTAAAAAGGTTGAGATGTTGTGATATGGTAAGGAATGTGTATTGTGGTCTTCACACTCCATTCCAACAACTCCTGTGAACATCAGTTCTAGAAGAACCTTTCTGCTTGGAGATTGGGATTTTGACATTTACTCATTCCTGACACAGGGTTCTAAGATCTTAGAAATTTCTCAAGTCTTCTGGGAAGTAAGAATGAGGGGAAGAGAGCACAGAGCTGCCTAATCTCTTCACAGTGGAGTATTTCCAAGTGATGCTTTGGGGAAGGACTACCTAAACAGCAAGGGGAGTTTTAGAGAAAACTAGGAGAGAGAAAAATAGTGTCAAAGTTTCAAAATATGAGTATATTAGGAATGAGGGAAAGATTTTTGTTTAAATAAAATATTGTGTGATTTATAAAATAGATCCCATTAATTTTTTTTAAATAAACAACTAAGAAATCAAAATTCACTAAACAATTTCTTCTGGATTCAGACTGGATTTCTTTGTATGAGTCTAGGTACAACCAAGATGATATGGACTTCCAGTTAATATTAAAGTCCTATTTCTGAGGCATTTGCTGTGTGGCCTCATAAGAATCAGCATTGATGCTTCTTACACAAAATGTTTCCTGGAAACTTACCCATGAGCTCCACAAGAATAATGACCAAGCTGGCTTGGGCTTTGCCCTATTACCTCCTCCATATACACATATGAAGAACTTTTATAAAGTATCTACTGTATAGGTGTTTTGCCAATTCTCAGACCATTTTAGGGTCAAATACTACAGATTTGGCTGATAGTAGGAAACCAATCTCAAAATGCAGTTCTGTATAAAGTGTGCCAACTTTCTATTGTCTGTCAGTAAGATGTGGCCTTGAGAAAGTTTCTTCATCTCTGTGTACCTCAGCTGTCTCATTAGGGATAATCTTGGAGCCCAACGTAGAGTGTTGCTGTGGTAATTAATGAGTAACTACCTTTACTATAACTAGAATGGTACCTGAAACATGCTATTCTATTGGTACCTATTAATTTAATTGACTATTGAAGTGAGGAAACAAGACAAGCTCCCAATGAAGGTCACAGTTTATGAATCTTCTGCTTATCTCTGAGAAATGAAAGGAATGGTTTGATTAGGGTTTGGCAAGCCATTGCCCACATGCCCGAAGTACGCAATTAATGTATTATTGGTACATAATGGCCAGAACTGTGGAAAGGGACCTACTTATAACCACAGCCTTCTGTGCACTGTTTAGCTGAATTAATGGCAAGAAGAGGAAGTAAGACACTTGTAATTTGTGCCTCAAACTATGTTCATCCTTCCTTTAGCCCTTTAAACAAGCTAATAGAAACCATGCTCAAGTCAGCTTGAAGCCAGGAGAACACAGAAACCAGCATGTAGGTGGGCATGTGTATATGGTGTATGGTGTGTGTGTGTTCATATAGAAGAGCAGGTACCTGTGTCCCTGTGTGGTTCAGTGGGCCAAGCTCTAGTGCTGATCCTCACCTCCCATTTGTTTTGAACCACTGCATCTGTCAGACCAGCTAGCCTAGGAGTTTCTGCAGATTCTTCTGTCTCTTACTCCACATCATCAGAGGAACACAGTCATGCGCTACTGCTTCTGGCTTTCCATAGGTTCTGGGGATTCAAACTCAGGTCCCCATGCATGTTTGGCAAGCACTTTACCCACTGAACCATCTCTGCAGCTTCTCTATTCCTACTTTTGATCTATCTCCATGCTCTTATCTGATTCAACTCAATTGTTTTAACTGTCTAACTCTGTATTCTGTTTCTAAGCCTGTCCTTTTCTTTTAGAATTCTGCCTCTGTCATTCAGAACTACTCAGAGGAATCAATAACTACTCATCCAACAAGGCTTCCTATTCCTGATTTCCTTGGGTAATATACCCTTTCAGTCCTTGGGCATCATTTCCCTAAGGCTAAACAATCCCTGCTGGGTAGAAATTCAATGTGCATTATCATCCCCCTCCCCAAGTCCTCCTAATGAAGGAAACTGAGAACCACTTGAAAACTTGTCTGTTCCCAGATTGGATTGTCCATCTGCTGTAACATCCTATAAAGGGGCAGATGTGCTCTTGTGGGCAAAGGACATGGTAGAAATGTCCACTCTTCAACATCATTGTCATTACTCACTACGCAGATTTTCCTCTGTATCTCCCCTCCAAAGAGCCTCCCCAAGACCCCACATTAAGATAGTCCACAAACTGTGGTGCCTGCCCTGCCTTCTGGGAACTCACGTTCAGAAATTTTGTGATCCCAGTCATCTCCAAGCCAAGTGATCTTAGGTAACTCACAGAAGCTCTTGGCACCTACCATTCTCCCCAGGTGGTCAGTTCCCATGGATCATTTGCTGTTGCCAAAAGGAATTGCCAAAACTGGTGTCTCTCATAAATGCCTCTTTGAGGCGAACACCTGGCATTGCAGGACCATGAAGGGCATCTCAGTTCATTCCAGGTTGGGCAGAATCCAAATCCTCATTAGCTTTTTGGGGTGGGTTTAGAGATGCTGGAAATGTGCTCTAATTTAATTAGGGCTAACATCTAACCACAGTCACTTTGAGTAAAACTTCACCTTCTCCTCCAGTGCTGGCTTTGCAAACAGCACTAGTACAGGGGCAGGGAGACAGTAAAGAATTTGCTAACAAACAGCCCACCTGGATCCATTCCAAATCCCAGAGCCCCAACAGGAACACTGAAATGGCCCGGTTGTTTCTTTCTATTACAGAAAGCAAATGCTGTCGTTAGCCTGTTATCCATGGCAGTTACAACTTGTTTGACATTTGAGTTAGTGGTGCTGAAGAGAGGAAAATCTACCCTCCAGGAAGGAATGCTGTTTCCGTGGCTAATTGACTAAATGACACTTCCCTCCCATATTCTCTCCCTCCTGGGCCTGCGAGGCAGCCTGGCTGGGTTATTTGCTACGGATGATGGCCTCAGTAATTTATTACACCAGGCCAGAGAAATGCCATGCTGCCAATTCAGCAATGCGTTCTCTGTGGTTTCCAGGGTGAACCATTCTCCAGCTCACAGTAGACACACATTCATTCTCTACCAAATAACTGTTCAGTCACAGAACTAGAGTAGCAGGAGGTAGCAGGCTTTTTAGTAACTTCCAGCTCCAAATTAGGCATTGAGCACTTACAGGAGAAAGGCACACAAATCAGTTTTGGAAATCGTCCCTTCTTCTTTCTAAGGGACATGAAACCATGGCTTGTTGGCCATGACAGGACTGTGGAAACCCACAGTCTACCCGTGGAGGCATTAGCTGTTGTCTTCTTATCAGACCTGTTTAGTGTAGCCTTTTCTTTACCAATGTGTAGACCCAGCAGAAATTCCAGCAAGCGGGGAAGTTACTTAGCTTCTCAAACTTTACCTACACTAAAATGGCATGAAAGGATTTGATTAAAATATGGGTTCCCATCAACAGGCCATGTGAGGCCTGACAGCTCGCACTCCACACACTGCCTAGCCCATGCTAATTCTGCTCCTTAGGCCACAGTAGGAGCAGCAAGAAACCAGAGCAGCTTTTCAAATCTCCCCTATCCTTGCAGACATCTGGGAGTCCCCATATGCCATTTTAATTTAATTAATCTGGAATTGAGTGATAGAGATGTTTTGTCATAAATCTCTTCAGCATATACACTATTAGGGAGAGACCCACTATTGGCTTGAATTTTAATAAACTATCCAGAAAAGAGGAATAAGAAGAATTGGTAGTAGTTGTACATGAGAATAAAAACCAGAATATGTCCATTCTGAATCACTTGATCTTTAGAAAGTACTTAGATTACTATTTCAAAAGTATTAAAGCAATTCAGAAGCAACGAGCTCTCTGGGTGGTCTCTATGACTAACAGGTGTTATGAACTGAATTGTGGCATTTCTATCCCAAATTTGGAACTTAAAATATGTCTGTCATGGAGATGAGGCCCTTAAAGAAGTTAGGAAAGTTATGTGAGTTCATTGGGGCTTCTTGTTCTGTACAACTAGTGACTTTATATAAAGAGAAAACTATGACAGACTACACAGGCCTTTACCAGGGAAAGAATGTGTGGGGAACAAAGCAGGAGAGAGAAGATTACAAGCCTTTTGTCTACCAAAAAAGAGACCAGACTAAAACCAATTTTGTTGCCATTTCTGCTAGACTTCTAGTATCTAGTACCATGTGGAGAAAGCTCTCTGTTGTTTAAACCAGTCAGTTTGTAATGTCATTCACAGGACCCTAGCACTTAAGATCCTGGGTTTCACCATCACTGCAATAAAAAAAAAAAAAAAAAACTACAAACTTTTGATTCAGTCACTAATGACAAGTCAAGAAAAAGAAGTTTCCTGAGAGTCTACTACAATTCCCTCATATTGGGAGATGGACTATTCGTATGTAACAGGAACTGGTAGAGGGAAATATGTTAAATATTAGTTGTTACTTATTATAGTCCAGTGATGTTTCAATTTGCTGAAGCATGAACATATTTTTAAATACAATTTATTACACAAATGCCCACAAGGTAAGTAAGATGGTTGGAATGAAATTCATTTTGTTAAAGGAGTGAGTGTTCACATTTGCCTTTACTTTAATGGGTACCCTGCATCACCTTTCCATGAGGGTTATGGTCTGAGAATCATCTCTGTTCTCATCAATTCTAGATAAGGACACTGAAGTCTGGTAGTGTTGGGTACCTCACCTGACAGTCATCCAATGAGTCAATGTGAAAACTGGGCTCTGTTCCTGACCCTGTGACTTGTTAATATTTTTATCCTGCATTTTGTGAGGCATTAAAAATAACTCACTGATAAAGTATGATGATAATTCCTGTTTCTCACTACAAAATTTATTCACTCTTACCTGCAAGAAATTAACTACCAACCAGAGGATCTGTTTGTATTCAATATTCATCCCCATATAGACAGAGGTAAGGCTGTGTGCATAAAGAAAGGCAAAGCTTGTCCACTTTCAAATTCCTTGCTCTCTTTTGGAACTCATCAATCTTAACTTCCTAGGCTTACTTTTGTCAATGTCACGTGAATAGCTAGAAAAGGACAAACTTTGGAGAAAGAGGTGAGAAGCCAGAGAAATACACCCAAAAGACGTTGGAAGAAAAGAATACATCTAAAATACAAGGAACAAAGGAGCCCTGAGGAAGAAAGCATCACCCAGTGTAGACTCTGCTTTCTCACTCCAGCTTTCCCTTTCTCACTTCGTTTCCTTTCAGAAAACCCAATTTCCCCCAAGCTGTCTCCTGATTGACTTTCATGGGATAGGGTTACTCAATAGCACCGATCAGTTAATCCTTCCATATGGTTAAAATTAATCCACCAATCTGTGCTCGTTTCCCCTTCTACACTAGCTAATTTTCTTGTGAAGATTCCAGCTGAATTAGCCCCACTTCATTACTGTCATATCCATAGTTCCCCAGAAACTAAAAAGGGTCTTAGAGAATGGGAAGCTTGTCAGTATACTTCTCTATCTTGATGTCCTGTATACGCTTGGGTTTGTTCCCAAGTTTAAGAGCCACCTGGCAAAACAGAGGTTTTATTCAGAAACCTCTTATATTTCCTACATCCTAGGTAATGGTGATGTGACACTCACAGTGATGGGGGTCTGTCTTTCAGAATCCTTCGTGTCTCCCATCACCTCCAAGGGTTAAAGCAAGACAAAATAGTCATGTTTCAACCTAACCTCCAGCGTGCTAAAGCCATGAAGTAATTTTCTTACAATGGTCATGGATTTTGATTCTTAATACCTTACCACAGTTGCCACAGAAGAATCTGATCTGGTCTTCCAGCCTCAATTTTCATTTTAGAATAAGGAAAAATAAAAAGGCTTTAAAGCATTATTTGAATCTAGATGTGAGACTAAGTCAACCAGACACTTTGGATACCTAACCTCAAGGCTATCTTGCTGGCTAAGCCCATGGACTTTCTGGTGGAACACACAACGTATGAGACTTCATACTTGGCTGGAGCCATTGATCCTGGACAGTCACAGTAGACCTAAGTGCTCCTGTATCCTCAGTTGGGCCAAGGTTTGAGCTCTGGCAAATTCCAGTCTTGTGCTGTAGTTTCAGTTCTGCTCTCCTGGTGATGTCCCATTCAGACAGACAAGCACTGGCACCAGCAGGAACAAGCACATTGTTCTCGCCCCTTTCATGGCTCTTCTTCCACTCTGTTCAGTTTGCTCACACACAAGCCCCACAGTACACAGTGCAAACAAAGACAGGATTCCTGCCCCAAGGGTTCAGCAATCTCATATTTTCCTCTCTGCTGCCTCTATTTTTGTTCCAGTGTACCATAAGTTCTGAAGCCTCGGCGGTCCTGAAACACTTTACTGTACTTTGTTTTGTAGGAAAGACTTGAGTTTTATAGCTGTGGGTTATAAAAGGCTTTTTCCCTCCTCCTTGGCTTCTCCCGGGAAATTTGATGGGTGTGACTGTTACCAATGAGCCCTGCTGGGAAAGTCTAGGTCATGGTCAGCTTTCAGCCTAATCCATGAGTCTCTCCTTTTTGGCCATGGCCTGGTCCTAATTTTGTCCCCCTTCTGGCTGGTTTTGTTTATTGGCATTAATGTTTCATATTAAAATTTAATATTTAACTTTTGCTTTCAATATTTAATGTTGTGCATCTTACATTTGGATGTCTCCCTTCTGGGAGTGGTCAGCTATACTGCATGATGCAAGTGCTAATCCTTTTGACTTCCAGTAAAATGAGCTCCCCCCCATTTCTTTCCTTATTCCCTCTGCATTCAATCCATCAAGGTAACTACCTACACATTGCTGTCTTGTGCCCATGCATTTCTTCGGCATATATTAATTGTGTGCCAACTCAGATATTATAAAGGGGACTTCTAGAGGCACCCCAAAAAGAATGACTCGAGTCTTACTTGGAGGTATCCAGAGGAGCAGAATCAGAGAATTAAAGTAAGAAGGATTAAAAGGGATTTTTGTAGAAGGGTGATGAAGAAAGCAATGGGTGCTCGAAGGGGCAGAGACACTCATCAGATGATGTGGGAAGGACATTCTAAACACCACAGGCAATGGCATCAACATAGAAAAACATAATTAAAGTGTCAATTTAAAATGATGGTAAGGCTACATCTGTGGAACAATGAAGAAATTCATTATTACTGGAAACTGGGCTAAGCAGAGGTGAGCAAAGTACAAGATTAGCCTGGTGACACTGGTTTGGTACTCCATTATGAAGGGGTTTGTAAACAATAATAAGTAGATGGACTACAGTCACAAAACAAAAGAAAAAGAAACCAAAAACTTGTGATAGCTATTATCAACTAGAAAGTCTCAGGCCATCTCCTCTGTAAAACTGTCAGAAAATATCCCTTACCTAAAGAAGGAAGCTCAATCCAGCACATAGACAACATAACTATTATTTGAGATACTTGCCTCATGATACACAACATGCAGCATTCAGTCTCCTGGTAAAAACAGAAACTGGCATTGTAAAAGTGACCTTTATATTACAACCATCTTGTCTTTGGAGTCTGAAGGCCCAGTTCTTCTTTACCTGATGAAATTGAAGTTCATTTGTGGAGATCACTTCCTCGGTTACCAGGGCCTCATCAAACCAAAGAGAAGAAATAAGCTGGGAGAACAGACCTAGAGCTTGGTATCTTGAAGAGATCACTGAGTGAGCGAAGCTAGGTAAGGAATAGACAGAAGAGGTACCACCTTGAAAGAAATGGGATAATTCAGATCTAATGTCGTCCCATATGACTTACTAGAGTGTGTCCTGTGTGTCTCACCGAATTGATTGTAAACATCTTTTTATAAAAAATAATATTTGCAAACAGGTTTTTTTTTTCAGTTCACAAATATGAGTACAATGTAGAATTCTCTTCTATTTCAACTTTGAATAACCACCAACCATAAAGCATCTATCTGCCTTTAAAATATTTGGAAATACTACACATTGTTCAATAGGCTGGATACAGTTTGCCCTACAGAGAATTGGCACTTATACACTGGATCTGTAGTTGTTCAGAGAGTTAGTAACCCCAGCAGAGCCAGACATTGGTAAAGGAATTTTCCAGAAGCAGGGAATGAGTAAATGTCCATGTAGGAAAACTAAAAGTCAATCAATCTCTGAAGCCAGGGTGGCCTGGAAGTGAAAAATAAGAAAGACCCACAAGTCAAGAGGCCCACGTGAAAAATATGAGAGGAAGTATTGAAAGACCTCTATCTCCACAGTGTGGAATCTCACTCAGACTACTGAAAAACTTCAAACACAAATGGGGAAACAACCATGCAGTTAAGGATGGTTTATTGGGAAGAGGATGAACTTAGAAGCTAATATTATCTTCTTAGCTTTGCTACTGAGCCTTCTTTCTCCTTGCTAGAGATGTGGATAGTAAGAATAACTGCCACCCTTCTAATGCCACTGATCTGCAATGAGAATCAAAACACATTCACATACCGAGGGTGCTGAGTGCCTACCACATGCCAGGCCTTTTTCTAGAAGCCAGAAGAAGAAAAATAAACAGAACACCCAGAGTTCCCTTCTCTTGGATAGCACATATTTTAGGGAGCTCAGAGCAGGTGAAAGTGTTTCACATACTATAGCATGCCTGCTTAACATGAGCTGCTGAACCTGGCATAGGAAGACTCCAATGTTTTACTGTGAGGTACATGCACACATGAGCTGTGATAAAATCAGCAGCTGGAGTGGGAGAGAGCCCACAAAGGAGCATGAAATTCCCATAATATCTGCCTCATTGAGATGGTCAAGCACTCTGAGTAGTGGAGAACAACAGGAAGAAAGAATGTGATCCACAGGAGGATCTTCCAGCACCTAGGGTATATGCCAGTACCAAGGACCCACTTCTTAGATCTACTGGACAGACTGACCTTATATTGACTTCGCAGTTATAACCAATTTGGAACAACAGAGATTTCTGGCTGGAGGTCAAGTTAGGTAAGAGATTTCAAAGATTCATTCATACTGCTGAAAAGGAAAGTATGCAAGGGGCTGGGGCACTACAAACAGAGCAAGCAACAACTAATAGATTGTCAGTTTCCATGTTTTTCTGTTTACTCACTCTTGTTAACTGATAATCATAGCTAATATCTTTTGAATGTTTTTCTGTGCCAAGCACTAGGTGTAGTTTTACACATACATTATCATATGGCATCCTCTCAACCCTCGCTCATATTCATGAACGATTTCCTATTTAAACGGAGTGCTTCTATGAGTTTCTCTTGACGTGAGAATGACTAAGAAAACAGAAAAGTTGATTTTGCCAGGTTTACATAACTAGCTAGTCATGTAGATTGAATCTATAGGTATAACTTTTATACATTACACTATATAATTATGTTTCTGGCATGGCTTAGCAATCAAAACCATTAGCTATTGGTGTAATTGCTAACCTTACTTGACAGGTAATATACCTGAATCCCAGCTAAGTGATATAACCTGTTCAAGGATACACTATCAGAAAAGTGTTCTGATGGCTCTGAACAAAGATATCTGTGCCTGCTCTTTTTGCTGCACAGTGTTGCTTTCTTTAGTCTTAGACATATTCAATGATTCTACAAAGTCAGGACTCATTTTCACTCAGTCCCTAAATTCATCTACATGTGTAGACAGAGCCTTGTGAGTACAACTGCCAGACAACAACAAAAAGTCAATAACTCCTGTTCCCTGTGCCATCCTTATGTTAGCACATCCTGATTTTTAACACAAGCACCTTTTTCTTCACTTCCTGCTTTCCAGTGGTTCTCATTAGTGGAAGTATAAGGTATGTATCGAGGCCACATGCTTTGACTATCTCCAGCAATTGATGCTGGCCTGATCAGTCCCAACTTGCTCATCAGGCTTGTCATCAGGCCAAACAAGACCCCGTGTCCCACAGATCTTAGCTGAGTCGTTCCTCTCCCCTATTACCTCTCCCTCTCACCCTCCCCTTCTCTACCACAATTCCAGTACTTCCCAGGTTCCTGTTGATATAGAGCTGAGATGCTGAAGAACAGGAGCAGGGAAATTTGTGCTAGGCTGATCTAGGCAGTGACCCCACAGGTCACTACCGCCTACCTGACTTCTCTGCTAGCCAAGCCAGCCGACTTCAGAACAGCAGACACTCTGGGGTTCTGAATTCCCTCTGGATTATTCATGAATGCACACCATCCCTTGGGACAGTCACAGGCAAATCCCAGATCAAATTTTTCTCTTCCTCTGCAAAGGACCCTATCAATATCCCTGGGGTCAAGCAGATGTACCATCTAGCTTTTCCTACCTGGGCTGAGGGTGCTTGGAGGCCACTTGGAGTTTACTAGCCTAGATTAGATTTCCTCCCACTCATTGTATCCTGGTGAGTGAAATCAAGGGTTGGGGTAATTATCTAATGGTTTTGGGTAAGTCTGAGGTATTTTCAGTACTGTTTCAACCCATCCTGATACAGGGCATCCCTCCAGTCTTTTATTCACACCACTTACGCCATACTCATTTTGCTTATACTCCTTTAATGTATTATCCAAGGCCTAGCACCTTCATTGTTCTGCATGGTGTACAATTTATTCTAGCATTCTGAAATATCCCAATCAGGTATCAAGTATGACTCCAGTAATCCATACCTTAAAATGGTAAGAGTAGCCACATTTTGAAATTTGATGATTATTGTTGTCTTAGTTAGGGTTTCTATTGCTGTGAAGAAAAACATTTAATTGTGGTGGTTCCCTTACATTTTCAGAGGTTTAGTCCATTGTCATCATGGTGTTATGTGATGGCATGCAGGCAGATATGGTGCTGGAGAAGAAGTTGAGTGTTCTACATCTTAGCTTGCAGGCAACAGTAAGTAGTTGTCTGAGACACTGGGCAGTAGCTTGAGCATATAGGAGACCTCAAAGCCCACCTCCACATTGACATACTTCCTCCAACAAGGCTACACCTCCTAATAATGCCATTCCCTATGAGATTATGAAGGCTAATTACATTCAAACTACCACAATTATAATTATTAAAATTAATTAACCTATTTATAGACATCTCTATTGTGTCATTTTTAACTACTTTGTTTTTTATTAAACAAAATTAATCATAGTTTACATATATTGAGATTTACATAAAAATGAAGTTATCATGCTTAAAAGTTACACAGATGTTTGCTATTGATAAAGGGGACTCCTAAGCTTTTCAAGTACTTTTATCTTTCTGAGACAGGGCTCTCTAGAGTTGCCTTGAGCTCCTGATCTCTAGCCTTGGGTTGTTGAATAGCTGAGTATAGTTGTAGTTTATATGATGAAGGGTGTACGACATTGCCTTGCTATTTGATCCAGGATAATTTTAAGCTGATGGTGTGGCCCAGACTGACATCAAACTCATGGCAATGCCCCCTCCTTATCTTTCCAAATGCTAAGATTACAGGCAAAAGCTACCATGCCTGGCTCTGGGGATTCCTTATCAGACTTTTTACTCTTATTTTTAAAAAGCTGAATAAATGCATTTTGGGGAGCATTTCCATGCAACTACCAGCACACCAAGGTAATGAACATGTTTATCATACCTTTTAATATGCCACCAAATCACATGCCTGAGTCATGCATTATGAAAACAAAGAAAAAAGCTGAGTTCCTCAGTCTGAAAAATGAGAACAATACAGGCACATAGTTCAGAAATTGATTCATTAAAGAGAAATTTATTGAGTTTCTGGAATGTTTCAGACACTGTTGCTGTATCCTTTACATAACTGTGCCAGTGACAGTAAAGGAAATAAACATCTCAGAGCCATTGTTGATGTATTTCAATAAAGCTTAAATGAAATGAGAGTGTACTCACCGAGGGCTCTTAATGGAGACTGGCAAGTAGCATAAAACTTCACACTTAATCCTTAAAAACAATATTTAAAAAGTATCATAGTAATTTCTATTTTATAGAGAAGCTAAATACACAATGAGCCTACATTCGACACCCATCAAGTGTAGAGACAAGCAACCACTATTCATTGCTGCATCTGAGTTTTAGCTTAAAACTGAGCACACAATGCCTGATACATTAAAAATATGTAAATGGACTTAACCAAAGCTATTCATTGTCATTATGTTGTATCAAATACAAAGAAGTACTTATAACTCAGTCTGTTGCTTTATACTCTTTTGCATATTTGTGCCATTTACAAATTCTGGTAATGCAATTACCCCTACAATAATCTTCATCTATTTGTGTGCAAAATCTCATTTGATTTTTATCAAATCTTGAATATGCTGTGTGTGATAGTTAATCTTGTCAACTTGATAATATTTAGAATCACCATGGGAAACAAATTTCTGATCATCTCAATTAGATTAATTGAAATGGGAATATCAACCCTAACTGTGCTAGACATGGGTTCAGGCTGAATTAAAAGGAGAAAGTGAACCAACTGTGCACCAGGATTCATCTCCCTGCTGCTTGACTAAGGATGCAGTGTAATCAGCTGATGAAAGCCCCAGCCCCAGGAACTCCCCACTGTGATGGACGGTACCCCAAAGCTGTCAGTCAAAACAAACGTTTCCATATTGAAGCTGTTTTTGTTGGGTATTGAGTACAGCAATGAGATATATGACAAATACACCATAAGAATACCTTATACATTTAGTTTCTTTTACCACATTTGTTATGCTCTAAATAGAATCTGAAAGAGGAAACTGTTCCTCAATTTACTGTGAGGGATTGCTATACAATGGAATGAAATAGATTGTTTTCCATATTTTTAAATTGGTCGGTTGGTGGCTGGGTGTGCTTGGTGTGTGATTTACCTTCTCTAAGGCTTTCTTCTGCTCTGCAAAGTCAGAGAGTTGCCTCAGGTTATTATTCTGGTCCTTCCCAGTCCTCAAGTGTGTAATTTGGGGTAAGGCAGTCTCGTGAATCTTTGCCTGAACCCAATTTTCTTGTGACAAGCTGCTAAGGAAAGACTATTGAGCTGGAAGCAAAGAGGATCGGTGACAATAGCTCTGAATCCCATCGCTAATAGAAAAATGATAATGAACATCAAGCTCCAGTTCCCCTAAAAATAACCGGCCGTGGAATTCCTTGCAAAATGTAAGGTTTTTGCTCCAGACTGCTTTGTATGTGAAGCTATTTACAAGTGTAAGGAGTGTATTATGGGGCCTCTGATCTCCGTAGACCTTACCCAAGATGTAGCAAACTAGGTGAACATTTCAAAATTCAAAGATGTGGAAGACAGTTTACCTTACAGTAAGGTGAAGTACACATTTGTGAACAAGCTTTGGGACTATCCTTCCTGCCTTTGAGTCATAGTGGGTAAATAAATGGATCTGTACCAATAGAAATACATAATTATCTTGGAAGTTTTGAGGGAGAAAGAGACATTGGGGATTTTTTTTTTTTAGCTCCAGTTTATTTATTCTACAGATGATAAAATTCAGCCTCCTTAAACATCACCTCCAAATGAAAACCAATAAGAACACCCATTGTGAAGATTAAATAATGTATAACTGCAAACCAGTGACTGATGTGAAATTAGTGTTTAGTCAATGATAGTACCCACTTGTCATAATTTTTGTCTGGTATTTTGTGTTTGCTTAGAGCCACATAGATAGTCTTGGCATGGTCAAAATAGAAGCTAGGGATTCTCCAGACCAGTGCTCTTTTCTAAATATTACTTATTATCATATTTACTGAATGCCCACTAAAGCCCATGCATTTTTTATAGTAGCTAACATAAAGTAGTGAGGAAAACAGATCATTATCAATAAAACCATTGGCCTTATGAAGTATAACATCTAACAGGAAATAAGAGGTAGTAATGTAAGGAGTAAATATATTTTATGTTGTAACATGAGAAAAGTAAAAAAATAATTGAGGTGTTTAGGGGTCTAGGGGTCCAGTGTTAAATGAGATGGTCAAGAAAGGCTGGAATTAAAGAAGCAAACTATTTGGATGTCGAGGGGAATGCCTTATAGACAGTGGGAACTCCAAGTCTAAATATCTTGAGACAGGAGCTGGCTGCCTCATATGAGGCCCATCAGGGAGAGAGCAAGGCAGCCTTTTTTGGAGACAAGAGTCTTACTTAATCAAAGCTGACCACAGCAAACCCTAGGCAGCTGAAGATGACCTTGAACTCCTGATCCTCCTCCTTCCACTTCCCAAGTGCTGTGATTATAAATATGTGCCATCCTGTCCAGCTCCTTACAAATCATTTTCTCTTTCATTCATAGATAAACTACTTGCCCAACAAGTGTTTGCTGAGTCCTTGATGCATGGTAAGCACTGTTGTTCTAGGTGCTGGGGATGTAAACTAAATCTCTGCTTTCACAGAATTTACATAGAAATAATGCACAACAGACAGAAAATACCCCGCTATGGGAAATGGGATATAGCAAAGAGTGTCTTGGTTAATTATACTGCCCTGTCCTTTCACATATATGGGTATCTACACTTGAAGCATAGATGCCCCTAACTGAGATGCAATGTTAGTACAAATATGTAGTGGATATGAAAAGCTTAGTATGAAAAACAGAATGTTAAACACCTCAATCATTTTTTCTACATTGATTACATGCTGCCTTACATTGCATGTTGATAATATTACAGATACATAATGCATTGAATAATATATATTATTTTTACATTTCCTTTTTATTAACATACCTACTAGCATATTTAAATTCATGCATGTGGCTCACATTGGGGTTCTTTTTGACATTGCTGTGATGTATGTTTTCAAATAAGTGCTCTGGCTGCTAGTAAATAAACTGCAGGAAGTAGGAGATGTGTAGGAACATTCCCTGGGGTCACTTGCAACTGCCCATCCAATGCCAGGTAAAATAAAAGATAGGAGGAAGTTTAAAAAATCCATTCTATACCTCTTGTTCTCCAATTCTTGTTGATCAAATTAGAGACAGAGGAGAAATATAAGCACAAAAAGGTACTGTAAATCAAGTACAATTTATTTTTCTGTATTAAATATTAGAAATACATAAAAGACAGTGGAGTCTAAAGTATCTGCTCTCCCCTAACTCTCTCAGATTTTCAGTAGAGTAATAACAAGAAAGAATTTGAGGACCTTACTATAACTTATTTAAAAGCATCAGGCAAACAGACCTCATTTTTGATGAAATTAATTCATGTCACCCAAGGTAAATTCTTTAGCAGAACTGAGTACTTCGTCAGATTTAGCCTCCGCTCCTCCTCCCATAATGCCTTTTTCAAAAGTTCCACTGGTTTATGACCCTAGTTCACCAACATTGAGGAATACTCAGTGCAATAGAATTTCAGCCAACCTTTTTCCAAACCCAAATCGATCTTCAGGCTTTAAGAAGCCATGTACAAAGTCCACATTCACAGCTCCTCACCACCCAATTTGATGTCTCATGAAACTGAATTTATAAACTGTATTACTCACTCTCAAAATAATAGAAATTTAACATATTGGAGGCTTGGGATTTATCTCAGCAGCATAATGTTTGCTCAACATACACAAGGTCCTAAATTTCAACCCTTGGTCAAAATAGACACACACACACACACACACACACACACACACACACACACACACACACACGTACTTTGAAATCCACTGAAGAAATTTATAAACATTAAACTTTTGTAACAATTTTGTGAAAAAGAAGGGAGAGGGAGCAGGAGGACAGAGCAGACCCGAGAAGAAAGTGAACGGAAGAATGGCATTTTCTAAACTTTCACTCTTGCCAACATACTGCAGATCTGATTTGGCAGCGATGTACTCATTTAATCATTTTATGATACACACATTGATTTTTTTCCCAAGGTGTCCTATGAAAAGCATCATATTTCTTTAAAATGGGACACACCTGGGCAGGTATGTGAATCTCTAGTACAAACACAGAACCTCCTGGGGTTGGATGTGCAAGTCTACTGCAGCCAAAGTGAGGTATGAAGAGTTTTGCTTCCATGATTATAATGACTTGGAACAAGCTTCCTGGCCTTTCTCCTAGGAAATAAAGTGTCCTCAGCCACACCCCACCAGTATCAGAACAACAACCACAGTTAGCTAAAGGGACTGTGTTTATGCAAAGAGTGTCAAGTTGGGAGACATGACTATTAGGCATGGAATAATAGTAATTCAGTGATACCTTTGAAGATCCACCTCTCTCTGTAGATGTTTCTTTATAAAACTGCTGTTGTACCCTTGTGGGCCCAGTTACCTCTGACTTTTCATGCCACAGGCTTCTTGCCTAGAAGAGTGTTAACCAAGGTAGCCACTTTTTTTTTTTTCAAACATTAGGTACTGCTCTACATCACCAAATACATTGCACATCCTACACATATATGCACAGGGCTGTACACAGCAAACTGTATGTGTACTGTTCTACATCAATTTTTTTAAGGGGTCTTTCAAGAATGCTTTTACTACATGTAATTGCCTCAGATGTTGACATTGCAAGCTAGATCGCCATAAAGAGGAATGCCACTGTGCTTTTAAGTTCCCCAGGCTTAACACAGGCCTCAGTATAGAGTGAGACAAATACATGAGGAATGCTCTTGGACCACAAACATTCAGCTTGCCACTAATTTCATTGCCCTCAGGCTTGATAGGACCTGGCACTTGGTTCTCCTGTTCAGGTGGGCCTGATAATCCTACATCCTTTTTAGAGTCTCCTAAGACTTCTTGGTTTAGGGCATTGAAACAGAAATCATCCAATACAGGGCTAAAGATTCAGGGCAATGGATGTTATTATGGTTCACTTGAGAAATGAATTGATCCCCTATCTCCAGAGGAAAAACACACCATGTTTTCCAACTGGCAAGACAGTGGAAGAATAATGTTGTGGAAACAAGAGTCTATTCACTGGACCCATTGTGGCACCATCCTGCCGCTGGGAGTGGCGTGTTTACATCACTCCACCCACTTACAAAAATTCAAATGTGAACTTCTGATTACTGGCAAAACTGGTTTTAAATGCTCCCCCAACTCCATCAAGTAATTTTTGTCTAATAAATGACTAAATGTCATTATGTTATCTCAAAGCTGAAAGGGCAGCCCAAGGTCCTTAGCCCTCAGGGTCATATAGCCTCTGAAGAACTAACTAGCCATTGGATTTTGGTTGAGATGCTACATCTCACATTATGTCTTGACTTAGACCTAAATGTTAGGGGAAATTGTCTCCTACTGCCAGGAGCAGGAAGGAGAAATGAGTTTCAGTGGGAACAAACCTTATCCAAACTGTAGCCGTGACTATTAGGCATGGAATAATAATAATTTGGTAATACCTTTGTAAAGCCATCTCTATAGCAGCTTCTTTCTAAATCTATTTCCATTTGCAGTCACAAAATGACTGTGTGCTTGCTGCTATAGCCAGGGTTCAGGCAGGGGAGGGGCAGTTTATTATTGTGATCATTTATAAAGAGAAGTATCCTCAGCTCCATTCAATGTCTGTCCAAGCTCCCTCCTCTCCATTGACAAGAACCTAAGTTCTTAGAACTATATGCTCAGTGCCTAGTCTATCACTCCCAATAAAGTGGATTTTTCATGACTATTTAATCTGAATTTTACTGAGCCAGGAATGGGTTCTGCCATTACGGCATATAGTTAGGTCAAGGTGAGAATGAGTCCCTGATGGAGGGATGGGATAGGAAGCATGTTATTAGTCAAAAGAAGAGAAGGAATGTATGTACTAGACATCAATACTGTCCTCTATACTCATCCATTTGTACAGTATATTTATGGAAAAGACAAATTTATAAGATTATTGTCACAGTCAATAAGTAACTATGTAACTTTATGTAGAGATGATAAAGATCCTTTAATTTGACTTTTCTCCAACTTTGTACACTCTTGGAACTCAAGTCAGAAACTCCACTTGTTGATATGATTAACATCTAAAATCAACTGGCACTTAATAAATGCCAGCTAATAGAAACCGCTCCCCATAGTCTCCCCTTTAAAGTTTCATAGTAACTACCTGACACTCTCATTTTAGAATTAGGTAAACTGAGAAAAATGTTGAGTAACTTGCCCAATTTCTCACAGTTAGTGAAGCAGAGGTGCCAGGATTGGATTTGGGTTACTAAAATTCCAAACAAATAATCATCCATTTGGTAAACAAACCTTGCTAATTGATGTCAAGCCACTCAGGTGGTGGTAAACAAGACACATATTTATGGAGTACTCATATTTATGGAGTTTGTATAGTGAAGGAGTGAGATAATCTTTCAGGAGTCAGGGACTTAAACAACATCTATTTCTTCTCCTAAAGTCCCAACATGAGGTGTTCAGTCTGGAGAAGCAACAAGTTTATTGGGCTTCCTTACAAAGCATAGGTGAAGGGTTACTCACAGGGGTGTGGGCACTCCTCCCCCAACAGTTAGCCCCTGAAAAGTCTTCACTTAGCAAAGTTGAGGGCTTCCCTGTAGCCCCAATATGTGCATCCTCATCTAATCCTCACTCCAGTCTGCCCCAGCCTATGTACTTTAGTGCTTCTGAGAGGACGTGTGCAATAAAGGCAGAGTAGCCTATAACATACAGTAGGAAGAGGCTGGAAACTCAGGTGAGAGTTTCATGATGCCCTCTACCCTTCTATGAGGAAATGGAAATAGTCAACAAGCTCAGATAAGATAATCTTTTTGGCAGGGGACACAACTGGACTCCCTAAGACAGCAGTTGCTTGCCTCCAAGGACAGTCACTCACAACAGAGTCATGTGAAAGGAGAAATGAGAATACTCCTGAGATAGAATGTGACACAGTAGCAGAATCAGTATGGATACAGCAAACAGAAGACCAGGAAAGTGGTGGTGCTGATTCTGAAGAGGTAGGCAGGGACCACAACGCCAAGCCTGTGGCGTTTTCAGGAATACTGAATTTTATTCTAGATTCATTCTAAAGCTATCAAGGTGTTATAATCAGAAAAGAAGCATTTGGTGTGTGAATGTTTGTGTGTGCAGGTGCACATGTGTATGTATGTAGATGGAAGTCAGAGGACAATCTCAGGTGTCATGTTAGGCCTTGGATCCCATCCCCCACTTTCCCACATGGAAAAAATTAATTTAATTTATAATGTGTGTGTGTGTCCATGTGCGCAGACAAATGTGTATATATAAAGAGTTCTGACACACTTGTGCCACAGTATGTATTTTGAGATTAGAAGACAACATTCAGCAATTTGTTCTATCCTTTCACCATGGAATGTAGTCTAGAACTCAGGTTGTCAGGCCTTTCCTAGTTAGTACTTCTACCCTCTGAGCCATCTCACTGGCTCATAATTATTGTTATTATTTTTAAGACGGAGTCACCATTGGCCTAGAACTTCTCAAGTCACTGGATTGACTGGCCAGTGAGTCCCAGGGATCCATTTCCCCAGCACTAGGATTATAAATGTGTGTTATCACACACGGAATTTTATATAAGTTCTCTGTTTTGTGTGCCTTCAAGGCAAGCACTTTATCAACTGAGTTATATTCTTTATGCTTGCTTTCTTCCTTCCTTCCTTCCTTCCTTCCTTCCTTTCTTTCTTTCTTTCTTTCTTTCTCTTTCTATCATTCTTTGTTTTTCTTTCATTTGTAGATGGGGTCTCTGTAGCTCAGGCTGGTGTCCCTCACTAAGTCCTTTAGGATGACTTAGAACTGCTTGTTCCTCTTGGCTTCACTTCCTGAGTGCTTGAATTACAAGTTCCTGCCACCACATCCAGTCTTCATCTTAAAACTTTATCACTCAAGCTCATGTTTGTAAAATGGACAAGCTGAGAAAGATCATGAAAATAAAGCAAAACAGACACAGGGCTCTGTCCACTTGAATGCAAAGTTGAAAGATGGTGACAAGTGAGGAGTACCTAGGGAAATTTTTGATTAAAAAAAAAAAAAAAAACTATTGTACACAATGAATTCAATGGTATTTTTGTAGACTTTTTATTTAACCTGACTTTGTTTGGGCTTTTTTTTGTCTTACTGGTCCTTTTCTTTGACATTATGGTTTCCAATTGTGTGTTATTATAGTGTGTGTGTGTGTGTGTGTGTGTGTGTGTGTGTGTGTGTGTTTCTTGTGCTTTGTCGTTATTTTTTTTAATTCTGGTTCATTTACTTTAGTGTTTGCCTGTTCAGTTTCTAAAGAAAGAGAGAAGGAGGGCATTGAGTTGGGTGGATAGAAAAGTGGGGAGGGCCCAGGAGGAGCTGGGGAAGGGAAA